>NW_024722965.1:0-17859 GCF_018991925.1 Homarus americanus | reverse complement strand
TCTTATAATTGTGACCGGGGAACGCTACCTCTGGGCCATCAGGATAATAAAAGCAGTCCTAGACTCTGCTATATTTCACACAAAGCCTGTTCAACGAGCTTATGGCGCCGTGAACCTTTCATGGGCACCACCCGTGCCGCTTATTGATCAGAGCAACGTTTTACCAAATGCGGCTTCGAAACACGAGGATCCATATATATTTCATTAGCCCAATAAAGCACGCGGACTTCTACATATAATCAACATCTCACCCCAACAGGATTTAAACCCACGATCTTATACTGTGACCCGGGGAACGCTACCTCTGGGCCACCAGGATAATAAAAGCAGTCCTAGACTCTCGCTATATTTCACAACAAAGCCTGCTCAACGAAGCTTATATGCCGTGAACTCTCAAATGGGGACCACCTGTGCCGCTTAGGTGATCAGAGCAACGTTTACCAAATGCGGCTTCAAAACACGAGGATCCATATATTTCTATTAGCCCACAGCACGCAGACTTCTATATATAATCAACACCTCACCCCACCAGGATTTGAACCCACGATCTTCTAATTGTGACCGGGGAACGCTACCTCTGGGCCACCAGGACAATAAAAGCAGTCCTAGACTCTGCTATATTTCACACAAAGCCTGTTCAATGAGCTTATGGCACCGTGAATCTCTAATGGGGACAACCCATGCCGCTTAGGTGATCAGAGCAACGTTTTACCAAATCCGGCTTGGAAACAGGTGGATCCATATATATATCATTAGCCCAATAAAGCACGCGGAATTCTACATATAATCAACGCCTCACCCCACCAGGATTTGAAGCCACGATCTTATAATTGTGACCTGGGTATGCTACCTCTGGGCCACCAGGACAATAAAAGCAGTCCTAGACTCTACTATATATCAAACAAAGCCTGTTCAACGACCTTATGGCGCCATGAACCTCTAATAGGGACCACCAGTGCCGCCTAGCTGATCAGAGCAACGTTTTACCAAATCCGGCTTGGAAACACGAGGATCCATATATATTTCATTAGCCCAATAAAGCACGCGGACTTCTACATATAATCAACGCCTCACCCCACCAGGATTTGAAGCCACGATCTTATAATTGTGACCTGGGAACGCTACCTCTGGGCCACCAGGACAATAAAAGCAGTCCTAGACTCTCCTATATTTCACACAAAGCCTGTTCAACGAGCTTATAGCGCCATGAACCTCTAATAGGGACCACCAGTGCCGCCGAGCTGATCAGAGCAACGTTTTACCAAATCCGGCTTCGAAACACGAGGACCCATATATATTTCATTAACCCAATAAAGCACGCAGACTTCTACATATAATCAACACCTCAATCCACCAGGATTCGAACCCACGATCTTATAATTGTGACGGAGGAACGCTACCTATGGGCCACCAGGACAATAAAAGCAGTCCTAGACTCTGCTATATTTCACACAAAGCCTGTTCAACGAGCTTATGACGCTGTGAACCCCTAATGGGGACCATCCGTGCCGCTTAGGTGATCAGAGCAACGTTTTACCAAATCCGGCTTCGAAACATGAGGATCCATATATATATCATTAGCGCAATAAAGCAAGCGGACTTCTACATATAATCAACACCTCACCCCACCAGGATTCGAACCCACGATCTTATAATTGTGACCGAGGAACGCTACCTCTGGGCCACCAGGACACTATAAGAAGTCCTAGACCTGCTATATTTCACACAAAGCTCGTTCAAAAGAGCTGGCGGCACCGTGAACCACTATAGAATCACCCGTACGCGAGTGATCAGAGCAACGTTTTAACCAAATCCGGCTGGAACACGAGGATCCATATATATTTCATTAGCCCAATTAAGAACGCGGACTTCTACATATAATCACCGCCTCACCCCACCAGGATTTGAACCCACGATCTTATAATTGTGACCGGGGAACGCTACCTCTGGGCCACCAGGATAATAAAAGCAGTCCTAGACTCTGCTATATTTCACACAAAGCCTGCTCAACGAGCTTATGGCGCCGTGAACCTCTAATGGGGACAACCCATGCCGCTTAGGTGATCAGAGCAACGTTTTACCACATGCGGCATCAAAACACGAGGATCCATATATATTTCATTAGCCCAATAAAGCACGCGGACTTCTACATATAATCAATACCTCACCCCACCAGGATTCGAACCCACGATCTTCTAATTGTGACCGGGGAACGCTACCTCTGGGCCACCAGGACAATAAAAGCAGTCCTAGACTCTGCTATATTTCACACAAAGCCTGGTCAACGAGCTTATGGCGCTGTGAACCTCTAATGGGGACCATCCGTGCTGCTTAGGTGATCAGAGCAACGTTTTACCAAATCCGGCTTCGAAACACGAGGATCCATATATATTTCATTAGCCCAATAAAGCACGCGGACTTCTACATATAATCAACATCTCACCCCAACAGGATTTAAACCCACGATCTTATAATTGTGACCGGGGAACGCTACCTCTGGGCCACCAGGATAATAAAAGCAGTCCTAGACTCTGCTATATTTCACACAAAGCCTGTTCAACGAGCTTATGGCGCCGTGAACCTCAAATGGGGACCACCCGTGCCGCTTAGGTGATCAGAGCAACGTTTTACCAAATGCGGCTTCAAAACACGAGGATTCATATATATTTCATTAGCCCAATAAAGCACGCAGACTTCTATATATAATCAACACCTCACCCCACCAGGATTTGAACCCACGATCTTCTAATTGTGACCGGGGAACGCTACCTCTGGGCCACCAGGACAATAAAAGCAGTCCTAGACCCTGCTATATTTCACACAAAGCCTGTTCAATGAGCTTATGGCACCGTGAATCTCTAATGGGGACAACCCATGCCGCTTAGGTGATCAGAGCAACGTTTTACCACATGCGGCTTCAAAACACGAGGATCCATATATATTTCATTAGCCCAATAAAGCACGCGGACTTCTACATATAATCAATACCTCACCCCACCAGGATTCAAACCCACGATCTTATAACTGTGACCGTGGAACGCTACCTATGGGCCACCAGGACACTATAAGCAGTCCTAGACTCTGCTATATTTCACACAAAGCCTGTTCAACGAGCTTATGGCACCATGAACCACTATAGGTGACCACCCGTGCCGCTTAGGTGATCAGGACAACGTTTTACCAAATCCGGCTTGGAAACAGGTGGATCCATATATATATCATTAGCCCAATAAAGCACGCGGAATTCTACATATAATCAACGCCTCACCCCACCAGGATTTGAAGCCACGATCTTATAATTGTAACCTGGGTATGCTACCTCTGGGCCACCAGGACAATAAAAGTAGTCCTAGACTCTACTATATATCAAACAAAGCCTGTTCAACGACCTTATGGCACCATGAACCTCTAATAGGGACCACCAGTGCCGCCTAGCTGATCAGAGCAACGTTTTACCAAATCCGGCTTGGAAACACGAGGATCCATATATATTTCATTAGCCCAATAATGCACGCGGACTTCTACATATAATCAACGCCTCACCCCACCAGGATTTGAAGCCATGATCTTATAATTGTGACCTGGGAACGCTACCTCTGGGCCACCAGGACAATAAAAGCAGTCCTAGACTCTCCTATATTTCACACAAAGCCTGTTCAACGAGCTTATAGCGCCGTGAACCTCTAATGGGGACCATCCGTGCCGCTTAGGTGATCAGAGCAACGTTTTACCAAATCTGGCTTCGAAACACGAGGACCCATATATATTTTATTAACCCAATAAAGCACGCAGACTTCTACATATAATCAACACCTCACTCCACCAGGATTCGAACCCACGATCTTATAATTGTGACCGAGGAACGCTACCTATGGGCCACCAGGACAATAAAAGCAGTCCAAGACACTGCTATATTTCACACAAAGCCTGTTCAACGAGCTTATGACGCTGTGAACCCCTAATGGGGACCATCCGTGCCGCTTAGGTGATCAGAGCAACGTTTTACCAAATCCGGCTTCGAAACATGAGGATCCATATATATTTCATTAGCCCAATAAAGCAAGCGGACTTCTACATATAATCAACACCTCACCCCACCAGGATTCGAACCCATGATCTTATAATTGTGACCGAGGAACGCTACCTATGGGCCACCAGGACACTATAAGAAGTCCTAGACTCCGTTATATTTCACACAAAGCCTGTTCAAAGAGCTTATGGCACCGTGAACCACTATAGGGGACCACCCGTGCCGCTTAGGTGATCTGAGCAACGTTTTACCAAATCCTGGTTGGAAACACGAGGATCCATATATATTTCATTAGCCCAATTAAGAACGCGGACTTCTACATATAATCAACGCCTCACCCCACCAGGATTTGAACCCACGATCTTATAATTGTGACCGGGGAACGCTACCTCTGGGCCACCAGGATAATAAAAGCAATCCTAGACTCTGCTATATTTCACACAAAGCCTGCTCAACGAGCTTATGGCGCCGTGAACCTCTAATGGGGACAACCCATGCCGCTTAGGTGATCAGAGCAACGTTTTACCACATGCGGCTTCAAAACACGAGGATCCATATATATTTCATTAGCCCAATAAAGCACGCGGACTTCTACATATAATCAATACCTCACCCCACCAGGATTCGAACCCACGATCTTCTAATTGTGACCGGAGAATGCTACCTCTGGGCCACCAGGACAATAAAAGCAGTCCTAGACTCTGCTATATTTCACACAAAGCCTGTTCAACGAGCCTTTGGCGCTGTGAACCTCTAATGATGACCATCCGTGCCGCTTAGGTGATCAGAGCAACGTTTTACCAAATCCGGCTTCGAAACACGAGGATCCATATATATTTCATTAGCTCAATTAAGCACGCGGACTTCAACAGATAATCAAAACCTCATTCCACCAGGATTCGAACCCACGATCTTATAACTGTGACCGAGGAACGCTACCTATGGGCCACCAGGACACTATAAGCAGTCCTAGAGTCTGTTATATTTAACACAAAGCCTGTTCAACGAGCTTATGGCGCCGTGAACCACTATAGGTGAACCACCCGTGCCGCTTAGGTGATCAGGACAACGTTTTACCAAATCCGGCTTGGAAACACGAGGATCCATATATATTTCATTAGCCCAATAAAGCACGCGGAATTCTACATATAATCAAGAACCTCACCCCACCAGGATTTGAACCCACGATCTTATAATTGTGACCGAGGAAAGCTACCTCTGGGCCACCAGGACAATAAAAGCAGTCCTAGACTCTGCTATATTTCACACAAAGCCTGTTTAACGAGCTTATGGCGCCGTGAACCTCAAATGGGGAACACCCATGCCGCTTAGGTGATCAGAGCAACGTTTTACCAAATGCGGCTTCGAAACACGAGGATCCATATATATTTCATTAGCCCAATAAAGCACGAGGACTTCTACATATAATCAACACCTCACCCCACCAGGATTTGAACCCACGATCTTATAATTTTGACCGGGGAACGCTAACTCTGGGCCACCAGGACAATAAAAGCACTCCTAGACTCTGCTGTATTTCACACAAAGCCTGTTCAACGAGATTATGGAGCTGTGAACCACTATAGGGAACCACCCGTGTCGCTTAGGTGATCAGAGCAATGTTTTACCCAATCCGGCCTTGAAACACGAGGATCCATATATATTTCATTCCCAATAAAGCATGCGGACTTCTACATATAATCAACACCTCAGCCCACCAGGATTCAAACCCATGATCTTATAATTGTGACCGGGGTATGCTACCTCTGGGCCACCAGGACAATAAAAGCAGTCCTAGACTCTACTATATATCAAACAAAGCCTATTCAACGACCTTATGTCGCCATGAACCTCTAATAGGGACCACCCGTCCCGCTTAGCTGATCAGAGCAACGTTTTACCAACTGATTGACGCACTGGTGATTTTGAATCCACGATCTTATAATTGTGACCGGGGAACGCTACCTCTGGGCCACCAGGACAATAAAAGCAGTCCTAGACTCTCCTATATTTCACACAAAGCCTGTTCAACGAGCTTATAGCGCCGTGAACCTCTAATGGGGACCATCCGTGCCGCTTAGGTGATCAAAGCAACGTTTTACCAAATGCGGCTTCGAAACACGAGGATCCATATATATTTCATTAGCCCAATAAAGCACGCGGACTTCTACATATAATCAACGCCTCACCCCACCAGGATTTGAACCCACGATCTTATAATTGTGACCGGGGAACGCTACCTCTGGGCCACCAGGATAATAAAGCAGTCCTAGACTCTGCTATATTTCACACAAAGCCTGTTCAACGAGCTTATGGCGCCGTGAACCTCTCATGGGGACCACCCGTGCCGCTTAGGTGAACAGAGCAACGTTTTACCAAATGCAGCTTCGAAACACGAGGATCCATATATATTTCATTAGCCCAATTAAGCACGCGTACTTCTACATATAAACAACACCTCACCCCACCAGGAATTGAACCCACGATCTTATAATTGTGACCGGGGAACGCTACCTCTGGGCCACCAGGACAATAAAAGCAGTCCTAAACTCTGCTATATTTCACATTAAGCCTGTTCAACGAGCTTATTGCGCCGTGAACCTCTAATGGGGACAACCCATGCCGCTTAGGTGATCAGAGCAACGTTTTACCACATGCGGCATCAAAACACGAGGATCCATATATATTTCATTAGCCCAATTAAGCACGCGGACTTCTACAGATAATCAACACCTCATCCCACCAGGATTCGAACCCACGATCTTATTACTGTGACCGAGGAACGCTATCTATGGGCCACCAGGACACTATAAGCAGTCCTAGAGTCTGTTATATTTCACACAAAGCCTGTTCAACGAGCTTATGGCACCGTGAACCACTATAGGTGACCACACGTGCCGCTTAGGTGATCAGGACAACGTTTTACCAAAACCGGCTTGGAAACACGAGGATCCATATATATTTCATTAGCCCAATAAAGCACGCGGAATTCTACATATAATCAAGAACCTCACCCCACCAGGATTTGAACCCACGATCTTATAATTGTGACCGGGGAAAGCTACCTCTGGGCCACCAGGACAATAAAATCAGTCCTAGACTCTGCTATATTTCACACAAATCCTGTTTAACGAGCTAATGGCGCAGTGAGCCTCTAATGGGGACCACCCGTGCCGCTTAGATGATCAGAGCAACGTTTTACCAAATCCGGCCTGGAAACACGAGGATCCATATATATTTCATTCCCAATAAAGCACGCGGACTTCTACATATAATCAACACCTCACCCCACCAGGATTCAAACCCATGATCTTATAATTGTGACCGGGGTATGCTACCTCTGGGCCACCAGGACAATAAAAGCAGTCCTAGACTCTACTATATATCAAACAAAGCCTGTTCAACGACCTTTATGGCGCCATGAACCTCTAATAGGGACCACCCGTGCCGCTTAGCTGATCAGAGCAACGTTTTACCAAATCCGGCTTGGAAACACGAGGATCCATATATATTTCATTAGCCCAATAAAGCACGCGGAATTCTACATATAATCAAGAACCTCACCCCACCAGGATTTGAACCCACGATCTTATAATTGTGACCGGGGAAAGCTACCTCTGGGCCACCAGGACAATAAAAGCAGTCCTAGACTCAGCTATATTTCACACAAAGCCTGTTTAACGAGCTTATGGCGCCGTGAACCTCTAATGGGGACCACCCATGCCGCTTAGGTGATCAGAGCAACGTTTTACCAAATGCGGCTTCGAAACACGAGGATCCATATATATTTCATTAGCCCAATAAAGCACGAGGACTTCAACATATTATCAACACCTCACCCCACCAGGATTTGAACCCACGAACTTATAATTGTGACTGGTGAACGCTACCTGTGGTCCACCAGGACAATAAAAGCAGTCCTAGACTCTGCTATATTTCACACAAAGCCTGTTTAACGAGCTTATGGCGCCGTGAACCTCTAATGGGGACCACCCATGCCGCTTAGGTGATCAGAGCAACGTTTTACCAAATGCGGCTTCGAAACACGAGGATCCATATATATTTCATTAGCCCAATAAAGCACGAGGACTTCTACATATAATCAACACCTCACCCCACCAGGATTTGAACCCACGATCTTATAATTGTGACCGGGGAACGCTAACTCTGGGCCACCAGGACAATAAAAGCACTCCTATACTCTGCTATATTTCACACAAAGCCTGTTCAACGAGATTATGGAGCTGTGAACCACTATAGGGAACCACCCGTGTCGCTTAGGTGATCAGAGCAATGTTTTACCAAATCCGGCCTGGAAACACGAGGATCCATATATATTTCATTCCCAATAAAGCACGCGGACTTCTACATATAATCAACACCTCACCCCACCAGGATTCAAACCCATGATCTTATAATTGTGACCGGGGTATGCTACCTCTGGGCCACCAGGACAATAAAAGCAGTCCTAGACTCTACTATATATCAAACAAAGCCTGTTCAACGACCTTATGGCGCCATGAACCTCTAATAGGGACCACCCGTGCCGCTTAGCTGATCAGAGCAACGTTTTACCAAATCCGGCTTGGAAACACGAGGATCCATATATATTTCATTAGCCCAATAAAGCACGCGGACTTCTACATATAATCAACGCCTCACCCCACCAGGAATTTGAAGCCACGATCTTATAATTGTGACCGGGGAACGCTACCTCTGGGCCACCAGGACAATAAAAGCAGTCCTAGACTCTCCTATATTTCACACAAAGCCTGTTCAATGAGCTTATAGCGCGGTGAACCTCTAATGGGGACCATCCCCTGCCGCTTAGGTGATCAGAGCAACGTTTTACCAAATCCGGCGACGAAACACGAGGACCCATATATATTTCATTAACCCAATAAAGCACGCAGACTTCTACATATAATCAACACCTCACTCCACCAGGATTCGAACCCACGATCTTATAATTGTGACCGAGGAACGCTACCTATGGGCCACCAGGACAATAAAAGCAGTCCTAGACTCTGCTATATTTCACACAAAGCCTTTTCAACGAGCTTATGGCGCCGTGAACCTCTAATGGGGACAACCCATGCCGCTTAGGTGATCAGAGCAACGTTTTACCAACCAAGCCAAACACGAGATCCATATATATTTCATTAGCCCAATAGCATGGAGCCACATGTAATCAACACTCACCCCACCAGGATTCGAACCCACGATGGAGCACTAGACCGAGGAACGCTACCTGTAATGTCCACTATATTAGTCCGGATTCTGCTAAGGTTTCACATACAGTTTGTTAAACCAGCTGCATGCCAGAAACCTCTAATGGGGACCACCCGTGCCGCTTAGATGATCAGAGCAACGTTTTTCGAAATGCGGCTTCGAAACACGAGGATCCATATATATTTCATTAGCCCAATAAAGCACGAGGACTTCTACATATAATCAACACCTCACCCCACCAGGATTTGAACCCACGATCTTATAATTGTGACCGGGGAACGCTAACTCTGGGCCACCAGGACAATAAAAGCACTCCTAGACTCTGCTATATTTCACACAAAGCTTGTTCAATGAGATTATGGAGCTGTGAACCACTATAGGGAACCACCCGTGTCGCTTAGGGGATCAGAGCAATGTTTTACCAAATCCGGCCTGGAAACACGAGGATCCATATATATTTCATTCCCAATAAAGCACGCGGACTTCTACATATAATCAACACCTCACCCCACCAGGATTCAATCCCATGACCCTAGAATTGTGACCCGCAGCAATTTGGGCCACCAGGAATAACAAAAAGCAGTCCTGCATCTATATTTCACACAAAGCCTGTTCAATGGAGCTTTATAGCGCCGTGAACTCCTTAATGGGACGATCCAAAAGTTTTTAGGTGGTCAGAGTAACGTTTTACAAAATCCGGCTTTGAAACACGAGGATCCATATATATTCTTATTAAATCTAACAAAAGTATCGTGAGACTTCACATATGACCCAAGACTCCTACTCCATTGTAGATCTTAAACCTACGATCTTATGAACAGAATGAGGAACGCTACCATGGGCCACCAGGACAATAAAAGCAGTCCTGGACTCTACTATATTTCACACAAAGTCTGTTCAACGACCTTATGGCGCCATGAACCTCTAATGGGGACCACCCGTGCCGCTTAGGTGATCAGGGCAACGTTTTACCAAATCTGGCTTCGAAACACGAGGATCCATATATATTTCATTAGCCCAATAAAGCACGCGGACTTCTACATATAACCAACACCTCACCCCACCAGGATTTGAACCCACGATTTTATAATTGTGACTGGGGAACGCTACCTCTGGGCCACTAGGACAATAAAAGCAGTCCTAGACTCTACAGAGCCACACAAAGTTGTCTAAAGGAGCTGCAGGGCACCGTGGAACCAATTATAGGGACCAATTGGGTACAAGTTTAGCATCAGAGTAACGTTTTACCAAATCCGCTAAACATTGAGGATCCATATATATTTTATTAGCCCAACAAGCACGCGACTTCTACATATAATCAACGCTCACCCCACCAGATTAAAACCTATGATCTTATAATTGCACTGTGGAACGCTACCTCTGGCCACCAGGATAATAAAAAGCAGTCCTAGACTCTGCTATATTTCACACAAAGCCTGTTCAACGAGCTTATGGCGCCGTGAACCCCTAAGGGACCACTCCAAAAAGCGCTTTTAGGTGAACAGGTTTAAATGTTTACCTAAATGTACTAAACACGAGGATCCATATATATTTCATTAGCCCAATTAAGCACGCTTACTTCTACATATAAACAACACCTCACCCCACCAGGATTTGAACCCACGATCTTATAATTGTGACCGGGGAACGCTACCTCTGGGCCACCAGGAAAATAAAAGCAGTCCTAAACTCTGCTATATTTCACATTAATCCTGTTCAACGAGCTTGTAGCGCCATGAACCTTTAATGGGGACAACCCATGCCGCTTAGGTGATCAGAGCAACGTTTTACCACATGCGGCTTCAAAACACGAGGATCCATATATATTTCATTGGCCCAATAAAGCACGCGGACTTCTACATATAATCAAGAACCTCACCCCACCAGGATTCGAACCCACGATCTTCTAATTGTGACCGGGGAACGCTACCTCTGGGCCACCAGGACAATAAATGCAGTCCTAGACTCTACATGAGTTTCACATGGAAGTCAACAAAGAGAGCTATGCACTGTGAACCACTATAGGGACCACCCGTGGTCATGAGGATCAGAGCAACGTTTTACCAAATCCGCTTCGAAACACGAGGATCCATATATATTTCATTAGCCCAATTAAGCACGCGGACTTCTACAGATAATCAACACCTCATCCCACCAGGATTCGAACCCACGATCTTATAACTGTGACCGAGGAACGCTACCTATGGGCCACCAGGACACTATAAGCAGTCCTAGACTCTGCTATATTTCACACAAAGCCTGTTTAACGAGCTAATGGCGCCGTGAATCTCTAATGGGGACCACCCGTGCCGCTTAGATGATCAGAGCAACGTTTTACTAAATGCGGCTTGGAAACACGAGGATCCATATATGTTTCATTAGCCTAATAAAGCACGCGGACTTCAATATATAATCAACACCTCACCCCACCAGGATTTGAACCCACGAACTTATAATTGTGACTGGGGAACACTACCTGTTGTCCACCAGGACAATAAAAGCAGTCCTATACTCTGCTATATTTCACACAAAGCCTGTTCAACGAGATTATGGAGCTGTGAACCACTATAGGGAACCACCCGTGTCGCTTAGGTGATCAGAGCAATGTTTTATCAAATCCGGCCTGGAAACACGAGGATCCATATATATTTCATTCCCAATAAAGCACGCGGACTTCTACATATAATCAACACCTCACCCCACCAGGATTCAAACCCATGATCATATAATTGTGACCGGGGTATGCTACCTCTGGGCCACCAGGACAATAAAAGCAGTCCTAGACTCTACATATTTCACACAAAGCCTGTCTAAAGAGCTTATGGCGCCGTGAACCTCTAATGGGGACCACCCGTGCCACTTAGGTGATCAGAGCAACGTTTTACCGAATGCGGCTTCGAAACACGAGGATCCACATATATTTCATTAGCCCAATAAAGCACGCGGACTTCTACATATAATCAACACCTCACCCCACCAGGATTTGAACCCACGATCTTATAATTGTGACCGGGGAACGCTACCTCTGGGCCACCAGGAAAATAAAAGCAGTCCTAAACTCTGCTATATTTCACATTAAGCCTGTTCAACGAGCTTATGGCGCCGTGAACCTCTAATGGGGAAAACCCATGCCGCTTAGGTGATCAGAGCAACGTTTTACCACATGCGGCTTCAAAACACGAGGATCCATATATATTTCATTAGCCCAATTAAGCACGCGTACTTCTACATATAAACAACACCTCACCCCACCAGGATTTGAACCCACGATCTTATAGTTGTGACCGGGGAATGCTACCTCTGGGCCACCAGGAAAATATAAGCAGTCCTAAACTCTGCTATATTTCACATTAAGCCTGTTCAACGAGCTTATGGCGCCGTGAACCTCTAATGGGGACCATCCGTGCCGCTTAGGTGATCAGAGCAACGTTTTACCAAATCCGGCTTCGAAACACGAGGACCCATATATATTTCATTACCCCAATAAAGCACGCAGACTTCTACATATAATCAACACCTCACTCCACCAGGATTCGAACCCACGATCTTATAATTGTGACCGAGGAACGCTACCTATGGGCCACCAGGACAATAAAAGCAGTCCTAGACTCTGCTATATTTCACACAAAGCCTGTTCAACGAGCTTATGACGCTGTGAACCTCTAATGAGGACCATCCGTGCCGCTTAGGTGATCAGAGCAACGTTTTACCAAATCCGGCTTGGAAACACGAGGATCCATATATATTTCATTAGCCCAATAAAGCACCTGGACTTCTACATATAATCAACGCCTCACCCCACCAGGATTTGAACCCATGATCTTATAATTGTGACCGGGGAACGCTACCTCTGGGCCACCAGGATAATAAAAGCAGTCCTAGACTCTGCTATATTTTACACAAAGCCTGTTCAACGAGCTTATGGCGCCGTGAACCTCTCATGGGGACCACCCGTGCCGCTTAGGTGAACAGAGCAACGTTTTACCAAATGCAGCTTCGAAACACGAGGATCCATATATATTTCATTAGCCCAATTAAGCACGCGTACTTCTACATATAAACAACACCTCACCCCACCAAGATTTGAACCCACGATCTTATAATTGTGACCGGGGAACGCTACCTCTGGGCCACCGGGATAATAAAAGCAGTCCTAGACTCTGCTATATTTCACACAAAGCCTGTTCAACGAGCTTATGGCAATCGCGGAACCTCTAATGGGGAACATCCGTGCCGCTTAGGTGATCAGAGCAACGTTTTACCAAATCCGGCTTCGAAACACGAGGATCCATATATATTTCATTAGCCCAATATAGCACGCGGACTTCTACATATAGTCAACACCTCACCCCATCAGGATTCGAACCCACGATCTTATAATTGTGACTGAGGAACGCTACCTATGGGCCACCAGGACACTATAAGAAGTCCTAGACTCTGTTATATTTCACACAAAGCCTGTTCAAAGAGCTTATGGCACCGTGAACCACTATAGGGACCACCCAGCCGCTTAGGTGATCAGAGCAACGTTTCAACAAATCCGGCTTGGAAACACGAGGATCCATATGTTAGATACCCTGGGTAATAAGTTCTATAGTACAGGAGAGAATACTAAAACACCTTATAGTTTTGTAGGTTCGGTTTACTGGCTGGGCAGAGTGCCACAGAGGTATAGCACTGCTCCCAGCTAAGGTCCTGGTCAACTACCATAGACGACGTGGCGCAAGTGATACATTAGCAGCTTCCATACGTCGCCAGGCACATTAATTAAGCGTGTGGGATATGGTAATAACATTGCCACACGCTGCTAGCTAGGCTGAATAAATATAAATGGAGCACATACATAATATACATACACAATACATAATCCAGCATACATAATATACATACACCTCCCTCCCCCCTATACGCTCATAGCAAAGTATTGAGCGGACCTTTTCTTCTGGATCCGTTCTGAGCGTCGAGGGACTTCATCACTGGGAAGGGTATGGGACTCAACACTGGTGGCGGGGCCAGCAGAAGGCATTGTTACGGGGCGGAGAAAACGGCGGTTCCTCCACCACACACGACCACTGGGTAACCGCACCTGGTAGTCCCGTGACCTGCCGAGACCCATGACTACGCCTACTTTGTCCCAACGTAGGGAGGTCGGGTCCTGAACACGGACTTGGGTGCCGACACTCAACCTGGGGAGAGAACGGGCGTGGTCGTTGTAGCGGGCGACGACGTCCTGAACGCGTTCGGCGGCTCGGCGATCACAATCCTCTGTCTTGGCCTGCCACTCCTTGGAGAAGGATTGAGGGTGAGCAGGGACACAAGAACGAAGGGGGCGTCCATGCAAAACCTGGGCCGGGGAGCGTCCGGTGTAGTTAGGTGTGTTGCGGAGTTCAAGAAGACCCCGGTCGAAGGCCTCGCAGTCAATATTCCCAAAAGGGGCCACCTTAAGGATGAGGTGCTTCAAAGATTTGACAGCAGCCTCAGCGTGGCCGTTGGACTGCGGGTAATGGGGCGATGACAACACATGCCGGACTCCCCATCGGTCAAGGAACGCAGCAAAGTCCCGGCTTGTGAACTGAGGCCCTCCGTCGGTTCGCAGGCGTACAGGAACGCCCACGTCACGGAAGTAGTGGCGGAACTTGCTGATGGTGGCGGCAGACGTCGTGTCATTACCGCCCTTGATGACAACCGGCCAACCAGAGAGACGGTCGACGATAACCAGGAAGGACTTTCCTGACACACAGAAAAAGTCGGCCGACACAGAAAAAGTCGGCCGACACAGACTCAAAGGGGCGGGTGGGGTTGTCGTCACTCATGGAGGGTTCCTGCTGCTGGCTGGGTTGTAATACGTGGCGGGGCTTACACACCTGGACAACATTGGAGATGTCGGGGTCGATGCCAGGCCGGAACACAGTCTGTCTTGCACGTCGTTTGGTGGCCTCAGCTCCACGGTGACTGTCGTGAAGGCGAGCCAAGGCGTGGGGACGTAATGCAGCAGGGACAACTACCGAAGGAGAGGTGTCACTGGCCAGAGGTAGGGGTAGGGCGGCAGCAGGGTAGTTGCTGCTCCCTTCGTGCACCCTGTTGGCGTGTCTTACCTCAAGAATAGGTTTGGGGAAGTCCTGGGAGATGATGGCCAACTCTTGACAATGTCTGTAGGACAGCAAGGGAGTCGGGACACCATTATGCACGTCAATCCAGGCCTGACACGACCTGTTGCCAAAGGTGAGGAATCCTCCGCTATAGCGGAGGTCCCCGGAGGCGGTCCAGATCAAGCATCGCAATGCCAGGACCGATGACTGTAGCATCAAAAGTCACGCGCGGGTCGATCTGAAGACGGATGCGCCATCACGTAGGTCACGATGACGCTTGATGTACTGGGGGCGGTCCTGGATGAGGAGTACACCAAAATGGTCGGGCTTTGTCCAGGTCGTCGTGCCTCTGATTTGGCGACTGTGGGCGGCCTCACTGGTGCAGAAGGCGCCGTGCTTTCCGCCGACGCTGTTCTTGCCTGTGGGTGGGCAACACCAGTCATAGTGGCCTGTGACGGCCGCAATAACATTGCACTGGACGTTTTGGCTGGGCACCGTATTTTGCAGTGACCAGTGGCTCTACATGGTCACAACTGTTGCAGGTAGACTGAGCAGCTGGACATACCTGTGTTCCGTGCTGCTTACCACAGTTGTTGCAAAATGAACCGGGCGTGGACGTGGTGGGCGAAGGCGTAGGAGCAGACTTCTTGTCCTTCTTGTACCGGGAAACAGCGCGTACAGCTGTAGGGGGAGCTCGGATGGCAGAAGTGGCACACCTGGCAGCCCCATAGGAGCGACATATCGTCAACACATCCTGAAGAGAAGAGGAAGAGTCGAGGGAGGTGAGGCGTTGGACAAGTTCCTCGTCCTTAACACCCATCAGGATCACCTGCTTCAACTGGGTCTCCTCGCACTGCTGGTGGTGGCCTAAACATATATCTACCTCTTCCGAGGCTCTCTTAAGACGTACATAAAAAGCGTCAAAAGACTCACCCTCCATCTGTCTGCAGCTAAACAATTCCCTCCTGGGCAGAGCTTCATTCTGCTGTCCTTTGATGTGCCGTTGTAGAACGTCCAGTACCTCCTCTACAGACAGCGAAGAGGTTGGGGGTACCTGCAACGTATGTTCTAAGACACGCTGAGCTTCCAAGGACAGGCACATACGCAGCTGGATGAGTTGTTTAGGCTGTGACAAACTCTGGAGATCCACCATTGTAGCATAATCAGCCCACCGCCGCCGCCATTCGCGAAAAGTCTGGAAATTTACATCAGGCTCCAAGATGGGCGGCGTTTGAGCTGCTGCTTTAGGTGGGGCTGGGGGGCGTGAAGGAAGCATGGATGAGGTATCTGAACCATTCAGTACCGAGGCAGTGTTAGAGCCAGGGGCTTGGTTAACAGTGAGGCGAGATATCAAGGCTTCAAACCGTGCACTGTCTTCCATTCTCCGTTGGTGGTCTCGTCCTGCCTCTGCTTGCCTTCTGTGCTCATCCGCCAAACGTCTGTGAGCTTCATCCTCGCGTCTCTCATCTCTCATAAACTTCATTAAGGCAATTATCTCTGGAGATAACGCTGAATGTTGAGGTGAAGGGCTGCGCGATGTTGTGGGAGCTGGGCCGGCCTGGTCATCCATCTCTGGGGGACTATCATCCGCTTGACTCATCCAGGCGCTGGGTCCACGGCTACGTATGGCATGAGACATAACTACTTTATCTGTGTACTGTGTCTTAAATCAGTGTTGACCGGTCAGCCCGTCGTATCAACAAGATTTCAGACAAAAAAATTTAATTAAATACACAGATAAGTAGGTTATATATATAAAATATATATAAGAAGGCCGCGCGGTCAGCAAGTGTTAGTACATGTATGTGTGTGTGTCCCACGCAAGGAGAGCGTCTCGCCCCAGCTGTGAGGGGGGGTGGAGGCGGCGCTGTGAGGGAGGGGGGTGGAGATAGGAGTAGCTCAGTCGCTCTCTGTAAACGGTCAGAGGAGGGTGCGCTGAGCTCTACACCCCACAAATGCCCAGAACATGCCGTATACCTTGGAAATCCGTTCGAACAAGGTCACACATGAATGGCACGAAACACACAATGCACTAAACACTTCACAGAAAATCACTGTCACTGACACTGCTCAAAGTTGCGAAATTCTTCGAGGGATGACGCGGGTTGACCCAAGGCGGGGATCCATCAGCCGGCTTTCCACAAACTTGCACTAATCACTCGTAATAATCCAGTAAAACTACGCACTGCGCCATGTTAGATGTTCTGGGTAATAAGTTCTATATACAGGAGAGAACACAAACACCTGTATAGTTTTGTAGGTTCGGTTTACTGGATAAGAGTATGTACACAGAGGTGGATAGCACTGCTCCCTAGCTAAGGTCCCGGTCAACTACCATAGACGACGTATGGCAAGTGATACATTAGCAGCTTCCATACGTCGCCAGGCACATTAATTAAGCGTGTGGGATATGGTAATAACATTGCCACACGCTGCTAGCTAGGCTGAATAAATTACAATGGAGCACACATATACAATATACATAATAATAATACATAATCCAAAGCA
>NW_024722964.1:0-8934 GCF_018991925.1 Homarus americanus | reverse complement strand
ATTACCGGGAAACTATTGGAAAAAATATTAAATTCAAGACTTATAGCCTTTTTAACACAACATGGGAAAACTAACAACAGACAACATGGATTTATGCCCAATAGAAATACCCTAACTGCAATAGCTATAATAACGGAAATAATTGCAATAGAAAAAGCAAGGGTAACCAGATCAATATAATTTTAAGGGATGTTTCTAAGGCTTTTGATAAAGTTGGGCATTTAGGCTTGAAATATAAAATATTAAAACTGGGACTTAACGAATACATGCTAAGAATATTGTGTAACTATCTAGATGATAGGAGAGCACAAATTCAAATTGGAAACTTTTTAGGAACTATGTTTAATCTTGAGAGTGGAGTACCTCAAGGAGGATGCCTTTCTCCAACACTATATACAATTTATACTTCAGACACACCTCAACCTACCCCCTTTAGTGAATATGTAATGTTTAAGGATGATATATTCAAATAGTATCATACCCAGGAAAATCAACTCAATTTATGGCACTCTACACGGTAAGAGCGATAAAAACATAAAATGATTTTGAGAAAATGGAAAATCAGGACAAATAAGAACAAATTCAAGATAATACCAATAGCCAAGATTAAACAAGTCCAGTATTAGTCGACCAGGAACTATAACCCATACGACACTGAAGGTAGTGATGCCGGATTAAAACTAACAAAAGAGGATATATAACATACTTAAAAGATAAAGAACGACAGGCAAGAATAGATTATCAAAAAATAAAACGCTTTTTTAAGAACCTTTAGCATTAATAACAAAAGAAAGATTTATATTGCCCTTGTCAAATCAATTATGACTACCCACCATCCCATTGAACACCCTTAGTAAAACGTGCATTAAAAAAGGTTACAAACAGTACAAAATATAGCCCTCAGATTTATATATATCATAAAATATACAGACCACATCAATAATGAACAGCTACACAAGAGAGCAAACCTCCTAGCAATCAATGTAGAAATACACAACAAAGCTGCAAATATTTGGAAAAAAGTGACTGAACTTAACACAGAAACATATCAAAATTGGATAAATAATATAGACAACGAAGAAGTAATTGAACCACCTCCTGCCTCAATATACACATTTCTACATAAAAACACACATAGAGGAATAAAGATGAGAGTGAATAACCAGGCCCACTCAAGAACCTGGGCATACAGTGTAAAAATTTTAGACTAACAACTAACACTTAACTAACACTCAAAAAAATAGGATTACCTCCCAGTTACACATGAACTGGGCGGGCCTACTAACTCAACAATAACAAAAATAATAATAATGGGGCAGCATTATATAAATAAAACCAATATTAATACAAAGGTCTGACGACCCAAGGAGCAGAACAAAGACAAAACACCAATAAGAAAGATGAAGGATCTGGTTGAGCTCCAGATTCTTTCTACCTACCGTATTTCATTTCAATTAATCTTTTTCTTCAATTCCTAATAATCTTCTTTTCACCTCTTAACTAATGACTTCTGCATCGTATCGTACCATTTTAGCCTAAACTGTTTAGCTGGACGTAGAGTTTACAAATCTGGTGATATGGAACCACACACAACCCCTTAACCTGGGATAATGCAATCAAATGGATAATTGCTAACTATTCTCAGAGATAATGCAATCAAAATGAAAGAAAGTTACAGGGGGCTGCGCCCCCGGACCCCCTGTGTTAGATACCGTATTTGGTCATGATGAATTGTTTATTAGACTATAAGAAATCCTCTTCCTTCTTGTATTGGCAAGGGGAGTTTGCTTTAACTTAGGTATGCTAGCCTAAGTAAAAATAGATGCCCCTTCCTTATTGGTGTTGTCGATGGCACAGCACAGCACAGCACCGTGCCTATGACGAAATCAACTTCATTAAACTCAACTCATACTTCAAATGCACCAAGAGAACTTGCACACCCGAATGGGAGACCGTCAAAGTCAATCGGGGGTCGATTTAATAGCATACTACAGAAACCTGCACACCCGAATGGGAGACCGTCAAAGTCAATCGGGGGTCGATTTGATAGCACATACTACAGAAACTTGCACACCCGAATGGGAGACCGTCAAAGCCAATCGGGGGGTCGATTTGATAGTATTACTACAGAAACTTGCACACCCGAATGGAGACCGTCAAAGTCAATCGGGGGTCGATTTAACAGCATACTACAGAAACTTGCACACCCGAATGGAGACCGTCAAAGTCAATCAAGTCGATTTAATAGCATACTACAGAAACTTGCACACCCGAATGGGAGACCGTCAAAGCCAATCGGGGGGTCGATTTAATAGCATACTACATAAACATTACTAGAGGAATAAAGATGAGAGTGACCAACCAGCCCACTAAGAACCTGCATACAGTGTAAATTTTTAGACTAACACAACTAACACTTAACTAACACCGTGGTCAAGACTTACCCTCCCAGCTACATACACCTGGGCGGCCTACTAACTCCAACAATAACAAAAATAATAATAATAAGCAGCATTATATAAATAAACCAATATTAATACAAAGGTCTGACGACCCAAGGGAGCAGAACAAAGACAAAACACCAATAAGAAAGATGAAGCGATCTGGTTGAGCCCAGATTCTTTCTACTCCTACTGTATTTCAGTTTCACCACCTTTTCTTCAATTCCTAATAATCTTCTTTCACCTCTTAACTAATGACTTCGTATCGTATCGTACTATCTAGCCTAAACTGTTTAGCCTGACGTAGAGTTTTTTAATAAATCTGGTGATATGGAAACACACACAACCCCCCTTAACCTGGGATAATGCAATCAAATGGATAATTGCTAACTATTCTCAGAGATAATGCAATCAAATGGTTAGTTGCTAACCGGGGGCTGCGCCCCCGGACCCCCTGTGTTAGATACTGTATTTGGTCATGATGAATTGTTTATTAGACTATAAGAAATCCTCTTCCTTCTTGTATTGGCAAGGGGAGTTTGCTTTAACTTAGGTATGCTAGCCTAAGTACAAATAGATGCCCCTTCCTTATTGGTGTTGTCGATGGCACAGCACAGCAGCCGTTAATCAAAGCCTATGACGAAAATCAACTTCAGCTTAAACCCAACTCATACTTCCAAATGCACCAAGAGAACTTGCACACCCGAATGGGACCGTCAAAGTCAATCGGGGGTCGATTAATAGCATACTACAGAAACTTGCACACTGAATGGGAGACCGTCAAAGTCAATCGGGGGTCGATTTGATAGCATACTACAGAAAACTTGCACACCCGGAATGGGAGACCGTCAAAAGTCAATCAGTCGATTGATAGCATACTACAGAAACTTCTGTACACCCGAATGGGGAGACCGTCAAAGTCAATCGGGGGTCGATTTAATAGCATACTACAGAAACTTGCACACCCGAACGGGAGACCAAAGTCAATTGGGGGTCGATTTAATAGCATACCACAGAAACTTGCACACCCGAATGGGAGACCGTCAAAGCCGAATCGGGGTCGATTTAATAGCATACACATAAAACATTAATAGAGAGAATAAAAGATGAGAGTGACCTACCAGCTCCACTAAGAACCTGGCAGGCCTCTCCATACAGTGTACCTTTAGACTAACACAACTAACACCTCAGAAAAAAAATGTGACTACCCTCCCAGTTACACAAGGACCTGGGCGGGCTCACTAACTCCAACAATAATAAAAATAATAATAAGCAGCATTATATAAATAAACCAATATTAATACAAAGGTCTGACGACCCAAGGGAGCACAACAAAGACAAAACACCAATAAGAAAGATGAAGCGATCTGGTTGAGCCCAGATTCTTTCTACTCCTACTGTATTTCAGTTTCACCACCTTTTTCTTCAATTCCTAATAATCTTCTTTCACCTCTTAACTAATGACTTCGTATCGTATCGTACTATCTAGCCTAAACTGTTTAGCCTGACGTAGAGTTTTTTAATAAATCTGGTGATATGGAACCACACACAACCCCCCTTAACCTGGGATAATGCAATCAAATGGATAATTGCTAACTATTCTCAGAGATAATGCAATCAAATGGTTAGTTGCTAACCGGGGGCTGCGCCCCCGGACCCCCTGTGTTAGATAGTGTATTTGGTCATGATGAATTGTTTATTAGACTATAAGAAATCCTCTTCCTTCTTGTATTGGCAAGGGGAGTTTGCTTTAACTTAGGTATGCTAGCCTAAGTAAAAATAGATGCCCCTTCCTTATTGGTGTTGTCGATGGCACAGCACAGCACAGCACCGTGCCTATGACGAAATCAACTTCATTAAACACAACTCATACTTCAAATGCACCAAGAGAACTTGCACACCCGAATGGGAGACCGTCAAAGTCAATCGGGGGTCGATTTAATAGCATACTACAGAAACTTGCACACCCGAATGGGAGACCGTCAAAGTCAATCGGGGGTCGATTTGATAGCATACTACAGAAACTTGCACACCCGAATGGGAGACCGTCAAAGTCAATCGGGGGTCGACGGATAGCATACTACAGAAACTTCTGCATGAATCTGAATGGAGACCAGTCAAAGCCACCGGGGGTCGATTTAATAGCATTACAGAAACTTGCACACCCGAATGAGACCGTCAAAGTCAATCGGGGGTCGACGTATAGCATACTACAGAAACTTCTGTACACCTGAATGGGAGACCGCCAAAGTCAACGTGGGGTCGATTTAATAGCATACTACATAAAACATTACTAGAGGAATAAAGATGAGAGTGACCAACCAGCTCCACTAAGAACCTGGGCATACAGTGTACCTTTAGACTAACACAACTAACACTTAACCAACACCAAAAAAAAATGTGACTACCCTCCCAGTTACACAAGGACCTGGGCGGGCTCACTAACTCCAACAATAACAAAAATAATAATAATAAGCAGCATTATATAAATAAACCAATATTAATACAAAGGTCTGACGACCCAAGGGAGCAGAACAAAGACAAAACACCAATAAGAAAGATGAAGCGATCTGGTTGAGCCCAGATTCTTTCTACTCCTACTGTATTTCAGTTTCACCACCTTTTTCTTCAATTCCTAATAATCTTCTTTCACCTCTTAACTAATGACTTCGTATCGTATCGTACTATCTAGCCTAAACTGTTTAGCCTGACGTAGAGTTTTTTAATAAATCTGGTGATATGGAACCACACACAACCCCCCTTAACCTGGGATAATGCAATCAAATGGATAATTGCTAACTATTCTCAGAGATAATGCAATCAAATGGTTAGTTGCTAACCGGGGGCTGCGCCCCCGGACCCCCTGTGTTAGATACTGTATTTGGTCATGATGAATTGTTTATTAGACTATAAGAAATCCTCTTCCTTCTTGTATTGGCAAGGGGAGTTTGCTTTAACTTAGGTATGCTAGCCTAAGTAAAAATAGATGCCCCTTCCTTATTGGTGTTGTCGATGGCACAGCACAGCACAGCACCGTGCCTATGACGAAATCAACTTCATTAAACTCAACTCATACTTCAAATGCACCAAGAGAACTTGCACACCCGAATGGGAGACCGTCAGAGTCAATCGAGGGTCGATTTAATAGCATACTATACAAAATGATCCGAGAATCTGCACATACCGAGTGGGAGACGGTCGTGAAAGCGTCCGCCCTTGTACGCTGGATGGAACTATTTCACTATAGTAAGGGGTAGGGGCACCTCGGTCATATTATACAACATACCAAAGAAGTTCCACACCCGCATGGGAGACCGTCAGAGTCAATCGGGGGTCGATTTAATAGCATACTACAGAAACTTGCACACCCGAATGGGAGACCGTCAAAGTCAATCGGGGGTCGATTTAATAGCATACTACAGAAACTTGCACACCCGAATGGGAGACCGTCAAAGTCAATCGGGGGGTCGATTTGATAGCATACTACAGAAACTTGCACACCCGAATGGGAGACCGTCAAAGTCAATCGGGGAGTCGATTTAATAGCATACTACAGAAACTTGCACACCCGAATGGGAGACCGTCAAAGTCAATCGGGGGTCGATTTAATAGCATACTACAGAAACTTGCACACCCGAATGGGAGACCGTCAAAGTCAATCGGGGGTCGATTTAATAGCATACTACAGAAACTTGCACACCCGAATGGGAGACCGTCAAAGTCAATCGGGGATCGATTTGATAGCATACCACAGAAACTTGCACACCCGAATGGGAGACCGTCAAAGTCAATCGGGGGTCGATTTAATAGCATACTACAGAAACTTGCACACCCGAATGGGAGACCGTCAAAGTCAATCGGGGGTCGATTTGATAGCATACTACAGAAACTTGCACACCCGAATGGGAGACAGTGAAAGTCAATCGGGGGTCGATTTAATAGCATACTACAGAAACTTGCACACCCGAATGGGAGACAGTCAAAGTCAATCGGGGGTCGATTTAATAGCATACTACAGAAACTTGCACACCCGAATGGGAGACCGTCAAAGTCAATCGGGGGTCGATTTGATAGCATACTACAGGAACTTGCACACCCGAATGGGAGACAGTCAAAGTCAATCGGGGGTCGATTTAATAGCATACTACAGAAACTTGCACACCCGAATGGGAGACCGTCAAAGTCAATCGGAGGTCGATTTGATAGCATACTACAGAAACTTGCACACCGGAATGGGAGACAGTCAAAGTCAATCGGGGGTCGATTTAATAGCATACTACAGAAACTTGCACACCCGCATGGGAGACCGTCAGAGTCAATCTGGGGTCGATTTGATAGCATACTACAGAAACTTGCACACCCAAATGGGAGACAGTCAAAGTCAATCGGGGGTCGATTTGATAGCATACTACAGAAACTTGCACACCCGAATGGGAGACAGTCAAAGTCAATCGAGGGTCGATTTAATAGCATACTACAGAAACTTGCACACCCAAATGGGAGACAGTCAAAGTCAATCGGGGGTCGATTTGATAGCATACTACAGAAACTTGCACACCCGAATGGGAGGCAGTCAAAGTCAATCGGGGGTCGATTTAATAGCATACTACAGAAACTTGCACACCCAAATGGGAGACAGTCAAAGTCAATCGTGGGTCGATTTAATAGCATACTACAGAAACTTGTACCACCCTGGAATGGGAGACCGTCAAAGTCAATCGGGGGTCGATGACAGCATACTACAGAAACTTGCACACCCGGAATGGGGAGACCGTCAAAAGTCAATCGGGGGTCGATTTGATAGCATACTACAGAAACTTGCACACCCGAATGGGAGACCGTCAAAGTCAATCGGGGGTCGATTTGATAGCATACTACAGAAACTTGCACACCCGAATGGGAGCCAGTCAAAGTCAATCGGGGGTCGATTTAATAGCATACTACAGAAACTTGCACACCCGAATGGGAGACCGTCAGAGTCAATCGAGGGTCGATTTAATAGCATACTATACAAAATGATCCGAGAATGTGCACACACCGAGTGGGAGACGGTGATGAAAGCGTCCGCCCTTGTACACTGGATGGCACTATTTCACTATAGTAAGGGGTAGGGGCACCTCGGTCATATTATACAACATACCAGAGAAGTTCCACACCCGCATGGGAGACCGTCAAAGTGAATCGGGGGTCGATTTGATAGCATACTACAGAGAACTTGCACACCCGAATGGGAGACCGTCAAAGTCAATCGGGGGTCGATTTGATAGCATACTACAGAGAACTTGCACACCCGAATGGGAGACAGTCAAAGTCAATCGGGGGTCGATTTAATAGCATACTACAGAAACTTGCACACCCGAATGGGAGACCGTCAAAGTCAATCGGGGGTCGATTTGATAGCATACTACAGAAACTTGCACACCCGAATGGGAGACCGTCAAAGTCAATCGGGGGTCGATTTGATAGCATACTACAGAAACTTGCACACCCGAATGGGAGACAGTGAAAGTCAATCGGGGGTCGATTTAATAGCATACTACAGAAACTTGCACACCCGAATGGGAGACAGTGAAAGTCAATCGGGGGTCGATTTAATAGCATACTACAGAAACTTGCACACCCGAATGGGAGACCGTCAAAGTCAATCGGGGGTCGATTTAATAGCATACTACAGAAACTTGCACACCCGAATGGGAGACCGTCAAAGTCAATCGGGGGTCGATTTGATAGCATACTACAGAAACTTGCACACCCGAATGGGAGACAGTCAAAGTCAATCGGGGGTCGATTTAATAGCATACTACAGAAACTTGCACACCCGAATGGGAGACCGTCAAAGTCAATCGGGGGTCGAGCATACTTTACAAAATGATCCGAGAATCTGCACACACCGAGTGGGAGACGGTGATGAAAACGTCCGCCCTTATATGTTCGATTGCACTATTTCACTATATTAAGGGGAGAGGGTGCCTTCGCACACATATTCGGTGTGAAATATCTTCCGCCCCCCAGCGGAGCGCTTCGGCGCCTCTGCGAAGCAAAGTGCGGCATTCAAAAACAACAACCAAAGTTGCCGTCGCTTTCCCTTCCCTGCCCTGCAATGGCTGGAGCAGCAGCAGAAGGAGAGAGAGAGAGAGAGAAAATAGTCTCATGGGGTCAGAGGAATGGCAGTGGAGCGGGTTCTATGAATTTCACTAGCCAGGTCTGTCTCCCAATTGAGCATTATTACTCTCTCGGGGCCACCACGGTTTCCGTGACAGCAGCAGCAGCAGCATCATGATGATGTTGCGTCTATTGTAAGTCCGGAACCGGGTTATTCGGCTGTTCGCGAACAGTCAGGTTTTAACCTTGCCTAACAAACGATCAAACAACTTCCACTCTCGAGGTGCGGTATGGTGACTGTCCTATCGTCCGCTCCTGTATGCTGGATTGCACTATTTCACTATATTAAGGGGAGAGGGTGCCTTCACACACATATTCGGTGTGAAATATC
>NW_024722963.1:0-9107 GCF_018991925.1 Homarus americanus | reverse complement strand
GATCAGGGGTCTTTGTTATACTTGATCAGGGGGCTTTGTTTTACTCGATCAGGAAACTTTGGTATACTCGATCAGGGGCCTAAGTTATACCCGATTAGGGGACTTTGTTATACTCGATCAGGGGACTTTGTTATACTCGTTCAGGGGACTTTGTTAAACTTGATCAGGGGACTTTGTTACACTCGATTAGGGGCTTTGTTATACTCGATCAGGGGGCTTTGTTATACTTGATCAGGGGCATTTGTTATAATCGTTCAGGGGACTTTGTTTTACTCGATCAGGGAACTTTGTTATACTCGATCAGGGACTTTGTTATACTCGATGAAGGGCCTTTGTTATACTCGATGAGGGGACTTTGTTATACTCGATCAGGGGACATTGTTATATTCGATGAGAGGACATTGTTATACTCGATGATGGGACTGTGTTATACTCCTTCAGGGGACTTTGTTATACTCGATCAGGGGACTTTGTTATACTCGAATAGGGGCCTTTGTTAAACTCGATCAAAGGCCTTTGTTATTCTCGATGAGGGGCCTTTGTTAAACTCGATTAGGGGACTTTGTTCTACTCATTCAGGGGACTTTGTTACACTTGATCAGTGGATTTTGTTATAGTCGATGAGGTGGGCTTTGTTATACTCGATCAGGGGGCTTTGTTATACTTGATCAGGGGCCTTTGTTATACTCGATCAGGGGACTTTGTTATTCTCGATCAGGGGACTTTGTTATACTCGATGAGGGGGCTTTGTTATACTCGATCATGGAACCTTGTTATACTCGATCAGGGGCCTTTGTTATAATCGTTCACGGGACTTTGTTATTCTTGATCAGGGGATTTTGTTATACTCGACCAGGGGAGTTTGTTGTACTCGATTAGGGGCCTTTGTTAAACTTGATCAGGGGCTTTTGTTATACTCAATTCGAGGACTTTGTTATACTCGATCAGGGGACTTTGTTATACTCGATCAGGGGACTTTGTTATACTCGATGAGGGGCCTTTGTTATACTCGATAAGAGGCCTCGTTATACTCGATCAGGGGACTTTGTTATACTCGATCAGGAGACTTTGTTATACTCTTTATCAGGGACTTTTGTTATGCTCAAGAGGGACATTGTTATACCCCGGGATTAGGGCCATTTTTATACTCTCGCTCAGGGGGTTTTGTTATACCTTTAATAGGGACTTTGTTATAATCGTTCGCTTAGACTTTTGTTATACTCCGGGATCAGGACTTTGTTATTTCTCGATCAGGGGACTTGCTTACATCGCCCAGGGGGTTTAAGTTATACTCGACCAGGGGACTTTGTTATACGCGACCAGGGGACTTTGTTATATTCGATGAGGGGACTTTGTTATATTCGATCAGGGGACTTTGTATTTCTCGATCAGGGGCCTTGGTTATACTCGACCAGGGGACTTTGTTATACTCGACCAGGAGACTTTGTTATACTCGACCAGGGGACATTGTTATACGCTACCAGGGGATTTTGTTATACTCGATAACAGGACTTTGTTATACTCGATCAGGTGACTTTGTTATACTCGATCATGGGCCTTTGTTATAACGACCAGGGCCTTTGTTATGACGGATCAGGGACTTAAGTAATGGACCGCGGACTTCGTCATACCCGATCAGGAACTTTGTTATACTCGATGAGGGCTTTGGTTATACCCCAAAGTTCAGGCGCCTTTTGTTATTCGTTCTGGGGCCTTTGGTTATACTCGACCAGGGACTTTGGTTATACCGATGAGGGCCTTGTTTCAAACTCATGATCAGGGCCTTTGTTATACTCGAAGAGGAGACTTTGTTATACTCGATTAGGGGACTTTGTTATACTCGATCAGGGGGCTTTGTTTTACTCGATCAGGAAACTTTGTTATACTCGATCAGGGTCCTTTGTTATAATCGTTCCGGGGAATTTGTTATCCTCGATTAGGGGCCATTTTTATACTCGATCAGGGGGCTTTGTTATACTCGAATAGGGGACTTTGTTATAATCGTTCAGGCGACTTTGTTATACTCGATCACGGGAATTTGTTATACTCGATCAGGGGACTTTGTTATACTCGACCAGGGGAGTATGTTATACTCGTTCAGGGGACTTTGGTATATTCGATCAGGGGACTTTGTTATACTCGATCAGGGGACTTTGTTATACTCGATGAGGGGACTTTGTTATATTCGATGAGGGGACTTTGTTATTCTCGATGGGGGGGCTTTGTTATACTCGATCAGGGGACTTTGTTATACTGGATGAGGGGAATTTGTTATACTCGATTAGGGGTCATTTTTATACTCGATCAGGGGACTTTGTTATACTCGAATAGGGGACTTTGTTATAATCGTTCAGGCGACTTTGTTATACTCGATCAGGGGACTTTGTTATACTCGATCAGTGGACTTTGTTATACTCGATCAGGGGACATTGTTATATTCGATGAGAGGACATTGTTATACTCGATGATGGGACTGTGTTATACTCCTTCAGGGGACTTTGTTATAGTCGATCAGGGGACTTTGTTATACTCGATGAAGGGCCTTTGTTATACTCGATGAGGGGACTTTGTTATACTCGATAAGGGGACATTGTTATATTCGATGAGAGGACATTGTTATACTCGATGATGGGACTGTGTTATACTCGTTCCGGGGACTTTGTTATACTCGATCAGAGGACTTTGTTATACTCGAATAGGGGCCTTTGTTAAACTCGATCAAAGGCCTTTGTTATTCTCGATGAGGGGCCTTTGTTTAACTCGATTAGGGGCCTTTGTTCTACTCATTCAGGGGACTTTGTTACACTTGATCAGGGGATTTTGTTATAGTCGATGAGGGGCCTTTGTTATACTCGATCAGGGGCTTTGTTATACTTGGATCAGGGGCCTTGTTATACTTCCGATGAGGGACTTGTTATTCTCGATCAGGGAACCTATACTTGATCACGGGCCTTTGTTATACCGTTCAGGGACTTTGTTATACTTGGATCAGGGACCTTGTGGTTATACTCCCTTGACCAGGGACTCTGCTATACTCGACCAGGGAGTTTAGAACCTGATTAGGGGCCTCGTTAAATCCCCGATCAGGGCTTTGGTTATACTCAATCCTAGGACTTTGTTATACCTGATCAGGGGACTTTTGTTATAAATTTCGGACTGTGTAGCTTTGCCATACTCGATATCAGGTACCTTTGTTATTCTCGGATCATTGGACCTTTATACTCGATCAGGGACTTTGTTATAATCGACTGGTGGACTTTTTTTTTACTCGATTAGGGGACTTTGTTATACTCTGACATGAGGGGCCTTTGTTATACTCGATCAGAGGCCTCGTTATACTCGATCAGGGGACTTTGTTATACTCGATAAGGAGACTTTGTTATACTCGATCAGGGGACTTTGTTATTCTCGATCAAGGGACTTTGTTATACTCGATGAAGGGGATTTGTTATACTCGATCAGGGAACCTTGTTATACTCCATCAGGGGCCTTTGTTATAATCGTTCAGGGGGCTTTGTTATACTCGATCAGAGGACTTTGTTATTCTCGATCAGGGGACTTTGTTATACTCGTCCAGGGGAGTTTGTTATACTCGATCAGGGGACTTTGTTATACTCGATGAGGGGACTTTCTTATACTCGATCAGGGGGACTTTGTTATATTGGAAGGGGGGACATTCTTATTCTCGATTATGGGACTTTGTTATACTCGATCAGGGGCCTTTGTTATACTCGATTAGGGGACTTTATTATACTCGACCAGGGGACTTTGTTATACTCGATCAGGGGCCTTTGTTATACTCGAGCAGGGGCCTTTGTTTTACTTGATCAGGGGAATTTATTATACTCGACCAGGGGTCTTTGTTATACTCGACCAGGGGCCTTTGTTATACTTGATCAGGGGACTTTGTTATTCTCGATCAGGGAACTTTGTTATACTCGATGAGGGGGCTTTGTTATACTCGTTCAGGCGCCTTTGTTATATTCGATCTGGGGCCTTTGTTATACTCGACCAGGGGACTTTGTTATACTCGATGAGGGGCCTTTGTTAAACTCGATCAGGGGCCTTTGTTATACTCGAAGAGGAGACTTTGTTATACTCGATTAGGGGACTTTGTTATACTCGATCAGGGGGCTTTGTTTTACTCGATCAGGAAACTTTGTTATACACGATCAGGGTCCTTTGTTATAATCGTTCAGGGGACTTTGTTATCCTCGATTAGGGGCCATTTTTATACTCGATCAGGGGACTTTGTTATACTCGAATAGGGCACTTTGTTATAATCGTTCAGGCGACTTTGTTATACTCGATCAGGGGACTTTGTTTAACTCGATCAGGGGACTTTGTTATACTCGACCAGGGGAGTATGTTATACTCGTTCAGGGGACTTTGTTATATTCGATCAGGGGACTTTGTTATACTCGATGAGGGGACTTTGTTATACTCGATGAGGGGACTTTGTTATATTCGATGAGGGGACTTTGTTATTCTCGATGAGGGGGCTTTGTTATACTCGATCAGGGGACTTTGTTATACTGGATGAGGGGAATTTGTTATACTCGATTAGGGGTCATTTTTATACTCGATCAGGGGACTTTGTTATACTCGAATTGGGGACTTTGTTATAATCGTTCAGGCGACTTTGTTATACTCGATCAGGGGACTTTGTTATACTCGATCAGGGGACTTTGTTATACTCGATCAGGGGACATTGTTATATTCGATGAGAGGGCATTGTTATACTCGATGATGGGACTGTGTTATACTCCTTCAGGGGACTTTGTTATACTCGATCAGGGGACTTTGTTATACTCGATGAAGGGCCCTTGTTATACTCGATGAGGGGACTTTGTTATACTCGATCAGGGTACATTGTTATATTCGATGAGAGGACATTGATATACTCGATGATGGGACTGTGTTATACTCCTTCAGGGGACTTTGTTATACTCGATGAGGGGCCTTTGTTATACTCGATCAGAGGCCTCGTTATACTCGATCAGGGGACTTTGTTATACTCGATCGTTAGACTTTGTTATACTCGATCAGGGGACTTTGTTATACTCGATGAGGGGACATTGTTATACTCGATTAGGGGCCATTTTTATACTCGATCATTGGATTTTGTTATACATCGAATAGGGGACTTTGTTATAATCGTTCAAGCGACTTTGTTATACTCGATCAGGGGACTTTGTTATTCTCGATCAGGGGACTTTGTTATACTCGTCCAGGGGAGTTCGTTATACTCGATCAGGGGACTTTGTTATACTCGATGAGGGGAGTTTCTTATACTCGATCAGGGGACTTTGTTATATTGGAAGGGGGGACATTCTTATTCTCGATTATGGGACTTTGTTATACTCGATCAGGGGCCTTTGTTATACTCGATTAGGGGACTTTATTATACTCGACCAGGGGACTTTGTTATACTCGATCAGGGGCCTTTGTTATACTCGAGCAGGGGCCTTTGTTTTACTCGATCAGGGGAATTTATTATACTCGACCAGGGGTCTTTGTTATACTCGACCAGGGGCCTTTGTTATACTTGATCAGGGGACTTTGTTATTCTCGATCAGTGGACTTTGTTATACTCGATCAGGGAACTTTGTTATACTCGATGAGGGGGCTTTGTTATACTCGTTCAGGCGCCTTTGTTATATTCGTTCTGGGGCCTTTGTTATACTCGACCAGGGGACTTTGTTATACTCGATGAGGGGCCTTTGTTAAACTCGATCAGGGGCCTTTGTTATACTCGAAGAGGAGACTTTGTTATACTCGATTAGGGGACTTTGTTATACTCGATCAGGGGGCTTTGTTTTACTCGATCAGGAAACTTTGTTATACTCGATCAGGGTCCTTTGTTATAATCGTTCAGGGGACTTTGTTTTCCTCGATTAGGGGCCATTTTTATACTCGATTAGGGGACTTTGTTATACTCGAATAGGGGACTTTGTTATAATCGTTCAGGCGACTTTGTTATACTCGATCAGGGGACTTTGTTATACTCGATCAGGGGACTTTGTTATATTCGACCAGGGGAGTTTGTTATACTCGTTCAGGGGACTTTGTTATACTCGAACAGGGGACTTTGTTATACTCGATGAGGGGATTTTGTTATATTCGATGAGGGGACTTTGTTATTCTCGATGAGGGGGCTTTGTTATACTCGATCAGGGGACTTTGTTATACTGGATGAGGGGTCTTTGTTATACTCGATTAGGGGCCATTTTTATACTCGATCAGGGGACTTTGTTATACTCGAATAGAGGACTTTGTTATAATCGTTCAGGTGACTTTGTTATACTCGATCAGGGGAATTTGTTATACTCGATCAGGGACTTAGTTATACTCTCGACCAGGGAGCTTGTTAAACTCGATCAGGGACCATAGTTATACTCGATCAGGGGACTTTGTTATACTCGATCAGGGGACTTTGGTATACTCGACCAGGTGAGTTTGTTATACTAGACCAAATGACTTTGTTATACTGAATGAGGGGCCTTCGTTAAACTCGATCAGGGGCCTTTGTTATACTCGACCAGGGGACTTTGTTATACTCGATCAGGGGCCTTTGTTAAACTCGATCAGGGACTTTGTTATACTCGGATCAGGGGCTCTCTTTGTTATACCTCGATCAGGGAACTTTGTTATACTCGATCAGGGCCTTGTTATGCGCCATGTTCAGGCTTTGTTATATCTCGGACAGGGGCCTTTGTTATACCACCAGGACTTGTTACTCAATGAGGGCCTTTGTTAAACTCCATCAGGGGCCTTTTGTTATACTCTCGACCAGGGAGTTTGTTATACTCGAACAGGGAACTTGTTATACCTCGATGAGGGGCCTTTGTTAAACCTCGATGAGGGGCCTTTTGTTATACTCGACCAGGGGACTTTGTTATACTCGATCAGGGGTCTTTGTTATACTCGATCAGGGGGCTATGTTTTACTCGATTAGGAAACTTTGTTATACTCGATCAGGGGCCTTTGTTATACCCGATTAGGGGACTTTGTTATACTCGATCAGGGGACTTTGTTATACTCGTTCAGGGGACTTTGTTAACCTTGATCAGGGGACTTTGTTATACTCGATTAGGGGGCTTTGTTATACTCGATCAGGCGACTTTGTTATACTCGATCAGGGGACTTTGTTATACTCGATGAAGGGCCTTTGTTATACTCGATGAGGGGACTTTGTTATACTCGATCAGGGGACATTGTTATATTCGATAGGAGGACATTGTTATACTCGATGATGGGACTGTGTTATACTCGTTCAGGGGACTTTGTTATACTCGATCAGGGGACTTTGTTATACTCGAATAGGGGCCTTTGTTAAACTCGATCAAAGGCCTTTGTTATTCTCGATGAGGGGCCTTTGTTAAACTCGATTAGGGGACTTTGTTCTACTCATTCAGGGGAATTTGTTACACTTGATCAGGGGATTTTGTTATAGTCGATAAGGGGGCTTTGTTATACTCGATCAGGAGGCTTTGTTATTCTTGATCAGGGGCCTTTGTTCTATTCGTTCAGGGGACTTTGTTATGCTCGATCAGGGGACTTTGTTATACTCGATCAGGGGACTTTGTTGTACTCGACCAGGGGAGTTTGTTATACTCGAACAGGGAACTTTGTTATGCTCGATGAGGGGCCTTTGTTAAACTCGATGAGGGTCCTTTGTTATACTCGACCAGGGGACTTTGTTATACTCGATCATGGGCCTCTGTTAAACTCGATCAGGGGCCTTTGTTATACTCGAACAGGAGACTTTGTTATATTCGATTAGGGGACTTTGTTATACTCGATCGATCAGGGGCTTGGTTTTTACTCCATCAGGAAAACTTTTGGTTATACTCGATCAGGTCCTTTTGTTATAATCAGTTCAGGGGACTTTGTTATCCCGATTAGGGCCATTTATACTCGATCAGGGACTTTTATATACCTCGAATAGAGGGACTTTGTTATAATCGTTCAGGCGTGACTTATATACCTCGGGATCAGGAGACTTTTGTTATACTCGATCAGGGACTTTTGTTATACTCGACCAGGGGAGTTTTGTTATACTCGTTCAGGGACTTTGTTATATTCGATCAGGGACTTTGTTATACCTTTCGGATCAGGGACTTTGTTATACCGGATCAGGGGACTTGTTATATTCGGATGAGGGACTTCTGTTATTCCTCGATGAGGTGCCTTTGTTATACCTGATCAGGACTTTGTTATACTGATGAGGGGACTTTGCTATACCGGGTTAGGGTCATTTTATACCTGATCAGGGACTCGGTTATACCTCGAATAGGACTTCGTTATAATCGTCTGTAAGGACTTTGTTATACTCGATCAGGACTTTGTTATACCTCGATCAGGGACTTAGTTATACCTCGACCAGGAGTTTGTTATACTCATCAGGGGACTTTTGTTATACTCGATCAGGTCTTTGTTACCTCGCATCAGGTGACTTTGTTATACTCTGGATCGGGCCTTTTGTTATAATTTCTATCAGGGATTCTTTGTTATACCTCACCGTGGCCCTGCTATACCCGATTAGGGCCTTATATACTTGATCAGGGGACTTTGTTATACTCGATCAGGGGACTTTTTTATACTCGAATAGGGGCCTTTGTTAAACTCGATCAAAGGCCTTTGTTATTCTCGATGAGGGGCCTTTGTTAAACTCGATTAGGGGACTTTGTTCTACTCATTCAGGGGACTTTGTTACACTTGATCAGGGGATTTTGTTATAGTCGATAAGGGGGCTGTGTTATACTCGATCAGGGGGCTTTCTTATTCTTGATCAGGGGCCTTTGTTCTATTCGTTCAGGGGACTTTGTTATGCTCGATCAGGGGACTTTGTTATACTCGGTCAGGGGACTTTGTTATACTCGACCAGGGGAGTTTGTTATACTCGAACAGGGAACTTTGTTATGCTCGTTAAGGGGCCTTTGTTAAACTCGATGAGGGGCCTTTGTTATACTCGACCAGGGGACTTTGTTATACTCGATCATGGGCCTCTGTTAAACTCGATCAGGGGCCTTTGTTATACTCGAACAGGAGACTTTGTTATATTCGATTAGGGGACTTTGTTATACTCGATCAGGGGGCTTTGT
>NW_024722962.1:0-3089 GCF_018991925.1 Homarus americanus | reverse complement strand
TTCTCCCACGTAGGCAGGAGTATAAAGTCCAGTGTTTAATTTGTGTGACTTATATACAGTATATATTTATACTATTCTTATGTGTCATGTATATTTTTATTCTAAATCCTGGCCTTTGTTACGTTTATCCTCGTGGCTCAGTCAATTTTTATATAGTACTGTAGAAACAATTGTGTCTCTTGTCCGGCCATAAATTAAGGAAAGCCCTGGTGATGAAATAGTAAGGAGAAGATCAATTAGGACGGAGGATCGTCTTGCAGGTTTTAATTAGCCGTGACAGTACAGTAGATCTTAGTTTGAGTTTCAATATTGTTTTTGTTTTTTTTAAATAAGTGTAGTCTCTTTATTTCCTGAAATCTTAGGTTTAGATCAGGCTTAGGTGTTAAAACATTATGTCAAAATTATCTTGTTTTCTGAACAAAAGTTAAATTACTTTTCTCCTCTTTCATTTCTATTACCCATGTGGTCCATGGGTTTAGCAATAAACTTGACTCACAATACTCGGACATTTCCCATTATCCCCTAACCGAACAACCCAACTTCTGCATTAGAAGAATATATACACCATCTAAGAATATAAACTGACATTCTTCCTCACTAATGACATTCGGACCCGTCCATCTTCGCTTGATCTTTGTCGTCGTTGCCAAGGAACCGTCAAGATGTCGGAATGTGTCAAGGACTATCATTGTGTGTCAAGGACTTCAGGGTGTGTCTGGAGCTGTCAGGATATGCAAGCAATAAGGACCTCCACGATGTTTCAAGGGCTGTCAGGAAATGTCAATGGCTTTCAAGGTGTGTCTAGGGCTTACAGAGTGTATCAAGGACAGTCAGAACGTGTCAAATCCTATTAAGATATAACGAGAGGCTGTCATGATGTATTAAGGACTGTCAGGATCTTTCAAAGTCTTGTTAAATGTGCCAGTGATAGTCATGATGTCAAGAGCTGTAAGATCTGACAATAGGCTGAGTCTTTTGTCAAATGAGTCGAGAGGAGTCAGGCTGATGTCAAGGTCCGCTGTCAGTATCTGACAAAAGGTAGTAAGAATGTGTCAACGGTATTCAGGATGACGTGAGAGTTTGCCAAGGTCTGACAAAAGCGTGTCAGCAAGAGTCAAGCGATGTCAGGATGTCGCGTCTTACCATCTTCTTCTTTATTTCCTTGTCGAGATCTGCTGTGTTTGGGGCTACAGTCATACCCCCGACAGTCGTGGCACCGGCAAGACTGTCCCTCCTCTGCTCCATAACGTCGGCGTTGTCGTCCTCGTCGACCGTCACCAGAACGGCACCCCCCGGCATCTCCACCACCTCTGTACCGAACACACAGGCATATTATTGGTGGTTTGTTTACCCTCATTCATTTTACTTTATTATTATTGATGTAATCTCTCTTTTTTTTTTCTCTGCTAACTCTTTCTTCATTCCTGTCTCTCTATTTTTTTTACTACTGCTGCTATGTTTACCTTCACTTGTCTTGTTTCTCCTGGTCCACCTTGGACATTAGCCAATGTCCATTCCACTCCCACAAAAAAGTGATCAATCCTCTTTGAGCCGCAACTCTCACCTGGAATCTGTCATAAACAAAATATGGTTTCTACGGCATCCTTTCCACCATGTACCTGCTTGTTCTGACAAAACCATCTTGACAGTGGGCTTGATAACTTCAGCAAATTTTATCTTATTACTCTTTATATTTATAATGCTTTTTGGGAAAGTTTGGAATTAAAGTCACTTTGTTATACTTCATTCTTTATTTTTTTAATATTTTATTTTCATCGATTTATTGCTCTCTGTCCAACCACCACATTCTCGCAGCAGTAAATAGTTCACTTCCTAACTGCCCTGATGATGTTTATCATCATGAAAGTTTATCTTACCATTCTCATAACCAGATTGAAGGAAGTTTCACAGTGTCTTTATACCACATTTGTGTTTTACACAGATATTTGTGGCAACGAATATAACAGTTATTTTTTCTCGACTGTGTCATGGATTTAATTTTTTATCATGTCACCTGTCAGTTTACTGGTCGACTCCTCGACTGTTTTTTTTTATATTTGTTATATATTTATAAATATATATATATTTTTTTTACCGGCCTGCGGTGCGAAAATGTAATAATAAAAATAATAATAATAATAATAATAATAATAATAATAATAATAATAATAATAATAATAATAATAATAATAATAATAATAATTCATAGTAAATAAAAAATTTTATGAAAAATAAATAAATAAATAATAAAGTAATAATGATAATAATAACCATAAAATCACTGTAATATTAATAATAATAATAATAATAATAATAATAATAATAATAATAATAATAATAATAATAATAATAATAATAATAATAATAATAATAATAAAGAACCATAAGGAAATACAAAAATTAAAAAAAAATTAATTGTGAGAAACGATATATGTATGTTGTGTTGTCAAAGTAAGAGAAACAATTGAGACCCTGCAATTGTGTGTAAATGAGGCATGGGACTTGGTCACAATTTCCGTGATGCCATATGGCAGCAGGGTCTACCATTAGACAACACATTATGCTTCCAATATCTCCCCAGGCAGTAGTACCTCCCTGTTTAAAAGCTGCCTACTACCTACTAAGTGATGAGGAGGATAAAGGTAAGTAAAGCATAATAAAGATTTGAGTCTATAGCTATATGGGCCAAATTAATTGTTATATTCATTGCAAAGCTTAAAACGCACAAAATTCTGGACTAAAGTGTCAACGGCGAGTGCCGTGAGCCCATACTACTGATCAATTCCAGGGACGTTTTATGGACAAATGCACTGCTTATCAGGACATATTCAAAGGTTTGTTATAAGTAGTTGAGTGGTTACCTACTGTATGTTGGTATGCGTACTCGATTTGGTGGTTGGGTTTAATGTTAGCGTTTTTAAATGTTTTAAATGTAAAGATGATATTGTATTTGATGTTGTTGCTATATAATGTTATTGTTTCTGATATTGCTATTATATGATGCTCTATGTAATATAATGTATTAACACAAATTTGTCAAAAATAGTTAACTTTTGTAGAGGACGAACCAAATTAAGCTCCACATTAGT
>NW_024722960.1:0-3799 GCF_018991925.1 Homarus americanus | reverse complement strand
CATATAACACCATCCAAAATCACTACATATAACACCACTCATCATCACTACATATAACATCATCCATCATCACTACATATAACTCTATCCATCATCACTACATATAACACCATCCAGCATCACTACATATAACACAAACCATCATCACTACATATATCATCATGCATCATCACTATATATAACACCATCCATCATCACTACATATATTACCCTCCTATCATCACTACATATAACACCATCCATCATTACAACATATAACGCCATCCTTCAACATAACACCATCCATCATCATCATATATTATAACATCTATCACACTAAATTTTCATTATAGCATAAGGAGTCACTTGGCGTTACCAATTCCAACCTTATTAAACCGTAATTCTTTCTGTATGGTCAAATTTTGATTTGACCTCAGTGAGAGAGCTGTTAGTGTCAGTACATCACAATGGTGTTCCGACGCACCGTATCGAAGGTGTCTGAGGTGGAGGTGAAGGCTTGCAAGGATTTCGTTGTAGACTTCGACACCAGCTTTGTGGTGGTTGCAACAAACATCTACCCTGGTGTGGCCCCTAAGCAGATTCGACCATTGTTTGAGGAATGTGGACAGATCGACCTATTTGTGATGCCCGCAAAAGACAACAAAAATGAACACTATGGCTTCGCATACATCCGATACTTTGACGAAGCCTCCTGTGATAAGGCTGTTGGACGATTGGATGGTGACAGCATTGGCCGCAGCCGAAAATCAACTAACAAACTGGAAGTTAACTACTACAGTGCCTATGGTACCTTGAACAACCTTGACCGCCAAGCTGCTGAGTTCATTGTTCTATCCGGCAGAAGACTAACGATGCGACCATCACAGCCACTAATTATAGACAATTTAAAAGTATATCAGGAGCGCAACCCATAGCTATTTATACCTATCTGAACAAACTAATGAATCTAACTCAACTGCTGCCATCGAATAAGAAAATATCACCAATAGTTGTACCTCTGGGAACCTGGAGGGAGGCACCAACCCTGATGAAGGCTCAGTAATATCTACCATGTTATTTAAACACTTATAACACATATAACATCATCCATCATCACTACATATAACACCATCCATCATCACTACATATAACACCATCTATCATCACTACATATAACATCATCCATCATCACTTCAGATCGGTAGAGTAGTTTTCGAGATTCTCGTGCGGACACACAAGCAAACACACACACACACACACAAACAGACATACTTCTTTGTTTTATATCGATAGAAGATAGATCATCACTACATATAACACCGCCCATCATCACTACATATAACATCATCCATCATCACTACATATAACACCATCCATCATCACTACATATAACACCATCCATCATCACTACAGATCGGCATAGTAGTTTCCGAGATTCTCGTGCGGACACACAAACACACACACAAACAAAAATACATACTTCTTTGTTTTATATATATAGATACAAGAAACAAAAATCTTTAATTATTTATTAATTGTAAGTTTTAAGGTTTTCCTGGAACCATTGGCAGGAAATAAGGACACTTGAACCTTGAAAACTTACTGTCGTCATAATTATTTATAATAAACCTGTCGATGTTTATTTCCGGGTTAAAGTAAAAGCAAGGTTTTGTCTGGACTATTAGTATATAGACAGTTGATGGTTGACGATACCGAAGACCTATACAGGTGTGTGGTGCTTGTGCTTGGTGATGCTTCGTTTATGAGAGATAATCCCAGGAGTGAACTTTGTTCTGAAAGGACAAACAAAAAAAGTCATTAGTTATCGTTGTCTCGGAAGTGTTTATATGTCGGTCACTCTTGTGTTGTCGATGTGTCCACCCCACAGAGTTATTGCGTGAAGTGACACATTAGACTTCAATTAAAGATCCTCTCCTCTCCATATGGAAGCTGTTCACACCTCTTGACAGTATTTGGTCTGACATTTAGTTATAAAGGTCTTTTTTGTCTAGTTCATCTTCCTATGAAAATTAACAATTCATATCACGGTTTAAAGTTGTATGTTCTTCAAGCCAATTAACACAGTACAGGTAACACCAGAGTCAGGCAGGTACAGTGTTAAGCGTCGTGGTCTACTGCTGTCTTACTGAGTAACGATGATGAAGTAAAGTGGGAAATGACTTTGCCATGAGAGAGGAGAGGAAAGAGAGAAGGAAAGAATAGAAACGGGAAGTAAAGTAGTAGGGAGTAATAGCAGGTGGGCTGTCCACCTAGCTGAGTCGAGGTGATTGGTTGGGGTGGTGGCCATACACAGCACGCGCCTGCTCGCTCAAGGGAGGCTGGGGTGGGGGGAGCTAAGCTAGTTAGGCATTCAGTATTGTATTGTGTGTTAATTCATGTAAGTTAAATGGTGGTGTTATTTTTTCATGTATTGTATAAAGTGAGTCTCATTTTTTATAATAACTCACCTGAAGTGTCGCCCCAGGAAAAGGTAACAGAGACCTTAATGACACAGGTAGATTGTCACTCCCCTCGCCGCCCAGCGTATCCCACCTGAAGATTAAACATCCCGGCGATACCTGGGGGGGGGGGGCTTAAGTATAATATATACTCTTATATAATAATGTTGTTGCTATAATACACTGGCAGTCATAGTACAGTACATGTGTTGCCTTTATTGAGTTGAGTTTTGTATTTTTAGAAAAGAGAGAGAGAAATCTGAGCAACTTAATATGGAGAGAGAGAGAGAGAGAGAGAGAGAGTGTATTACATTGCCACACCTGATTCCTTCCTGGTGTATATTTTTACCACCTCTGGTACAACTGTGTCTCTTGCCGATCTATTTTGCACTGTCGCTTCCTGCCTTTCATCTTCCACCTTTCATCTTCTCCTTCATCTTCTTCTCCCCATCGTCTTTCTTCTCCATCTTACCCCTTCATCTTCCCTCCCTTCTTCCTCCCTTCCATCTCCCCATTCATTTCTCCTCTCTTTTTCTTCCCCCTTCATCTTCCTCTCCCCTCCATCTTCCCTCCTTTTACCTTCCTCCTTCGGTCTTCTCCTTTCTTTTCCACCAATCTCCTTACCTTCCACTGCTGTCTTAGTCCATTACTGTTTTTAGAAATTTAGTTTTTTCAAGGATTTCGATATTTCATTCACTTACAATTCTTTTTTGTTTTAATTTCATTTTCTCACTCCTGATTCAAGTGATTCAAGAGATGCAGATAATTTGAAATATCCAGCCCTTATAATGTCTTTAGTGCCTCTTAAACTTGGGTAAATATTATTCCATTAAGTTTATAAACAAATACACGACTCAGACACGTTGGTATTATAATCACAAAGCAAAGATATCGAGAAGTTGTGACGCTTCATCTGTACAACCAGTTGAGAATAAACTTTCCTTCTCTAAAAGTTAAAAGAAATGAGGGAGAGTTTCTCGCCAGGGGGCGCAGCGCTGTGAGAGAAGAATTAAATAAGCCTGATTAGCTAAGAAGACGACCAGGGGTAAGAAATGGTCCGTCTTGAGGATGTGGTTCAGGAGGTGAGGTGAAGATATAAACCTCGAAGACGTCATAAAACACAGAGATGACACTATTTCTAACCTTCCCAAGTCTCTGGTGGGTGGCAGGTGATCACCAACATGAAATACACCAACATGAAATACACCAACATGAAATACACCAACATGAAATGCGCCAAAATGAAATAGAAGATGCTAAGTGAGGTTGATTATGACTCAGACAGTAACCATAGCAGGACCTAAAAACAGCCAAGACTGTTCTAAAATGAGAACTTAAATTATAATTTCTGCCCAAGAGTG
>NW_024722959.1:0-26546 GCF_018991925.1 Homarus americanus | reverse complement strand
GGGCCATTATGACAAATGTTGTCGTAAAAAGACACATAAAGGACGCCACCTAGGATCCAAGAAGTCATCCTCAGGTAGTGCTGGCGCGCCCCCTCCTCCTGGCAAGCATCAAGACGCTGTGTCCAGTCGTTCCTGCCGTCGTGTACGTAGTTCCACAGACACGACGCCCCAGCACATCAATGTCGTCATTTCTTACGGTAACTCGTCATCCAGTCTTCAGATGTTACCTGACACCGGTGCTGACGTCTCAGTAATTGGTCCACAACATTTAGCAAGTTTGGGAATACCCGGGAACAACCTACAGCCCCCTCCTCAGACAACGAAACTGACAGCTGATGGTTCCAAGATGGCTCCAGCGTTGGGATCTTTCTGGGCTACCCTTACCTTTGGTAAGCAGTCTTGCTCAGCCCGGATTGATGTTCATAATGGTATCCTGACTCCGCTCTTATCATATGGCCATTGTCAGGAGTTGGCCATTATTTCCAAGGAATTCCCTAAACCTATTTCATTGAAGGCCGTCTTCACATCAGAAGAGTCTACAGCACTGGATGCAGACAAGACCCTTGAAGATCTCCGCACCGCAGCCCGGGCCGACCCTTCCTACATCCGGCTCGTCGACTGTGTGTCTCAGGGATTTCCATCGAATCGATACGACCTTCATGAATCGCTACTCCCGTACTGGAAAATACGCGAGGACCTCTATTGTGATGGAGACCTCGTCTTGTATGGTCCACGAGTAGTTATTCCTGCTGCCCTACGCCGCCGTACCTTGGCCCGCCTTCACGACAGCCATCGAGGAGTGGAGGCCACCAAGCGACGGGCGAAGCAGACTGTATTTTGGCCCGGAATCAACGCGGACATTGCAAGTACCGTCCGTGCCTGTGAACCGTGCCAGATTCTGCAACCTAGCCAGCAACAGGAACCTTTAATGTGCGACGATAACCCTTCAAGACCCTTCGAGTCTGTGTCGGCCGATTTCTTTGCAGTTGCAGGGAAGTCCTTCCTCGTCATTGCCGACTGACTGTCTGGATGGCCTGTTGTTGTCCCCTGTGGTAGTGATACAACGGCATTACTTCAGAGAAGTTGGTGTTCCCCTCCGCCTCAGGACTGATGGAGGACCCCAGTTCACCAGCCACGAGTTCCGGGACTTCATGGACCGTTGGGGAGTCCGTCATGTCGTGACCTCGCCCCACTACCCCCAGGCGAATGGACACGCTGAAGCCGCAGTCAAGACTGTGAAACACCTGATCCTTAAGGTGTCACCCTCAGGAAATATCGACTGCGAGGACTTCGATCGAGGTTTGTTGGAGTTACGCAACACCCCGAACTTCACCGGACGCTCCCCAGCCCAGGTTCTATACGGACATCATCTCCGGTCTTGTGTTCCTGCCCACCCGAAGTCTTTTTCTCAAGTGTGGCAGGCCAAGACTGAAGAATGTGACCGCCGTGCAGCAGAACGAGCCGCAGATGTCGCTGCTCGGTATGACTGTCATGCCCGCCCCCTTCCCAGGTTGAGTATCGGCCAGCAGATCAGGATTCAAGATCCGGTATCTCACCGCTGGGACAAGGTTGGGGTTGTTATGGGTATTGGCCGGTCCAGGGACTACCAAGTGCGTCTTCCTAGTGGTAGAGTATGGTGGAGGAACCGTCGTTTCCTCCGACCTGTGGAGCTGCCTAGTGTTGACCCCTCCCCAGTTGAGTCCCCTAATGTTGATGTCTCTAAAGTAAATCCATCCCCACCTTGTGTTTCTGCCCCAGTACTCCGCAGGTCCGAGCGACTCAGAAACAAATGGTCCGCTCAAGATGAAACTATGAGCGTATAGGGGGGAGGGAGGTGTATGATATATATGGACACAAAGTAGTGCCTTCAGCTGTATATTGTTATATTACTATTATTAATTATGTATAGTAAAGTATTACAGAACATGTATTAATTCTATGTAATATACTATTTATTGTGCACCATATTATGTATATAAATTATCACATTTATACTTTATGTATTCAGCTTGTGAATGCTGGCATCTGTATAGGCCAGCGCGTAGTAATACATAGATAGATGTAGAGGTAGTTAAGACTGAGTTCTGGTGGTGTGCCCACAGGCTTCCCGTGTCCGACTGTATCATCTCCCGTACGAGAATAGAACCTACTTTTAAAGACAACAAGTGTTTGTATATACCCTCAGTAGTATAGAACATTCTTTGGGTATCTGGCAATACGCTAGACAGGGGACTTTGTTATACTCGACCAGGGGACATTGTTATACGCGACCAGGGGATTTTGTTATACTCGATAACAGGACTTTGTTATACTCGATCAGGTGACTTTGTTATACTCGATCATGGGCCTTTGTTATAATCGATCATGGGCCTTTGTTATACTCAACCAGGGGACTTTGTTATACTCGATCAGGGGAATTTGTTATACTCGATCAAGGGACTTTGTTATACTCCATCAGGGTCTTTGGTATACTCCATTAGGGGCCTTTGTTATACTCGAATAGGGGTCTTTGTTATACTCGATCAGGGGACTTTGTTATACTTGATCAGGGGACTTTGTAATATTCGATCAGGGGGACTTTGTTATACTCGATCAAGGGACTTTGTTATACTCGATCTGGGGTCTTTGTTTTCCTCGATTAGGGGCCTTTGTTATACTCGATCAGGGGACTTATACTCGACCAGGGGACTTTGTTATACTCGATCAGGGGACTTTGTTATACTCGATGAGGGGCCTTTGTTACACTCGACAAGGGGACTTTGTTATACTCGATCAGGGGACTTTGTTATACTCGATGAGGAGGCTTTGATATACTCGATGAGGGGACTTTGTTTTACTCGATCAGGGTATGTGTTATACTCGATGATTGGAGTTTGTTATACTCGATCAGGGGACTTTGTTATACTCGACCAGGGTCCTTTTTATGCTCGACCAGTGGCCTTTGTTATACTCGATCAAAGGGCTTTGTTATATTCGATTAGGGGACTTTGTTATACTCGATGAGGGGCATTCGTTATACTCGATCAAGGGCCTTTGCTATACTCGATCAGGGGACTTTGTTAGACTCGATTAGGGGCCTTTGTTATACTCGATCAGGGGACTTTGATATACTCGATCAGTGGGCTTTATTATACTCGATCAGGGGCCTTTGTTATGCTCGATCAGGGGACTTTGTTATACTCGATGAGGAGCCTTTGTTATACTCTATAAGGGGCTTTTATTATACTCGAACCAGGGGAATTTGTTATACTCGATCATGAGACCTTGTTATACTCGATCAGGGCCTTTATTATGCTCGACCAGGGGGTTTTGATATACTCGATCAGGGGACTTTGTTATACTCGATCAGGGGGCTTTGTTATACTCGACCAGGGTGCTTTGTTGTGCTCGACCAGGGGACTTTGTTATACTCGATCATGGGCCTTTGTTATACTCGATCAGGGGACTTTGTTATACTCGATCATGGGCCTTTGTTATACTCAACCAGGGGACTTTGTTATAATCGATCAGGAGAATTTGTTATACTCGACCAGGGGAGTTTGTTATACACGACCACGGAACTTTGTTATACTCGATCAAAGGACTTTGCTTTACTCGATCGGGGAACATTGTTTTACTCGATCAGGGGGCCTTATTACTCGATCAAGGGACTTTATTACACTCAACCAGGAGACTTTGTTTTACTCGATCTGGGGGCTGTTTTATATTCGATCAGGGGACTTTATTATACTCGATCGGGGAACATTGTTTTGCTCGATCAGGGGCCTTTATTATACTCGATCAAGAGCGTTTGTTATACTCGATCAGAGGACATTGTTATACTCGATCAGGGGACTTTGTTATACTTGAGCAGGGGGCTTTGTTTATATCGTACAGGGGACGTTGTTAGACTCCATCAGGGAACTTTGTTATACAGGATCAGGGAATGTGTTTTACTCGATCAGTGGATGTGTTACACTCGATCAGGGGACTTTGCTATACTCGATCAGGATGCTTTGTTATACTCAACCGGGGGCCTTTGTTATACTGGATTAGGGGCTTTTGTTATACTCGATCAAGGGACTTTGTTATTCTCGATCGGGGGACTTTGTTATACTCGATCAGGGGACTTTGTTATACTCGAATAGGTGACTTTGTTATATTCGATGAGGGAACTTTGTTATTCTCGATCATGGGACTTTGTTATACTTGATGAGGGGCCTTTGTTATACTCGATGAGGGGACTATGTTCTACTCGATCAGGGTGAATATGTTATACTCGATCAGGGGACTTTGTTATACTCGATGAGGGTCCTTTGTTATACTCGATCAAAGGACTTTGTTATACTCGATGAGGGTCCTTTGTTATACTCGATCATGGGCCTTTGTTATACCCGATCAGGGGACTTTGTTATACTCGATTAGGGGACATTGTTATACTCGATGAGGGGGCTTTGTTATATACGATCAGGGAACTTTGTTATACTCGGTGAGGGGACTTTGTTATTCTCGATCAGGGGACTTTGTTATACTCCATCAGGGTCTTTGTTATACTCCATCAGGGGCCTTTGTTATACTCGACCAGGGGACTTTGTTATACTCGATCAAGGGACTTTGTTATTCTCGATCAGGGGACTATGTTATACTAAATCTGGGTCTTTGTTATACTCCATCAGGGTCCTTTGTTATACTCGACCAGGGGACTTTGTTATACTCGATCAGGGGACTTTGTTATACCTGATTAGGGGACTTTGTTATACTCGACCAGGGGACATTGTTATACTAGATCTGGGTCTTTGTTATACTCCATCAGGGGAGTTTGTTATACTCGACCAGGGGACTTTGTTATACTCGATCAGGGGACTTTGTTATACCTGATCAGGGGGCTTTGTTATACTCGACCAGGGGCCTTAGTTATGCTCGATAAGGGGACTTTGTTATACTCGATCAGGGGCCTTTGTTATACTCGATCAGGGGACTTTGTTATACTCGACCAGGGGACATTGTTATACTCTCGATCAGGGGACTTTGTTATACTCGATCAGGGGCCTTTGTTATTCTCGACCAGGGGACTTTGTTATACTCGATTAGGGGACTTTGTTATACTCGATGAGGCGGCTTTGATATACTCGACCAGGGGACTTTGTTTTACTCGATCAGGGGGCTTTGATATACTCAATCAGGGGACTTTGTTTTACTCGATGGGGGGGACTTTGTTATACTCGATGATTGGGCTTTGTTATACTCGATCAGGGGACTTTGTTATACTCGACCAGGGTCCTTTGTTATGGTCGACCAGTGGCCTTTGTTATACTCGATCAGGGGGCTTTGTTATATTCGATTAGGTGACTTTGTTATACTCGATGAGGGGCATTTGTTATACTCGATCAAGGGCCTTTGCTATACTCGATCAGAGGACTTTGTTAGACTCGATTAGGGGCCTTTGTTATGATCGATCAGGGGACTTTGTTATACTTGATTAGGGGGATTTGTTATACTAAATCAGGGGCTTTTGTTATACTTGACCCAGGGGAATTTGGTATACTCGATCATGAGAATTTGTTATACTCGATCAGGGCCTTTATTATACTCGACCAGGGGGGTTTGATAGACTCGATCAGGGGACTTTGTTATACTCAGTCAGGGAGCTTTATTATACTCGATCAGGGGACTTTTTTATACTCGATAAGGGGACTTTTTTATACTCGATAAGGGGACTTTGTTATACTCGATCAGGAGGCTTTGTTTTCCTCGATCAGGGGACTTTGTTATACCCCATCAGGGTCTTTGGTATACTCCATTAGGGGCCTTTGTAATACTCGAATAGGGGTCTTTGTTATACTCGATCAGGGGACTTTGTTATACCTGATCAGGGGACTTTGTAATATTCGATCAGGGGGGCTTTGTTATACTCGATCAAGGGACTTTGTTATACTCGATCAGGGGCCTTTGTTATACTCGATCAGGGGACATTATTATACTCGACCAGGAAACTTTGTTATACACGATCAAGGGATGTGTTATACTCGATCAGGGGACTTTGTTATACTCGATTAGGAGGCTTTCTTATACTCAACTGGGGGCCTTTGTTATACTCGATTAGGGGACTTTGGTATACACGATAAGGGGACTTTGTTATACTCGATCAGGGGGCTTTTTTATACTCAACCAGGGGAATTTTGTTATACTCCATCAGGTGGCTTAGTTATACTCGACCTGGAGTCTTTGTTATGCTCGATAAGGGGACTTTGTTATTCTCGATCAGGGGCCTTGGTTATACTCGACCAGGGGACTTTGTTTTACTCGACCAGGGGAGTTTGTTATGCTCGATCAGGGGCCTTTGTTATACTCGAGCTGGGGACATTAGTATACTCGACCAGGGAACTTTGTTATACACGATCAGGGGATATGTTATACTCGATCAGGGGATGTGATATACTCGATCACGGGACTTTGTTTTACTCGATTAGGAGGCTTTGTTATACTCAACCGGGGGCTTTGTTATACACGACCAGGGAACTTTGTTATACTCGACCAGGGGACTTTGTTATACGCGACCAGGGGACTTTGCTATATTCGATGAGGGGACTTTGTTATATTCGATCAGGGGACTTTGTAATTCTCGATCAGGGGCCTTGGTTATACTCGACCAGGGGACTTTGCTATACTCGACCAGGGGACTTTGTTATACTCGACCAGGGGACATTGTTATACTCGACCAGGGGACTTTGTTTTACTCGACCAGGGAGTTTGTTATACTCGATCAGGGGCCTTTGTTATACTCGAGCAGGGGACATTAGTATACTCGACCAGGGAACTTTGTTATACACGATCAGGGGATATGTTATACTCGATCAGGGGATGTGATATACTCGATCACGGGACTTTGTTTTACTCGATTAGGAGGCTTTGTTATACTCAACCGGGGGCTTTGTTATACATGACCAGGGAACTTTGTTATACTCGACCAGGGGACTTTGTTATACGCGACCAGGGGACTTTGTTATATTCGATGAGGGGACTTTGTTATATTCGATCAGGGGCCTTGGTTATACTCGACCAGGGGACTTTGTTATACTCGACCAGGGGACTTTGTTATACTCGACCAGGGGACATTGTTATACGCGACCAGGGGATTTTGTTATACTCGATAACAGGACTTTGTTATACTCGACCTGGGGGACATTGTTATACGCGACCAGGGGATTTTGTTATACTCGATAACAGGACTTTGTTATACTCGATCAGGTGACTTTGTTATACTCGATCAGGGGAATTTGTTATTTGTTATACTCGATGAGGGGACTTTGTTATACGTGACCAGGGGACTTTGTTATACGATCGATAACAGGACTTTGTTACACTCGACCAGGGGACTTTGTTATACTCGATCAGGGGACTTTGTTATACTCAATCAGGGGGCTTTGATATACTCGATGAGGGGACTTTGTTATACTCGATCAGGGTATTTGTTATACTCGATGATTGGACTTTGTTATACTCGATCAGGGGACTTTGTTATAATCGACCAGGGTCCTTTGTTATGCTCGACCAGTGTCCTTTGTTATATTCGATCAAAGGGCTTTGTTATATTCGATTAGGGGACTTTGTTATACTCGATGAGGGGCATTTGTTATACTCGATCAAGGGCCTTTGCTATACTCGATCAGGGGACTTTGTTAGACTCGATTAGGGGCCTTTGTTATACTCGATCAGGGGACTTTGATATACTCGATCAGTGGGCTTTATTATACTCGATCAGGGGCCTTTGTTATGCTCGATCAGGGGATTTTGTTATACTCGATGAGGAGCCTTTGTTATACTCTATAAGGGGCTTTTATTATACTCGAACCAGGGGAATTTGTTATACTCGATCATGAGACCTTGTTATACTCGATCAGGGCCTTTATTATGCTCGACCAGGGTTTTTGATATACTCGATCAAGGGACTTTGTTATACTCGACCAGGGTGCTTTGTTGTGCTCGACCAGGGGACTTTGTTATACTCGATAAGGGCAATTTTTTATACTCGATGAGGGGAATTTGTTATACTCGATCAGGGGCCTTTGTTATACTCGATCATGGGCCTTTGTTATACTCAACCAGGGGACTTTGTTATAATCGATCAGGGGAATTTGTTTTCCTCGACCAGGGGACTTTGATATACTCGATCATGGGACTTTGTTATTCTTGATCAGGGGACTTTATAATATTCGATCAGGAGGGCTTTGTTATACTCGACCAGGGGCCTTTGTTATGCTCGATAAGGGGACTTTGTTATACACGATGAGGGGCCTTTGTTATACTCGATCAGGGGACATTGTTATACTCGATCAGGGCATATGTTATACTCGATCAGGGGATGTGTTATACTTGATCAGGGGACTTTGTATTATTCGATCAGGGGGGCTTTGTTATGCTCGATAAGGGGACTTTGTTATATTCGATCAGAGGACTTTGTTATTCTCGATCAGGGGCCTTGGTTATACTCGACCAACGGCCTTTGTTATGCTCGATCAGGGGACTTTGTTATACTTCATCATGGGACTTTGTAAGATTCGTTCAGGGGAGCTTTGATATACTCGAACAGGGGCCTTTGTTATACTCGATCAAGGGACATTACTATACTCGACCAAGGAACTTTGTTATACACGATCAGGGGATATGTTATACTCGATCAGGGGATGTGTTATACTCGATTAGGGGACTTTGTTATACTCAGTCAGGAGGCTTTGTTATTCTCAACCGGGGGCCTTTGTTATACTTGATAAGGGGAATTTGTTATACTGGATCAGGGGACTTTGTTATACTCAACCAGGGGACTTTGTTATACTCGATCAGGTGGTTTTGTTATACTCGACCAAGGGTCTTTGTTGTGCTCGATCACGCGACTTTGTTATACTCGTTCAGGGGCCTTTGTTATACTCGATGAGGGGACTTTGTTATACTCGATCTGGGGGCTTTGTTTTCCTCGATCAGGGGACTTTGTTATACTCCATCAGGGACTTTGTTATGCTCCATTAGGGGCCTTTGTTATACTCGACCACGGGACTTTGTTATACTCGATCAGGGGGCTTTGTTATACTTGATCAAGGGACTTTGTATTATTCGATCAGGGGGCCTTTGTTATGCTCGATAAGGGGACTTTGTTATATTCGAACAGAGGACTTTGTTATTCTCGATCAGGGGGCTTGGTTATACTCGACCAGGGGACTTTGTTGTTATACTCGATCAGGGGACTTTGTTATACTCGATGAGGGGCCTTTGTTACACTCGACCAGGGGACTTTGTCATACTCGATCAGGGGACTTTGTTATACTCGATCAGGAGGCTTTGATATACTCGATGAGGGGACTTTGTTATACTCGATCAGGGTATTTGTTATACTCGATGATTGGACCTTGTTATACTCGATCAGGGGACTTTGTTATACTCGACCAGGGTCCTTTGTTATGCTCGACCAGTGGCCTTTGTTATACTCGATCAAAGGGCTTTGTTATATTCGATTAGGGGACTTTGTTATACTCGATGAGGGGCATTCGTTATTCTCGATCAGGAGCCTTTGTTATACTCTATCAGGGGCTTTGGTTATACTCGAACCAGGGGAATTTGTTATACTCGATCATGAGACCTTGTTATACTCGATCAGGGCCTTTATTATGCTCGACCAGGGGGTTTTGATATACTCGATCAGGGGACTTTGTTATACTCGATCAGGGGGCTTTGTTATACTCGACCAGGGTGCTTTGTTGTGCTCGACCAGGGGACTTTGTTATACTCGATCATGGGCCTTTGTTATACTCGATCAGGGGCCTTTTTTATACTCGATCATGGGCCTTTGTTATACTCAACCAGGGGACTTTGTTATAATCGGTCAGGGGAATTTGTTATACTCGTCCAGAGGAGTTTGTAATACACGACCACATAACTTTGTTATACTCGATCAGAGGACTTTGCTTTATTCGATCGGGGAACATTGTTTTACTCGATCAGGGGGCCTTGTTACTCGATCAAGGGACTTTGTTACACTCAACCAGGAGACTTTGTTTTACTCGATCTGGGGGCTGTTTTATATTCGATCAGGGGACTTTATTATACTCGATCGGGGAACTTTGTTTTACTCGATCAGGGGCCTTTATTATACTCGATCAAGAGCGTTTGTTATACTCGATCAGAGGACTTTGTTATACTCGATCAGGGGACTTTGTTATACTTGAGCAGGGGGCTTTGTTTATATCGACCAGGGGACGTTGTTATACTCCATCAGGGAACTTTGTTATACAGGATCAGGAATATGTTTTACTCGATCAGGGGATGTGTTACACTCGATCAGGGGACTTTGCTATACTCGATCAGGATGCTTTGTTATACTCAACCGGGGGCCTTTGTTATACTTGATTTGGGGCTTTTGTTATACTCGATCAAGGGACATTGTTATTCTCGATCAGGGGACTTTGTTTATATCGACCAGGGGAGTTTGTTATACTCCATCAGGGTCTTTGTTATACTCCATCAGGGGCCTTTGTTATACTCGACCAGGGGACTTTGTTATACTCGATCAGGGGACTTTGTTATACCTGATCAGGGGACTTTGTATTATTCGATCAGGGGGCTTTGTTATACTCGACCAGGGGACTTAGTTATGCTCGATTAGGGGACTTTGTTATACTCGATTAGGGGCCTTTGTTATACTCGATAAGGGGACTTTGTTATACTCGAACAGGAAACTTTGTTATACTCGATCAGGGGACTTTGTTATACTCGATCAGGGGCCTTTGTTAAACTCGACCAGGGGACTTTGTTATACTCGATTAGGGGACTTTGTTATACTTGATGAGGGGGCTTTGATATACTCGACCAGGGGACTTTGTTTTACTCGATCAGGGGGCTTTGATATACTCAATCAGGGGACTTTGTTTTACTCGATGGGGGGACTTTGTTATACTCGATGATTAGGCTTTGTTATACTCGATAAGGGGACTTTGTTATACTCGATCAGGAGGCTTTGTTTTCCTCGAACAGGGGACTTTGCTATACTCCATCAGGGTCTTTGGTATACTCCATTAGGGGCCTTTGTAATACTCGAATAGGGGTCTTTGTTATACTGGATCAGGGGACTTTGTTATACTTGATCAGGGGACTTTGTAATATTCGATCAGGGGGGCTTTGTGATACTCGATCAAGGGACTTTGTTATACTCGATCAGGGGCCTTTGTTATACTCGATCAGGGACATTACTATACTCGACCAGGAAACTTTGTTATACACGATCAAGGGATATGTTATACTCGATCAGGGGATGTGTTATACTCGATCAGGGGACTTTGTTATACTCGATTAGGAGGCTTTCTTATATTCAACTGGGGGCCTTTGTTATACTCGATTAAAGGACTTTGTTATACACGATCAGGGGACTTTGTTATACTCGATCAGGGGGCTTTGTTATACTCAACCAGGGGAATTTTGTTATACTCGATCAGGTGGCTTAGTTATACTCGACCTGGGGTCTTTGTTATGCTCGATAAGGGGACTTTGTTATTCTCGATCAGGGGCCTTGGTTATACTCGACCAGGGGACTTTATTTTACTCGACCAGGAGAGTTTGTTATACTCGATCAGGGGCCTTTGTTATACTCGAGCAGGGGACATTAGTATACTCGATCAGGGAACTTTGTTATACACGATCAGGGAATATGTTATACTCGATCAGGGGATGTGATATACTCGATCACGGGACTTTGTTTTACTCAATTAGGAGGCTTTGTTATACTCAACCGGGGGCTTCGTTATACACGACCAGGGAACTTTGTTATACTCGACCAGGGGACTTTGTTATATGCGAACAGGGGACTTTGTTATATTCGATGAGGGGACTTTGTTATATTCGATCAGGGGACTTTGTAATTCTCGATCAGGGGCCTTGGTTATACTCGACCAGGGGACTTTATTTTACTCGACCAGGGGAGTTTGTTATACTCGATGAGGGGCCTTTGTTACACTCGAGCAGGGGACATTAGTATACTCGACCAGGGAACTTTGTAATACACGATCAGGGAATATGTTATACTCGATCAGGGGATGTGATATACTCGATCACGGGACTTTGTTTTACTCAATTAGGAGGCTTTGTTATACTCAACCAGGGGCTTCGTTATACACGACCAGGGAACTTTGTTATACTCGACCAGGGGACTTTGTTATACGCGAACAGGGGACTTTGTTATATTCGATGAGGGGACTTTGTTATATTCGATCAGGGGACTTTGTAATTCTCGATCAGGGGCCTTGGTTATACTCGACCAGGGGACTTTGTTATACTCGACCAGGGGACATTGTTATACGCGACCAGGGGACATTGTTATACGCGACCAGGGGACTTTGTTTTACTCGACCAGGGGAGTTTGTTATACTCGAGCACGGGACATTAGTATACTCGACCAGGGAACTTTGTTATACACGATCAGGGGATATGTTATACTCGATCAGGGGATGTGATATACTCGATCACGGAACTTTGTTTTACTCGATTAGGAGGCTTTGTTATACTCAACCGGGGGCTTTGTTATACACGACCAGGGAACTTTGTTATACTCGACCAGGGGTCTTTGTTATACGCGACCAGGGGACTTTGGTATATTCGATAAGGGGAATTTGTTATACTCGATCAGGGGAATTTGTTATTCTCGATTAGCAGTAACCTAACTTGAAATGACGTAAACCTAACTTTAAATGGCGTTAAACTAACTTTAAATGGCATTAAACTAACTTCAAATGGTGTTAAACTAACTTCAAAAGGTGTTAAACTAACTTTAAATGGCATTAAACTAACTATAAATGGCGTTTAACGTGTTGCAAATGGCAGTAAACGTTCTTCAAATTGCGTTACACTAACTTCAGATGGCGTTCAATTAACTTTAAATGACGTTAAATTAACTTTATATGGCGTTAAACTAAATTTAAAAGGCATTAAACTAAATTCAAATGGCTTTAAACTAACTTCACATGTCGTTAAACTAACTTTAAATGGCGTTAAACTAACTGCAAATGACGTTAAACTAACTTCAAATGGCGTTAAACTAACTTTTAATGGCTTTAAACACTGCAAATGATGTTAAACTAACTTCAAATGGCATTAAACTAACTTGAAATGACGTATAACTAACTGAAAATGGCGTTAAACTAACTTAAATGGCATTAAACTAACTTCAAATGGTGTTAAGCTAACTTCAAAAGGCGTTAAACTAACTTTAAATGACATTAAACTAACTTCAAATGTCATTAAACTAAATTCAAAAAGCATTAAACTAAGTTTAAATGGCAATAAACTAACTTCAAATCGCGTTAAACTAACTTTTAATGGCATTAAATAACTGCAAATGACGTTAAACTAACTTGAAATGTCGTATAACTAACTTTAAATGGCGTTAAACTAACTTTAAATGGCATTAAACTAACTTCAAATGGTGTTAAACTAACTTCAAAAGGTGTTAAACTAACTTTAAATGGCATTAAACTAACTTGACCAGGGGACTTTTTTATACTCGATCAGGGGACTTTGTAATACTCGATCAAGGGCCTTTGCCATAATCGATCAGGGGACTTTGTTAGATTCCATGAGGGGCCTTTGTTATACTCGATGAGGGGCCTTTCTTATACTCGATCAGGGGATGTGTTATACTCGATCAGGGGACTTTGTAATACTCGATCAGGGGATTTTGTAATACTCAATCAGGGGCCTTTGTTATACTCGATCAAGGGCGTTTGTCATAATCGATCAGGGTACTTTGTTATACTCGATGAGGGGCCTTTGTTATATTATATCAGGGGCTTTTGTTATACTCGAACCAGGGGAATTTCTTATACTCGATCATGAGACTTTGTTAAACTCGATCATTGCCCTTATTATACTCGACCAGAGGGGTTTGATATACTCGATCAGGGGACTTTGTTATACTCGATCAGCGGGCTTTGTTATACTCGACCAGGGGCCTTTGTTATGGTCAACAAGGAGACTTTGTTATACTCGATGAGGGGACTTTGTTATAATCGATGAGGGGGCTTTGTTTTCCTCGACCAGGGGACTTTGATATACTCGATCATGGGACTTTGTTATACTTGATCAAGGGACTTTGTAATATTCGATCAGGAGGGCTTTGTTATACTCGACCAGGGGCCTTTGTTATGCTCGATAAGGGGACTTTGTTATACACGATGAGGGGCCTTTGTTATACTCAATCAGGGGACATTGTTATACTCGATCAGGGCATATGTTATACTCGATCAGGGGATGTGTTATACTTGATCAGGGGACTTTGTATTATTCGATCAGGGGGGCTTTGTTATGCTCGATAAGGGGATTTTGTTATATTCGATCAGAGGACTTTGTTATTCTCGATCAGGGGCCTTGGTTATACTCGACCAGGGGCCTTTGTTATGCTCGATCAGGGGACTTTGTTATACTTGATCAGGGACTTTGTAAGATTCGATCAGGGGAGCGTTGATATACTTGAAAAGGGGCCTTTGTTATACTCGATCATGGGACATTACTATACTCGAACAGGGAACTTTGTTATACACGATCAGGGGATATGTTATACTCGATCAGGGGATGTGTTATACTCGATTAGGGGACTTTGTTATACTCAGTCAGGAGGCTTTGTTATACTCAACCGGGGGCCTTTGTTATACTCGATCAGGGGAATTTGTTATACTGGATCAGGGGACTTTGTTATACTCGATCAGGGGGCTTTGTTATACTCAACCAGAGGACTTTGTTATACTCGATCAGGTGGTTTTGTTATACTCGACCAGGGGTCTTTGTTGTGCTCGATCACGCGACTTTGTTATACTCGTTCAGGGGCCTTTGTTATACTCGATCTGGGGGCTTTGTTTTCCTCGATCAGGGGACTTTGTTATACTACATCAGGGACTTTGTTATGCTCCATTAGGGGCCTTTGTTATACTCGACCACGGGACTTTGTTATACTCGATCAGAGGACTTTGTTATACTTGATCAAGGGACTTTGAATTATTCGATCAGGGGGCCTTTGTTATGCTCGATAAGGGGACTTTGTTATATTCGGTCAGAGGACTTTGTTATTCTCGATCAGGGGGCTTGGTTATACTCGACAAGAGGACTTTGTTATACTCGACCAGGGGGCTTTGTTATACTCGACCAGGGGACTTTTTTATACTCGATCAGGGGAATTTGTAATAATCGATCAGGGGAATTTGTTATACTCGACCAGGGGACTTTGTTATACACGACCATTGGACTTTGTTATATTCAATCAGAGGACTTTGTTATACTCGATCGTGGGACTTTGTTTTACTAGATCAGGGGGCTTTGTTATACTCGATCAAGGGACTTTGTTAAACTCGATTAGGGGCCTTTATTATACTCGATCAAGGGCCTTTGTTATACCCGATCAGTGGACTTTGTTATACTCGATTAGAGGACTTTGGTAAACTCGATCAGGGGACTTTGTTATACTCGACCAGGGGACTTTGTTATACTCGATCAGGGGGCTTTGTTATACTCGATCAGGGGACATTACTATACTCGACCAGGGAACTTTGTTGTACACGATCAGGGGATATGTTACACTCTATCAGGGGATGTGTTATACTCGATCAGGGGACTTTGTTATACTCGATCAGGAGGCTTTGGTACACTCAACCGGGGGCCTTTGTTTTACTCGATCAGGGGCCTTTGTTATACTCAACCAGAGGACTTTGTTATACTCGATCAGGTGGTTTTGTTATACTCGACCAGGGGTCTTTGTTGTGGTCGATCACGCGAATTTGTTATACTCGATCAGGGGACTTTGTTATACTTGATCAGGGGGACTTTGTAATATTCGATCAGGGGGGCTTTGTGATACTCGATCAAGGGACTTTATTATACTCGATTAGGGTCCTTTGTTATACTCGATCAGGGGACATTACTATACTCGACCAGGAAACTTTGTTATACACGATCAAGGGATATGTTATACTCGATCAGGGGATGTGTTATACTCGATCAGGGGACTTTGTTATACTCGATTAGGAGGCTTTCTTATACTCAACTGGGGGCCTTTGTTATACTCGATTAGGGGACTTTGTTATACACGATCAGGGGACTTTGTTATACTCGATCAGGGGGCTTTGTTATACTCAACAAGGGGAATTTTGTTATACTCGATCAGGTGGCTTAGTTATACTCGACCTGGGGTCTTTGTTATGCTCGACCAGGGGCCTTTGTTATGCTCGATAAGGGGACTTTGTTATTCTCGATCAGGGGCCTTGGTTATACTCGACCAGGGGACTTTATTTTACTCGACCAGGGGAGTTTGATATACTCAATCAGGGGCCTTTGTTATACTCGAGCAGGGGACATTAGTATACTCGACCAGGGAACTTTGTTATACACGATCAGGGGATATGTTATACTCGATCAGGGGATGTGATATACTTGATCACGGGACTTTGTTTTACTCAATTAGGAGGCTTTGTTATACTCAACCGGGGGCTTCGTTATACACGACCAGGGAACTTTGTTATACTCGACCAGGGGATTTTGTTATACGCGAACAGGGGACTTTGTTATATTCGATGAGGGGACTTTCTTATACTCGATCAGGGGATGTGTTATACTCGATCAGGGGACTTTGTTATACTCGATCAGGGGATTTTGTAATACTCGATCAGGGGCCTTTGTTATACTCGATCAAGGGCGTTTGTCATAATCGATCAGGGTACTTTGTTATTCTCGATGAGGGGCCTTTGTTATATTATATCAGGGGCTTTTGTTATACTCGAACCAGGGGAATTTCTTATACTCGATCATGAGATTTTGTTAAACTCGATCATTGCCCTTATTATACTCGACCAGAGGGGTTTGATATACTCGATCAGGGGACTTTGTTATACTCGATCAGCGGGCTTTGTTATACTCGACCAGGGGCCTTTGTTATGGTCAAAAAAGAGACTTTGTTATACTCGATGAGGGGACTTTGTTATAATCGATGAGGGGGCTTTGTTTTCCTCGACCAGGGGACTTTGATATACTCGATCATGGGACTTTGTTATACTTGATCAGGGGACTTTGTAATATTCGATCAGGAGGGCTTTGTTATACTCGACCAGGGGCCTTTGTTATGTTAGATAAGGGGACTTTGTTATACACGATGAGGGGCCTTTGTTATACTCGATCAGGGGACATTGTTATACTCGATCAGGGCATATGTTATACTCGATCAGGGGATGTGTTATACTTGATCAGGGGACTTTGTATTATTCGATCAGGGGGGCTTTGTTATGCTCGATAAGGGGACTTTGTTATATTCGATCATAGGACTTTGTTATTCTCGATCAGGGGCCTTGGTTATACTCGACCAGGGGCCTTTGTTATGCTCGATCAGGGGACTTTGTTATACTTGATCAGGGGACTTTGTAAGATTCGATCAGGGGAGCTTTGATATACTCGAACAGGGGCCTTTGTTATACTCGATCAAGGGACATTACTATACTCGAACAGGGAACTTTGTTATACACGATCAGGGGATATGTTATACTCGATCAGGGGATGTGTTATACTCGATCAGGGGACTTTGTTATACTCAGTCAGGAGGCTTTGTTATACTCAACCGGGGGCCTTTGTTATACTCGATCAGGGGAATTTGTTATACTGGATCAGGGGACTTTGTTATACTCGATCAGGGGGCTTTGTTATACTCAACCAGAGGACTTTGTTATACTCGATCAGGTGGTTTTGTTATACTCGACCAGGGGTCTTTGTTGTGGTCGATCACGCGACTTTGTTATACTCGTTCAGGGGCCTTTGTTATACTCGATCTGGGGGCTTTGTTTTCCTCGATCAGGGGACTTTGTTATACTCCATCAGGGACTTTGTTATGCTCCATTAGGGGCCTTTGTTATACTCGACCACGGGACTTTGTTATACTTGATCAGGGGACTTTGTTATACTTGATCAAGGGACTTTGAATTATTCGATCAGGGGGCCTTTGTTATGCTCGATTAGGGGACTTTGTTATATTCGATCAGAGGACGTTGTTATTCTGGATCAGGGGGCTTGGTTATACTCGACCAGGGACCTTTGTTATACTCGACCAGGGGACTTTGTTATACTCGACCAGGGGACTTTGTTATACTCGATTAGGGGAATTTGTAAAAATCGATCAAGGGCCTTTGTCATAATCGATCAGGGGACTTTCATAGACTCGATGAGGGGCCTTTGTTATACTCGATGAGGGGCCTTTGTTATACTCAATCATGGGCCAGTGTTTTACTCATCCAGGGGACTTTGTTATACTCGATAAGAGGAATTTGTTATACTCGACCAGGGGACTCTGTTATCCACGACCATTGGACTTTGTTATATTCGATCAGAGGACTTTGTTATACTCGATCGAGGGACTTTGTTTTACTAGATCAGGGGATTTGTTATACTCGATCAAGGGACTTTGTTTAACTCGATTAGGGGCCTTTATTATACTCGATCAAGGTCCTTTGTTATACCCGATCAGTGGACTTTGTTATACTCGATCAGAGGACTTTGGTATACTCGATCAGGGGACTTTGTTATACTCGACCAGGGGACTTTGTTATACTCGATCAGGGGGCTTTATTATACTTGATTAGGGGACAGTACTATACTCGACCAGGGAACTTTGTTATACAAGGATCAGGGGATATGTTATACTCTATCAGGGGATGTGTTATACTCGATTAGGGGACTTTGTTATACTCCATCAGGGTCATTGTTATACTCCATGAGGGTCCTTTGTTATACTCGACCAGGGGACTTTGTTATACTCGATCAGGGGACTTTGTTAGACTTGAAAGGGGACTTTGTAATATTCGATCAGGGGGACTTTGTTATACTCGATCAGGGGACTTTGTTATACTCGAGCAGGGAACTTTGTTTTACTCGATCAGGGGGCTTTGATATACTCGATCAGGGGACTTTGTTTTACTCGATAGGGGGACTTTCTTTTACTCGATGATTGGGCTTTGTTATACTCGATCAGGGGACTTTGTTATACTCGACCAGGGTCCTTTGTTATAGTCGACCAGTGGCCTTTGTTATACTCGATCAGGGGGCTTTGTTATTTTCGATTAGGTGACTTTGTTATACTCGATGAGGGGCATTTGTTATACTCGATCAAGGGCCTTTGCTATACTCGATCAGAGGACTTTGTTAGACTCGATTAGGGGCCTTTGTTATAATCGATCAGGGGACTTTGTTATACTTGATTAGGGGGATTTGTTATACTAAATCAGGGGCTTTTTTTTATACTCGAACCAGGGGAATTTGGGGGAATTTGGTATACACGATCATGAGAATTTGGTATACTCGATCAGGGCCTTTATTATACTCGAGCAGGGGGGTTTGATATACTCGATCAGGGGACTTTGTTATACTCAGTCAGGGAGCTTTATTATACTCGATCAGGAGACTTTGTTATACTCGATAAGGGGACTTTGTTATACTCGATCAGTGGGCTTTGTTTTCCTCGATCAGGGGACTTTGTTATACTCTATCGGGGTCTTTGGTATACTCCATTAGGGGCCTTTGTAATACTCGAATAGGGGTCTTTGTTATACTCGATCAGGGGACTTTGTTATAATTGATGAGGGGACTTTGTATTATTCGACCAGGGGACTTTGTTTTACTCGACCAGGAGAGTTTGTTATGCTCGATCAGGGGCCTTTGTTATACTCGATCATGGGACATTAGTATACTCGACCAGGGAACTTTGTTATACACGATCAGGGGATATGTTATACTCGATCAGGGGATGTGATATACTCGATCACGGGACTTTGTTTTACTCTATTAGGAGGCTTTGTTATACTCACCCGGGGTCTTTGTTATACACGAGCAGGGAACTTTGTTATACTCGACCAGGGGACTTTGTTATACGCGACCAGGGGACTTTGTTATATTCGATGAGGGGACTTTGTTATATTAGATCAGGGGACTTTGTCTTTCTCGATCAGGGGCCTTGGTTATACTCGACCAGGGGACTTTGTTATACTCGACCAGGAGACTTTGTTATACTCGACCAGGGGACATTGTTATACGCTACCAGGGGATTTTGTTATACTCGATAACAGGACTTTGTTATACTCGATCAGGTGACTTTGTTATACTCGATCATGGGCCTTTGTTATACTCGATCATGGGCCTTTGTTATACTCAACCAGGGGACTTTGTTATACTCCATCAGGGTCTTTGGTATACTCCATTAGGGGCCTTTGTTATACTCGAATAGGGGTCTTTGTTATACTCGATCAGGGGACTTGGTTATACATGATCAGGGGACTTTGTAATATTCGATCAGGGTGGCTTTGTTATACTCGATCAAGGGAGTTTGTTGTACTCGATCTGGGGTCTTTGTTTTCCTCGATTAGGGGCCTTTGTTATACTCGATCAGGGGACGTATACTCGACCAGGGGACTTTGTTATACTCAATCAGGGGACTTTGTTATACTCGATCAGGAGGCTTTGATATACTCGATGAGGGGACTTTGTTATACTTGTTACGAACCCCTCCGCCCAGCACTACGAACCACGCCATCTATTGTCTTGATCTACCTACCCAGCAGCACGAGCAACGCCATCTCGGGACGAGACACGAGTATGACTCATCTTAGTTAACACTCCGGGGTTTCCCTTCTCCATATCCTGGTTGTTGCGTCACTTCCTCCAAGTCTTCTTTGTCAGCTCGAGTTCGAGGAGACTTCACTTGGCTCTGGGAAGTGACCACAGGATCATCTATCCTCTAAACCTACGGACAGTGACTACCTACCGTCTTCTACAATACTCAGCCTTACTCGTCAGCCATCTCAGCTCCTCACTTAAGTACTTGTATCTTGTATTGCCTCCCCCACGTCCACTTGCTTCAAAATTGTTTATGTTTTATTATTATGTATATACTGTTAATGTTTAGGTTAAGTTTGGTTAAGGGTAATTTATAAGCTGAATATTTTGTTTAGGGATTTATGGTACTTTATTATACACAACGAAAACTCGCATCCTTTGTCTACCCTTTTATAGTCCGATTGTCTTTGTTTGTTTTTTTTTGTTACCTGTTGGGATCTGGGTAGACGTATAACTATATTCTAAATCCCCAACTCGTAACAAATGGCGACCGTGACAGGATACGACCTTAAGTACCATATTCCTTCCTCCCTTGTTACTCAGTGTTAATTATTCCTCCCAGTCACTTCTGTTCACAATTGCTTTACGGTGGTTTAAAGTTTCCTTCATATGTGTGTGCATATATTGGTATTATCGTACAGTAGAGTGACAGCCATAGGAATATTAGGTTCCAAGTGTCATAAGGCTTACCTGTTATTACACGTGGCAGTCGTGTAGTAAGTCTTATCGAGTGTAGGGAAGAATCCGGATCTGTTTAATGCCGTACCCTCACTCCAGAGTAGGCTGTTCCATAGTCACTAGTTTACGGTGTAGTGATATCTTGGGACGCCCCGCTCTACCAGGACCCCATAATTATAAAGCCTCAATTATTGTTCTTCTCATTATCTCATTCAGGGTCAATCATACCATTTATCAGGGTTGTTAATCCGGATCTTTATATTAATGCCGTAATACGCCCTTCCTCTTTCAATTATATCAGGGTTGTTAATCCGGATCTTTATATTTATGCCGAAATACGCCCTACCTCTTTCAAGTCTCTTATCCTTATCTAAGGATCTTCTCAGAAGAACAATAATCATAAGTGTAATTTCCCTAGGTATAACTTGGTTAGTTTTCGGGACTTTCTGGTTATCCACTGCCGTGATATTTTCTAGGGTAATCCACGTATCTTATCTTTTGACCATTAATTAATTTATCCTATTTTCTTAACAATGGCCACCTCAGGTTTTGATCTCCAGGATTTTATTGAAAATCCTTCCGTAGCTAAAGTACGTGTTAATATCCTGAAGAAAGAATGGAAAGAAATAGCCAACTATTATAATATCCCATTTTCACAGCAACTGACTAAGGAAATGTTAAAAAATCATGTGATTGAAGTGCTGGTTCAACATGAAGTTTTAAAAGAATCCGCTGTTGACAGATTAACGCCCATGTCCAAGAAACTTCAACCACTATCCACCACCCCTCCTCACTCAGAAGTTGCTTCAGGTCTGGCTAGCCCTCAAGAAAAAACACAACGAATAGACGCCTTAGAACTAGAACGAGCAAGGTTCGAGTTCCAAATCAAAATGAAAGAACTCGAGTTGGAGCAGGAGTCGGAACAGGCCAAGTTGGAGCAGGCCAAGTTGCAGCATGAAGAAAAGTTGGAACAGGCCAAGTTGGAACAGGCCAAGTTGGAGCATGAAGAAAAGTTGGAACAGGCCAAGTTGGAACAGGCCAAGTTGGAGCAAAAGTTGGAGCATGAGGGAAGGTCGGAACAGGCCAAGTTGGAGCATGAGGAAATGATGGAACGGGCCAAGTTGGAGCAGGAGGTTAGACTGAAAGAACTACAGGTAAGAGAGATAGAAGTCACCTTAACATCGGAGTTTAGATCAAAAGAAGTGTTAGATCTTCTGGGTAATAAGTTCTATATAGGAGAAGAGGCTAAAATTTACCTGTGTATAGTTTTGTAGGTTCAGTTTACTGGATAAGAGTAGCATACACAGAAATTGGGTACTTTCTCCCTAGCTAAAGGTCGGTCCTTCTATAGACAGCGTATATGCCGTGATTACATTAACTTGGCCTTCCATGCGTCGCCAGGCACATTAATTAAGCATGTGGGATATCTTAAATACATTGCCACACACTGCTAGCTAGGCTGAATAAATAATACATAAATGGAGCACATACATAATATACATACAAAATATATAATCCAGCATACATAATATACATACACCTCCCTCCCCCCTATACGCTCATAGCAAAGTCTTGAGCGGACCTTTTCTTCTGGATCCGTTCTGAGCGTCGAGGGACTTCATCACTGGGAAGGGTATGGGACTCAACACTGGTGGCGGGGCCAGCAGAAGGCAATGTTACGGGGCGGAGAAAACGGCGGTTCCTCCACCACACACGACCACTGGGTAACCGCACCTGGTAGTCCCGTGACCTGCCGAGACCCATGACTACGCCTACTTTGTCCCAACGTAGGGAGGTCGGGTCCTGAACACGGACTTGGGTGCCGACACTCAGCCTGGGGAGAGAACGGGCGTGGTCGTTGTAGCGGGCGACGACGTCCTGAACACGTTCGGCGGCTCGGCGATCACAATCCTCTGTCTTGGCCTGCCACTCCTTGGAGAAGGATTGAGGGTGAGCAGGGACACAAGAACGAAGGGGGCGTCCATACAAAACCTGGGCAGGGGAGCGTCCGGTGTGGTTGGGTGTGTTGCGGAGTTCAAGAAGACCCCGGTCGAAGGCCTCGCAGTCAATATTCCCAAAAGGGGCCACCTTAAGGATGAGGTGCTTCAAAGATTTGACAGCAGCCTCAGCGTGGCCGTTGGACTGCGGGTAATGGGGCGATGACAACACATGCCGGACTCCCCATCGGTCAAGGAACGCAGCAAAGTCCCGGCTTGTGAACTGGGGCCCTCCGTCGGTTCGCAGGCGTACAGGAACGCCCACGTCACGGAAGTAGTGGCGGAACTTGCTGATGGTGGCGGCAGACGTCGTGTCATTACCGCCCTTGATGACAACCGGCCAACCAGAGAGACGGTCGACGATAACCAGGAAGGACTTTCCTGACACACAGAAAAAGTCGGCCGACACAGACTCAAAGGGGCGGGTGGGGTTGTCGTCACTCATGAAGGGTACCTGCTGCTGGCTGGGTTGTAATACGTGGCAGGGCTTACACACCTGGACAGCATTGGAGATGTCGGGGTCGATGCCAGGCCGGAACACAGTCTGTCGTGCACGTCGTTTGGTGGCCTCAGCTCCACGGTGACTGTCGTGAAGGCGAGCCAAGGCGTGGGGACGTGATGCAGCAGGGACAACTACCGAAGGAGAGGTGTCACTGGCCAGAGGTAGGGGTAGGGCGTCAGCAGGGTAGTTGCTGCTCCCTTCGTGCACCCTGTTGGCGTGTCTTACCTCAAGAATGGGTTTGGGGAAGTCCTGGGAGATGATGGCCAACTCTTGACAATGTCTGTAGGACAGCAAGGGAGTCGGGACACCATTATGCACGTCAATCCAGGCCTGACACGACCTGTTGCCAAAGGTGATATGTGCATAGAGTGAACCCAGGGCTGGGGCCATCTGTGAACCATCTGCCATGACGCAGAGGTCCTCGGGAGGCGGTCCTAGATCGCTTGGAGAGAGCCCCAAGCATCGCAAATGCTGGGGACCGATGACTGTAGCATCAGCGCCGGTGTCGGGCAACATCTGAAGGCGGGATGACACACCGCCGTAGGTCACGATGACGCTGATGTACTGGGGGGCTTTGGTCCTGGGATGCGAGGAGTACACCCTCCTAAAATGGGTCGGGCTTTGTCCCGGGTCGTCGTGCCTCTGATTTGGCGACTGTGGGCGGCCCTCACTGGTAGAAGGGCGCCGAAGCTTCCGTTGACGCTGTTCCTTGGGTTTGTTGGAAGGGCAACACTTGTCATAGTGGCCCAGACGACCGCACACATTGCACTGGACGCATTTGGCTGGGCACCGTACTGTGAGTGACCAGTGGCCCTTACGGTCACAACTGTTGCAGGTAGACTCAGCAGCTGGACACACCTGTGTTCCGTGCTGCTTACCACAGTTGTTGCAAAATGAACCGGGCGTGGACTTGGTGGGCGAAGGCGTAGGAGCAGACTTCTTGTACCGGGAAACAGCGCGTACAGCTGTAGGGGGAGCACGGATGGCAGAGGTGGCACACCTGGCAGCCTCATAGGAGCGACATGTCGTCAACACATTCTTGAGAGAAGAGGAAGAGTCGAGGGAGGTGAGGCGTTGGACAAGTTCCTCGTCCTTAACACCCATCAGGATCACCTGCTTCAACTGGGTCTCCTCGCACTGCTGGTGGTGGCCTAGACATATATCTACCTCTTCCGAGGCTCTCTTAAGACGTACATAAAAAGCGTCAAAAGACTCACCCTCCATCTGTCTGCAGCTAAACAATTCCCTCCTGCGCAGAGCTTCATTCTGCTGTCCTTTGATGTGCCGTTGTAGAGCGTCCAGTGCCTCCTCTACAGACAGCGAAGAGGTTGGGGGTACCTGCAACGTATGTTCTAAGACACGCTGAACTTCCAAGGACAGGCACATACGCAGCTGGATGAGTTGTTTAGGCTGTGACAAACTCTGGAGATCCACCATTGTAGCATAATCAGCCCCCCGCCGCCGCCATTCGCGAAAAGTCTGGAAATTTACATCAGGCTCCAAGATGGGCGGCGTTTGAGCTGCTGCTTTAGGTGGGGCTGGGGGGCGTGAAGGAAGCATGGATGAGGTATCTGAACCATTCAGTACCGAGGCAGTGTTAGAGCCAGGGGCTTGGTTAACAGTGAGGCGAGATATCAAGGCTTCAAACCGTGCACTATCTTCCATTCTCCGTTGGTGGTCTCGTTCTGCCTCTGCTTGCCTTCTGTGCTCATCCGCCAAACGTCTGTGAGCTTCATCCTCGCGTCTCTCATCTCTCATAAACTTCATTAAGGCAATTATCTCTGGAGATAACGCTGAATGTTGAGGTGAAGGGCTGCGCGATGTTGTGGGAGCTGGGCCGGCCTGGTCATCCATCTCTGGGGGACTATCATCCGCTTGACTCATCCAGGCGCTGGGTCCACGGCTACGTAAGGCATGAGACATAACTGCTTTATCTGTGTACTGTGTCTTAAATCAGTGTTGACCGGTCAGCCCGTCGTATCAACAAGATTTCAGACAAAAAAATTTAATTCAATACACAGATAAGTAGGTTATATATATAAAATATATATAATGAAGCCGCGCGGTCAGCAAGTGTTAGTACATGTATGTGTGTGTGTCCCAGGCAGGCAGAGCGTCTCGCCCCAGCTGTGAGGGGGGGTGGAGGCGCTGCTGTGAGGGAGGGGGGTGGAGATAGGAGTAGCTCAGTCGCTCTCTGTAAACGGTCAGAGGAGGGTGCGCTGAGCTCTACACCCCACAAATGCCCAGAACATGCCGTATACCTTGGAAATCCGTTCGAACAAGGTCACACATGAATGGCACGAAACACACAATGCACTAAACACTTCACAGAAAATCACTGTCACTGACACTGCTCAAAGTTTCGAAATTCTTCGAGGGATGACGCGGGGTTGACCCAAGGCGGGGATCCATCAGCCGGCTTTCCACAAACTAGCACTAATCACTCGTAATAATCCAGTAAAACTACGCACTGCGCCATGTTAGATGTTCTGGGTAATAAGTTCTATATACAGGAGAGAACACAAACACCTGTATAGTTTTGTAGGTTCGGTTTACTGGATAAGAGTATGTACACAGAGGTGGGTCGCACTGCTCCCTAGCTAAGGTCCTGGTCAACTACCATAGGCGACGTATGGCAAGTGATACATTAGCAGCTTCCATACGTCGCCAGGCACATTAATTAAGCGTGTGGGATATGGTAATAACATTGCCACACGCTG
>NW_024722958.1:0-3928 GCF_018991925.1 Homarus americanus | reverse complement strand
AGGGAAGAAGAGGAGGAGGAAGAGAGGAAGAAGAGGAGGAAGAGGGGAAGAAGACGAGGAAGGGCTGAAAAGGAGGAAGGAAGGAAGAGGAGGAAGGGAAGAAGAGGAGGAAGAGGAGGAGGAGGGGAAGAAGAGGAGGAAGAGAAGAAGAGGAGGAAGGGAAGAAGAGGATGAAGGGAAGAAGAAGAGGAGGAGGAAGAGGAAGAAGAGGGAGAGGAAGAGGAAGAAGAGGAGGAGGAAGGAAGAAGCAGGAGAGAGGAGAAGAGGAATAGAAGAGGAGGAGGAAGAGGAAGAAGAGGAGGAGAAGAGGAAGAAGAGGAGGAGAAGAGGGTGTGCGAGGTTATGGGTCTCCAACCAAACCTCACCACTCACCACTCTCACCACCACCACTCATCATCTTTCTCACTTTCACTCTACTCACTTAGAAGTCACTCACTTTCTCCCTCACCACCACCACTCACCACCACCACCACTCACCACCCTCTCACCACCACTCACTACCTCTCACTTCACTCACTCACCACTCACTCACTCACTATCTTTCACTTTCACCACCACCACTCACTCACTCACTCAGTCACTCACCCTCTCACTCACTCACTCACTCTCACTCACTCCCTCTCACTCACTCACTCCCTCTCACTCACTCACTCAGTCACTCACTGAACCTTAAGAGCGGATATGGTCATTCTGTAAGGTCAATGACTGCTTCTGCTGCTACGGGTGACCTATTTAACAGCGTTTTCTAATCCAGGAGGCTGCTACGCTGCTGTTACCTGGTGTTACTTGCTGTTACCTGGTGTTACTTGCTGTTACCTGGTGTTACTTGCTGTTACCTGGTGTTACTTGCTGTTACCTGGTGTTACTTGCTGTTACCTGGTGTTACTTGCTGTTACCTGGTGTTACTTGCTGTTACCTGGTGTTACTTGCTGTTACCTGGTGTTACTTGCTGTTACCTGGTGTTACTTGCTGTTACCTGGTGTTACTTGCTGTTACCTGGTGTTACTTGCTGTTACCTGGTGTTACTTGCTGTTACCTGGTGTTACTGCTATTGTTGTTTTCTGTTTATTTTTTAGATGGAATATAATCAAGATATATCTTTGTTCTCTCTCTGTCTCCCTCTCTTTCTCTCTCTCTCTCTCTGTCTCCCTCTCTTTCTCTCTCTCTCTCTCTCTGCATTCTTTTCCTTCTTTCCCTTTCGTCTTGCACTCAGTTTCTCCCTACTTTTCAATCTTCCTCCCTCCCTATCTCCCCTACCCCTCCTCCTATCTCCCTACCCCTCCTTCCTATCTCTACCTCCCTCCCTATGCCCTACCCCTCCTCCCTATCTCCCTACCCCTCCCTCCCTATCTCCCTACCCCTCCCTCCCTATCTCCCCCCCCTCCTCCCTATCTCCCCTACCCCTCCTCCTATCTCCCTACCCCCTCCCTCCCACTATCTCCCTACCCCTCCTCCCTATCTCCCTACCTCCCTCCCTATCTCCCTACCTCCCTCCCTGTCTACCTACCCCTCCCCTCCCTATCTTCTCTACCCCTCCTCCCTATCCCTACCCCTCCTCCCTGTCTCCCTACCCCTCCCTCCCTATCTCCCTACCTCCTCCCCTATCTCCCTACCCCTCCCTCCCTATCTCCCTACCCCTCCCTCCCCTGTCTACCTACCCCTCCTCCCTATCTCCCTACCCCTCCCTCCCTATCTCCCTACCCCTCCTCCCTATCTCCCTACGATGTTGAGTTCATCAAATTACAGAATCTTCGTCACCTTTATCCTCCCTTTTCCTTTCGTCTCTCCCTATCAGTCTCCCCCTTCTCTCCCTTTCTATGTCTCGCCCTTCCCTTTCTACCATATTTCTATTCCTTTCTTCTCTCCCCATATCCCTCCCACTCCCTCTCTTCTGATCCCTCTCTTTGTCTTTCTCTCCCACTCCCTCCTTCACTATTTCCCTGTCTCTCTTCTCTCTCCCAATCTATCTCTCTCTCTTCTCTTTCTTTTTCCTTCCCTCTCTCCCTATTCCACTCCCTTTCCCTCTCTCCCTATTCCACTCCCTTCCTCCATCCCTCTCTCCTTCTCCCACTCACCCCATAGTGGCCTACGTCATCGAGGTATCTCTAACACTCTCTTACAGTCAGCTGAGGCGAGTCTTCTCATCCCTCAGGTCAACTTGTCAACAAACATCAGCTGTGAAGGGGATTCCCCGTGTTGTGATGATGGCGGAATGTCTTTAATGATGGAAGAAATAATAATAATAATAAAGAGAGAGAGAGTAAGAGAGAGAGAGAGAGAGAGAGAGAGAGAGAGAGTCATTGGGGTCAGCTAGGGTCATAACCAGGTTGTAGGGTCAAACGCTAAGGTTAAAAAAAGTCACCATTTCCAACCCTGACCAAAATGAGGCCACCATTTTATGAACCTTCTGCTCCCCCCACCCACCCACCCCCCCTATCTCAGCCATCCCCTCTCCCCCCTCCTCACACACAGCCTCCCCCCTCCCACACAGCCTCCCCTCCCACACACCCCTCCCTCCCACACCCCTCCCCCACACAGAGCCCCTCCCCCACACCCCACCACACAACCTCCCCCACCCCACACCCCCCACCTTGAGTGATAAGTTTTCAGTTGAGACAAGTTGGTGAAAACAGAGGTGACAATCCAACTCACGAGGTCAGCTGAGACAAGATTTGGGCAGTTCACTTACCAGGGTGATGTTGCACCTGTGTGTGTGTGTGTGATGATGATGATGATGATGTGTGTATTGATGATGATATTGTGTGTGTTATTATTGATGATATTGTGTGTGTGTGTGTGTGTCTGTGTGTGTGTGTGTGTGTGTGTGTGTCTGTGTATGTGAGTGTGTAGATAAATGATTTGATGAAAATATGGGTACTGAGAGAGAGAGAGAGAGAGAGAGAGAGAGATATCCCATACCCACTTCTTAATTATATTCAAGACTCAAATATTACTCAGGTAAAGTGACAAGTGAGAGTGACGGCTAAGAGGAGGAGGAGGAGGAGGAAGGGCAGGAGGAAGATTTAAGAGGAGGGGGAGATGAAAGAGGAGTAGCAGAAAGAAGAGGAAGAAGAAAATGTAATTACAAACTCCCACTTTCAAAACACAAACAAACAAACAAGACTAACACACAAACAAACAAACAAGGCAAAGACAGTAACACTCCCTCGTATCTCTAACCTCTTAATCAGCTGTTGGATGGTGTCACAGGGTAATGGTTTAGCCAGTGTGGTTGTCAAATTGTCCGGTCATCCTGGGCATCTCCTTGACACATGGTTACGACCCTCGCTACTCGGTAAATGGTTGTTGTTTCAAGTAAATGTCTATCTGTCTGCCTATCTGTCTGCCTATCTGTCTGTCTATCTGTCTGCCTATCTGTCTGCCTATCTGTCTGCCTATCTGTCTGTCTATCTGTCTGCCTATCTCTCTATCTCTTTATCTATATTTGTCAATTTATCTTCCTATTTACCTAGCTATCGATAGATCCACACACACACACACACACACACACACACACACAAACACACACACACACACCTACATGATTATTCACACTTAACTTACAGGAACAACTAAGGCAGAATTGATGATCTTAAGCATTAGTTTATGCCAAATGGATGACTTAAGAGAACTTACTCAATATATTAGGAACACAGCAGGACATAAACTTTCTTACAAATCCGTCTACCCAACTCACGAACGCCCAGCAAACCAAGACGCACATTTCCCAAACGCCAATTTTCTCACAAATCCGTCTTCCCGACTCACGAACGCTCAACTAACCAAAACAAACATTCCTCATAGGATATCCACCCTACAAATCCGTCTACTCGGCTCACGAACGCCCAACTAACCAAAACAAACATTCCTCATAGGATATCCACCCTACAAATCCGTCTACTCGGCTCACGAACGCCCAACTAACCAA
>NW_024722957.1:0-16760 GCF_018991925.1 Homarus americanus | reverse complement strand
GGTACTTCGTTCAGTTGCATTATTGCTATTGACAACATGAGTAATACCAACGGTTTTAACCTCACCTTAAATCCTTCCCAAACAGAAAATAAACTAATTTCATCGCAAAGAGGAACCATCTGAATTCAAACTGACTCTGGCTGGCTGACTGGCTGGCTGGCTGGCTGACTGGCTGGCTGACTGGCTGGCTGGCTGGCTGGTTGGCTGGCTGGCTGGGTGTTTATGTTATGTTAAGTTGTCAATGTATACGTAATGACCGCTGTCGACACATACAGTACACCGTGAGCTGTGACCGGCCGCTTGTCACGCTAATACTGGGTCTTATTATTATCCAGGTTAAAAGGCTCATTTACCCTGGTGTTATACCTGGTCTCCTGCTGATGGGGCCTCATAGAGACACACGTGTAATGGTGAAGTGATGGTGGTGATGATGGTGGTGATGATGGTGGTGAGGGTGGTGATGATGGTGGTGATGATGGTGGTGATGGTGGTGGTGGTGGTGGTGGTGGTGGTGATGGTGGTGGTGGTGGTGGTGGTGATGGTGGTGGTGGTGGTGGTGGTGATGGTGGTGGTGGTGGTGGTGGTGGTGGTGGTGATGGTGGTGGTGGTGGTGGTGGTGATGGTGATGGTGGTGGTGGTGATGGTGGTGATGATGGTGGTGGTGGTGGTGGTGGTGGTGGTGGTGATGGTGGTGGTGATGGTGGTGGTGATGATGGGTGGTGGTGGTGGTGGTGGTGATGGTGGTGGTGGTGGTGGTGGTGATGGTGGTGGTGGTGGTGGTGGTGGTGGTGGTGATGGTGGTGGTGGTGATGGTGGTGGTGATGGTGATGGTGGTGGTGGTGATGGTGATGGTGGTGGTGGTGATGGTGGTGATGATGGTGGTGGTGGTGGTGGTGGTGATGGTGGTGGTGGTGGTGGTGGGTGGTGATGGTGGTGGTGGTGGTGGTGGTGGTGAGTGGTGGTGGTGATGGTGTGGTGGTGATGGTGGTGGTGATGGTGATGGTGGTGGTGGTGATGGTGATGGTGGTGGTGGTGATGGTGGTGGTGGTGGTGGTGATGGTGGTGGTGATGGTGGTGGTGATGATGGTGGTGGTGGTGGTGGTGGTGATGGTGGTGGTGGTGGTGACGGTGATGGTGGTGGTGATGGTGGTGGTGATGGTGGTGGTGATGATGGTGGTGGTGGTGGTGGTGGTGATGGTGGTGGTGGTGGTGGTGGTGATGGTGGTGGTGGTGGTGGTGGTGGTGGTGGTGTGGTGGTGATGGTGGTGGTGGTGATGGTGGTGGTGATGGTGATGGTGATGGTGGTGGTGGTGATGGTGATGGTGGTGGTGGTGATGGTGGTGGTGGTGTGACCGTAGGGTGGGTGAGACAGACACACACACACACAAACCCTCCTTTATACAGACAGGAAGTGTCACCCAGAAGGATTGCCCAAGGAGTTAACGTGCCACCCAGGAAAGTGTCACCTAGGGAAGTGTCACCCAGGGAAGTGTCACACAGGAAAGGGTTACCAGGGAAGTGTAACCCAGGGGAAGGGGTGGAGTGTAGGAGGCATAGTGTGGGTGTCGGGTGGCCGCTGGCTCGACTTCTCACTAACCCCCGGGCGGCACCGCAGGTCTTGGAACACGCCCAGCCCTCTCACCCCTCACCCCTCCCTCTCTATACCTCGCCAGGGGCCTGAAATTACCAGGGAAAAGAGAGGGGGGTGGAGGGAGGGTAGGTGGAGAGAGGGGGATGGAGGAATTTTCCCATTTTCCCGCGAAATTGGCCTTGATAAAGCGTCGGTCTGGCCCAGATAAAATGGGAAAAATCCATACCTCCTCGTGAGCGAACTCCACCTCACTCTGGTTTAGTGCCGGTGCCAGTGCCAAATTGGCTAAGGAATGACACTCGAGAACGGACCATAGCGGCTCTACGGCCCCTCGACTCACGGACCTCCGGACGCTGGGGCGGGAGACAGAGAGAGACCCCAGTGTGTTGAGTGTGTCGTCCTCCCACCACAGTGAGGAGCTTGTGATCCGGGCCCTGCCACCCTACATGACCCTACCACCCGCTATATAGCCCTACCACCCCTACACAACCCCTACCCCTACATGATCCATCCACCCCTATATGACCCCTACCACCACCTACACTGACCTTCTACCACCCCTACATGACCCCTGCCACCCCTTACGACCCACCACCTCTACCACCACTACAGCCCCTACCACCCCATGCACTGACCCTTCTACCACCCCTACATGACCCCTGCCACCCCTACATGCCCCTACCACCCCTACACTGACCCCTTTTACCACCCCTACATGACCCTACCACCCCCCTACGCTCCGGCCACCCCACCACCCCTACACAGCCTCAACAACCCCTACACGACCCTCCCACCCCTACACTGACCTCCCACCCCTACACTGACCTCCCACCCCTACACTGACCCTCCACCGCTACACTGACCCTCCCACCGCTACACTGACCCTCCCACTCGCTACACTGACCTCCACCCCTACACTGACCCTCCACCCCCTACTGACCCTCCACCCCTACGGCGGCTCCCACCGCTACACTGACCCTCCACCCCCTACACTGACCTCCACCCCTACACGGCGGCTCCCACCCGCTACACTGACCCTCCACCCGCTACACTGCCCTCCACCCCTCACACTGACCCTCCCTCGCTACACTGACCCTCCCACCCCCTACACTGACCCTCCCACCCCCTACTGACCCTCCACCCCTACGGCGGCTCCCACCGCTACACTGACCCTCACTCGCTACACCAGCCCTCCCACCCCCTACACTGACCCTCCCACCCCTACACTGACCCCTCCCACCCCGCTACACTGACCCTCCACCCCTACACTCACCCTCCACCCCCTCACACTCACCCTCCCACCCACTACACTGACCCTCCAACCCCTACACGGCTCCGATCATTGTAAAGGAGAAGGTGGATGGGTGAGGAAAGAGGGCAGTAGAACACGTGAGGAGGAACAGGTGGAGGGTGTGGTGAGAGGAGTAGGTACAGGGGTGATGGAGGGAGTAGGTGAAGGGATGATGGAGCAGTAGGCGAGGTGGAAGGAGTAGGTGGAGAGATGGAGGAGGGACAGGGGAAGAGGGTGACGGAAGGAGTAAGTGGAGGTGAAGGGAGTAGATGGAGGAAGGAGAGAGGAAGAAGTGGAAGAAGGGGGAATAAGTGGAGGGTGGAGGAAGGAAAGGAAGGAAAGGGTAGAATGCCTGGGTAATTTTCCTCACAATCAGCTGTGGTGTGAAGGAGTGACAATTGAATATGAAGAACCATTGATTGTCGGTCTGGCTGTGGTGTTGTGAACCAGTGTTGTGAACCAGTGTTGTGATTTAGTGTTGTGAAGCAGTGTTGTAAACCAGCGTTGTGAAGCAGTGCTGTGAACCAGTGTTGTGACAGTGTTGTAAACCAGTGTTGTGAACCAGTGTTATGAACCAGTGTTATGAACCAGTGTTGTGAACCAGTGTTGTGAACCAGAGTTATGAACCAGTGTTGTGAACCAGTGTTGTGAAGCAGTGTTGTGAGCCAGTGATATAGGTTACAATACTGTCAATCAATATTGTTGTGAACCAGTTGTAGTATGAACCTGTAATGTAGTGAACCAGTTGTAGTATGAACCTGTAATGTTGTGAACCAGTTGTAGTATGAACCTGTAATGTTGTGAACCAGTTGTAGTATGAACCTGTAATGTTGTGAACCAGTTGTAGTATGAACTATGTGTGAACCAGTGTAGTATGAACCTGTTGTGAACCAGTTGTAGTATGAACCTGTAATGTTGTGAACCAGTTGTAGTATGAACTTGTAATGTTGTGAACCAGTTGTAGTATGAACCTGTAATGTTGTGAACCAGTTGTAGTATGAACCTGTATGTTGTGAACCAGTTGTAGTATGAACCTGTAATGTTGTGAACCAGTTGTAGTATGAACCTGTAATATTGTGAACCAGTTGTAGTATGAACCTGTAATGTTGTGAACCAGTTGTAGTATGAACCTGTAATGTTGTGAACCAGTTGTAGTATGAACCTGTAATGTTGTGAACCAGTTGTAGTATGAACCTGTAATGTTGTGAACCAGTTGTAGTATGAACCTGTAATGTTGTGAACCAGTTGTAGTATGAACCTGTAATTTTGCGAACCAGTTGTAGTATGAACCTGTAATGTTGTGAACCAGTTGCAGTATGAACCAGTGGTGTTGTGAACCAGTGTTGGAGAAAGGTCCAATGGTGGCGCTATAATACTATACACCAGTGTTGGAGGTTGTAGTAATACCAGTGCCGAGGTGTACGTGTTGGGAGGTTGTATTGGAAGTTGTGTTGGAGGTTGTGTTGGAGGTTGTCAGAGGCTGTGTTGGTTGTACTGGAAGTTGTACTGGAGGTTGTGTTGGAGAGGTTGTGTCAGAGGTTGTGTGGAGTTGTGTTGGAGGTTGTGTTGGAGACATGACATTACAACTCAAATATTTATAATCAGTGTTGGAGAAACTAGCAACACCCACCTACAACATTCCCACACTTCCACACATCACCAACATTCCAACAAACCAACATTCCCAACACCTACCAACATTCCCACAACACCTACCAACATTCCCACAACACCTACCAGCATTCCCATCTACCAACATTCCCACAATAACTATCAACATTCCCAACACCTATCAACATTCCCACAACAACTACCAACATTCCCAACACCTACCAGCATACCCACAACACCTACCAACATTCCCACAAACTATCAACATTCCCACAACACCTACCAACGTTCCCACAGCACCTACCAACATCTCACACCCACCAACATTCCCACAACAACCAACAACATTACCACCAACACCTACCAACATTCCCACACAATCAACAACATTCCCACAACACCTACCAACGTTCCCACAACACTGCCAACATTCACACAACACCTACCAACATTCCTACAACTACCAACATTCCCACAACTTCTACCAACATTCCCCACAACACCTACCAACATTCCCACAACACCTACCAACATTCCCACAACACCTACCAACATTCCCACAACAACTAACAACATTACCACAACACCTACCAACATTCCCACAATAACTATCATTCCCACAACACCTACCAACGTTCCCACAACACCTACCAACATTCCCACAACACCTACCAACATTCCCACAACAACTCAACAACATTACCACAACACCTACCAACATTCCCACAATAACTATCAACATTCCCACAACACCTACCAACGTTCCCACAACACCTGCCAACATTCCCACAACACCTACCAACATTCCCACAACTACCAACATTCCACAACATCACCAACATTCTCCCACAACACCTACCAACATTCCCACAACACCTACCAACATTCCCACAACACCTACCAGCATTCCCACATCTACCAACATTCCCACATAACTACTTCAACATTCCCACAACACCTATCAACATTCCCACAACAACTACCAACATTCCGACAACACCTACCAGCATACCCACAACACCTACCAACATTCCCACAACATCTACCAACATTCCCACAACACCTACCAACATTCCCACAACACCTACCAACATTCCCACAACAACTAACAACATTCCCACAACTACCAACATTCCACAACACCTACCAACATTCCCACAACACCTACCAACATTCCCACAACACCTACCAACATTCCCACAACACCTACCAACATTCCCCAACAACCAACAACATTCCCACAACTACCAACATTCCCACAACAACTACCAACATTCCCACAACACCTACCAACATTCCCAACAACAACTACCAACATTCCCACAACTACCAACATTCCCACAAACAACTACCAACATTCCCACAACAACTACCTTCACAACATTCCCAATCAACAATTCAACCAACATTCCACAACAACTACCAACATTCCACAACAATCACTACAACATTCCTATTAATTATCTAAAGTATACTCTGTCTACAGAATATACCCTAAATATGTACCTCCAGTAATAATACACAACACAACAATACAAAAGGTGCACCACCCTCTCACAGGTACACTTCACACAGGCACACCCACCTCCCCCACAGCACTCCCCCACACAGGTACACCCACTCTCCCCACAGGCACACTCCCCACACAGGTACACCCACTCCCTCCCCACAGGTACACCCCCCCACACAGGCACACCCACCTCCTCCCCTGCACACCCCCCCACAGGTACACCCACCTCCCCACAGGCACACCCCCCACACACACCCACCCCACAGGCACACTCCCCCACACACACCCACCCCCGCACACCCCCTCACACACAGGCACACCTCACCTCCTCCCCACAGGTACACACCCCCCACACAGTACACCCCCTCACCACACCCCCCACAGGTACACCACCTCCCTCCCCACAGGCATACCCCCCCTCACAGGCACACCCACCTCCCCAGGCACACTCCCCCACACAGGCACACCACCTCCTCTCACAGGCACACCCCCCACAGGCACACCACCTCCTCCCACAGGCACACTCCCCCTCACACAGGCACACCCACTCTCCCCACAGGCACACCCCCCCCACACAGGTACACCCACCTCCCTCTCACAGGCACACTCCCTCACACAGGTACACCTACCTCCTCACAGGCACACTTCCCCACACAGGTACACACCCACTCCCTCACAGGCATTCCCCTCACACAGGTACACCTACCTCCCCCTCCACAGGCTACACTTCCCCCTCACACAGGTACACTACTCTCCTCTCACAGGTACACTTCCTCACACAGGTACACCACCTCCCTCACAGGTACACTTCTCACACAGGTACACCCACTCCCACAGGCACACCCCCCACACAGGTACACACCCACCTCCCACAGGTACACCTCACACAGGTACACTCATCTCCTCACAGGACACCTCACAGGCACACCCACCTCCTCTCACAGGCACACTTCCCCTCACACAGGTACACTCCCACTCTCCTCTCACAGGCACACTTCCCCTCCACACAGGCACACACTCACCTCCTCTCACAGGCACACCCCCCACACAGGCACACCACCTCTCCTCACAGGCACACTTCCCCCCACACAGGCACACCCACTCTCCCCTCACAGGCACACTCCCCTCACAGGCACACCACCTCTCACAGGACACTCTCACAGGACACCCCCACCTCCTCCACAGGTACACCCCCTCCCTCACAGGCACACTTCCCCACACAGGTACACTCCCACTCTCCCTCACAGGCACACTCCCCACACAGGTACACCACCTCCCTCTCACAGGCACACCCCCACACAGGCACACCACCCACTCTCACAGGCACACCCCCCACACAGGCACACCCACCCCCTCACAGGCACACCCCCACACAGGCACACCCCTCCTCACAGGCACCCCCCCACACAGGTACACACACTCACCTCTCACAGGTACACTTCCCTCACACAGGTACACCCACTCTCCTCTCACAGGTACACTTCCTCACACAGGTACACCCCACCTCCTCTCACAGGTACACTCCCCTCACACAGGTATACCCCCCTCACACAGGTACACTTCCCCACACAGGTACACTTCCCCTCACAGGTATACCCCCCCACACAGGTACACACTTTCCCCACACAGGTACTTCCTCACACAGCACACACCCCCTCACAGGCACTTCACAGGTACACTCTCACACAGGTACACTCTCACAGGTACACTCTCACACAGGTACACTCTCACACAGGTACACTCTCAGCGTACACCCTTACAGGTACACTCCCCACACACAGGTACACCCTCACAGGTACACTCCCCTCACAGGTACACTCCCCCTCACACAGGTACATCCCTCACAGGTACACTTCACAGGTACACACCCTCACAGATACACTCTCACAGATACACTCCTCACAGATACATCTCACAGGTACATTCCCTCACAGGTACATTCCCCTACAGGTACACTCTCACTCAAGCCCAAAAATGTAACTCTATTGAATATTTTTACCTTAATCCCACTAACAAACTTTCAGCTGTATGTCAGAGGTCAACAAACTATAAAAAAAATATATATATGGTTAGCATTTCTAGTAACACTGACCTTCTCATGTTGACTCCTGACCCACCCCTTAACCCCTGGTCTCTAAAGTTCATCTGGCGTTAAAATTGGGTGTGGTTCCTGCTGTGATTTTGATGGCTTGAGGAATAGATCGTTCGCTTCCTGTCCTAAGGCCTGCTGGTTCGAATCTAGGGTTACCTCCAGTTTACACACACAGACAGAGGTAACTGTGTCTTGATTTTACAGTTGGTAAGTGAAGGTTGAGTGCAGTGTCGGCCACGTTTGTTACCTTGCTCGTGTAATGATGATGGGTTAGTGTACAGTATGTATCCACACTGCCTCTCACTAGACGTCAGGTGTATGGAACCCATTTTAATTAACCTGTTGTAACTTTGGTCTTATTATTCGTCTTGTCTTTAAACTCCTGAGCACGGTAGTTTAAACGGTCCTCTTTAGAGTTAACCATCATCCTCAAGGAGTTAAACCATCATCCTCAGGGGTTAAACCATCATCCTCAAGGGGTTAAACCATCATCCTCTAAGATCGGTACGGAAGGAAGGGCGAACGAACAAACACAAATACCCCCCATACTTCCCACCTCATACTCGTATATACCACAAAGAGCATATATATACATACAAATGAGTGAGAAAATATACCTAGCCGCAGTATACTTCACAGATCCAAGAGATATACACACGATAGATATAAAACATACCCCAAGGAGAAGATACTTGGTGGAGAATATACTGTATACAATATACGTTAGAGGAGAAAGTGAGTGGTATATATTCGTTTTAAGGTCAACAGATGGGAATTGATATATAGATTAGTTTTTTTTTTTCCATACGAAATTTAAACGTATGTACTAAACTTAAACAGAGCATTTAACTTTTATATACACACACATGCACATACATAATATATATATATATATATATATATATATATATATATATATATATATATATATATATATATATATATATATATATATACACCAACCCTCCTCACACACACACACAGAACACACACCCCCCTCAAACACACACACACACAACCTCACACACACACACACACACACCAACCCCCTCAAACACACACACACACCCCAACCTCCCTCACACACACACACACCCCTCCTCCACACACAACCTCCCTCACACACACACAGTCTTATACCATGGCTTACAAACTTCCTCAGTAACCAAGCCAAGCTGTACGCTTCCAGGGGCTGTCTCCACCTTTCAGTCACTCACCTGTGGCGTCCCCAAGGCACCAAGATGGGACCACTATGCTCCATATGTTTATCAATGATGCCCTGAAATCGCTCGCTGGAAATATGTCGACGACTCCACCACTGGGATCAGTGTCAACAATTCTACTCCCAACTCTACATCCTTCAGGATTTATTGAACAGTCTCCAAACTGGGCCACCAACAACCACGTCACCATCAACCATACCAAGACCATGGTTATGCACATCAACCTCTCCTCCGACGTTGTCCACCCCTTCCATTACCATAGACAACACAAACTAAATTGAAACCACACGTCAGTGAAGTTCTCAAACCTCCAGTTTCCGTCTCCACCTCCTCCGTCGACTCAAGTCCCTCGGGTTCCTGAGCCGAAGCTCCTCGTGTTTACTCAACATTCATACTTCCCAAGCTCACCTATGCCTCCCCCACCTGGTCTTCTCCCTAAATGCCACACAACGTAAACACCTAGAAAAGTGCAAAAGAGGGCATGCAAGATTATTCTCCTTCCTCTCCACATATCAAGAAGCGCTCAACACTGACCCTCTCGGCTCTCACTGACCATCACCACGACCTCATCTGCAATTTGGTGAGAAGCTTCTGCACCGGTCTTACCACTGCCCGCCGAGATCCCTCATCCGAGAATTGCTGTTCGACACCACAACCGCATCCAGCCCATATGAGCACGAACTGATCGCTATAAGAACAACCCAGTCCCAACCATTGTAAAAATTATCAATAACATGTAATCAACCAGTGTATTCACCTCCCAGTCAATCTTACTTTTTGCACTGTCACTATGTTGAATGCCCTGTAGTTTGAGCTTCTCCCCTAGTTATTATACAGTATATCATATTTGTATCACTTATGTTACTTGTATATTATTTGTAAATCAAGAGACCCATTCCTAATTATGTAACTGTATTTTTTCAGCCTCCGGTTGCCATGCTCTTCAATAAACCGTTAATATTATTATTATTATTACACAGACACCTCTCTCACACACACACACACACACACACACACACACACACACACACACACACACACCACACACACACACACACACACACCACAACACACACACACACACACACACACACACACACCCACACACACACACACACACACACACACACACACACACACACACCACACACACACACACACACCACACACACACACACCCACACACACACACACACACACACAATACCATTACTAATACTCAACACCACCCCTAACAACATAATAATAATAATGCATAGCCAGAGCCCCACGTTAATCCTGCCACCCACCAACTACTGATTGTTGCCTTTAAATGCCTCTCCTAATAATGGCGTCTGGTCATCCGTGTTCTTGTTTATGTCCGTGGCTGACTGGGGGATAGTGAGGGAGGTGGAATGGGTGAGTTTGTAAGCAGTGTGTGTGTGTGTGTGTGTGTGTGTGTGTGTGTGTGTGTGGAGGAAGACAGAAATTGATAGAAGAAAGAAAAGAAAGAAAAAGAAAAGAAGAGAGAGAGAGAGAGAGAGAGAGAGAGAGAGAGAGAGAGAGAGAGAGAGAGAGAGAGGCAGGATTGCAGTTATTTATACTAAGAGAAAGAGAAAGAGGAGATAGAATAGAGAAAAATAAATAATTTGGGGATAGAATGAGTTGAGAGAGAGAGAGAGAGAGAGAGAGAGAGAGAGAGAGAGAGAGAGAGAGAGAGAGAGAGAGAGAGAGAGAGAGAGAGTGACGGGGAGTTATTTGTACAAGAGAAAGAGAAAGAGAGATAGAATATATAAAATAAATAATTTGGGGATAGCACGAGTTGGAGAGAAGAGAGAGAGAGAGAGAGAGAGAGAGAGAGAGAGAGAAAGAGAGAGAGACTTAATGAAGGAGGAGGGGAGGAAGGAGGAGGGTCTAGAATCAAACTGAGGGAATGAAGATAAAGGAGTAAATGGGGAGAAAACAAAGGAAGGAAATGGAGAGAGATAACAGAATACAGAGAAAGAGATGAGGTATGGAGAGAACAAAAAAAAAAAAAAAAAAAAAAAAAAAACACCAACAAAAAAAAGAATGGAGAGAGAGGGGAGAAGAGGGTGAGGGAGAGAGGAAACAAAAAAAAAAAAAAAAAAAAAAAAAAAAAGAGAGAGAGAGAGAGAGAGAGAGAGAGGAACTCATTTAGATTCTATCAATCTGTCTGCGTCGTTCTGTTGGTCTCCCTGGCTCCTCTTTCCCTGGCTCTCTACCCCTGACCTCCTCCCCTGGTCCCTCCCCTGGCCCAGTCCTATGGTCATTTAGCTCCATTAGTCCTTCATGGTCTTGTTTTGTCTGTGGCTCCCTCACACCCTGTGGCCCCCTCACCTCCCCACACCCTGTGGCTCCCCCTCACACCCTGTGGCCCACTCTCCTCACACCCTGTGGCTCCCCTCACTCTCCACACCCTGTGGCTCCCCCTCACTCCTCCTCCTCACCCGTGGCTCCTCCTCACTCTACCCTCACACCCTGTGGCTCCCCTCACTCTCCTCACACCCTGTGGCCTCCCCACTCTCCTCACCTGTGGCTCCCCAACTCTCCCTACTCCCTGTGGTCCCTCACCCTCCCCAACCCCTGTGGCTCCCCTCACTCTGCCCTCACCCTGTGGCTCCTCCCACTTCTCTCTCACCCGTGGCTCCCCCACTCTACCCCTCACACCCTGTGGCCCCCCACTCCTCTCCTCACCCCTGTGGCTCCTCACCACTCCCTCACCCTGTGGCTCCCTCACTCTCCTCACCCCTGTGGCTCCCCCACTCTGCCCTCACCCCAGGCTCCTCCTCACTTTCTCCTGACCTCGTGGCCTCCCTCACCTCCCTCACCCCTGTGGCTCCCCCACCTCTCCTCACCCCTGTGGCTCCTCACTCTCCACCCCTGTGGCTCCCCTCACTCTCCCCCCCCTGCTCCCCACCCCCTCACCCCTGTGGCCCCCCACTCTCCCCCACCCCTGGCCCCCCCACTCTCCCCACCCCTGTGGCCCCCCACACCTTGCTCCACCCCCTGTGGCCCCCACCTGCTCCTCACCCTGTGGCCCCCCACCTGCTCCCACCCTGTGGCCCCCCACCTCTCTCAACCTGTGGCCCCCCACCTCCCCCCACCCCTGTGGCCCCCCACCTGCTCCTCACCCTGTGGCTCCCCTCACTCTCCCTTACCCCTGTGGCTCCCCCTCTCACCCCTGTGGCTCCTCACTCTCCCCACCCTGTGGCTCCCCCACTCCCTCTCCCCACCCTGTGGCTCCCCCACTCCCTCCTCACCCCTGTGGCCTCACTCCTCCCCACCCCTGTGGCTCCCCCACTCTTGCCTCACCCCTGTGGCCCCCCCACCTGCTCCCACCCCTGTGGCCCCCCCACCTGCCTCACCCCTGTGGCCCCCTCACCTCCTCACCCCTGTGGCCCCCCACCTCTCCCCACCCCTGTGGCTCCCCCCACCTGCCTCACCCCTGTGGCTCCCCCCTCTCCTCACCCCTGGCTCCCCACTTGCTCCCCACCCCTGTGGCCCCCCACCTCTCCACCCCTGTGGCCCCCCCCACCTGCTCCTCACCCCTGTGGCCCCCCTCACTCCTCCTTACCCCCTGTGGCCCCCCTCACCCTCCTCCTCACCCTGTGGCTCCCCCACTCTCCCTCACCTGTGGCCCCCTCACTCTCCTCACCCCTGTGGCTCCCCCCACTCTGCCTCCTCACCCCTGTGGCCCCCCCACCTCCTCACCCCTGTGGCCCCCCACCTCCCTCACCCCCTGTGGCCCCCCACTCTGCTTCCTCACCCCTGTGGCCCCCCACCTGCTCCCACCCTGTGGCCCCCCCACTCTCCTCACCCCTGTGGCCCCCACTCTGCTCTCACCCCTGTGGCTCCCCTCACTCTGCTCTCACCCCTGTGTCTCCCCTTATATACTAATTACCCTGAAGTGTGTCATTCTTCACCCCAAGTTGATGCCTCATACCTCAAGTCCCATACCTCATACCTCACGCTCCATACCTCATACCTCACGCTCCACAACTCACACCTCATGCTCTATACCTTATACCTCACACCTCACGCTCTATATCTTATACCTCACACCTCACGCTCCATACATCACTCCTCATGCCTCGTACCTCACGCTCCGTACCTCACACTTCACGCTCCGTACCTCATCACGCTCCGAGTCTCATTAATCTTCTTGGACAAACAACAGAGTATACTAGTAACCCTTATTAATACTACAGGTGTTTCTGTCACCCTCCCTCACCCTGGCCCTCCCTCACCCCTCCCCCCTGGTCCTTCTTCCCTCCCTCACCCTGGCCCTCCCTCACCACGATCCTTCCTCTCTCCCTCACCATGATCCTCCCTTCTTCCTTCCCTTATCCTCCCTCACTCTGGCTCTCCCTTCCTCTCTCACTCTGGTCCTCCCTCCCTCACCCTTATCCTTCCTCTCTCCCTCACCCTGGTCCTCCATCACCCTAGCCCTCCTCACCCCGGGCCTCCCTTCCTCCCTCACCTATCACCATCAGCTGTTGAAGTAATATACCCACACATATTTCTCATAACATTTGATCACTAATACACACAGGTGTACGGTGGCCGAGTGGATACAACCTGTAAATGGGTACCTGATATTACAGTCGAGGAATTGAAGGTTGTCAAGTACAGTGTCGGACCATATTATTTCCTTGTAAGTATTCAGTGTACTGTATCCGCACCGCCTCTAACTGGCTTATGGACACAAATAACAATAGTGAATAGGTAAATGCTCTGTCTTTATTTATTTACATATAACCTGTAGTTTTTCCAGTATCCGGCAGAGGAATTGGATCACCTGAAGATTACACACCCCAGGTAAATTAAGCTGGGGTGTCTAATCTTCAGGTAAAATAAGCTGAGGTGTCTAATCTTCAGGTAAAATAAGCTGGGGTGTCTAATCTTCAGGTAAAATAAGCTGGGGTGTCTAATCTCCCGGTAAAATAAGCTGAGGTGTCTAATCTCCCGGTAAAATAAGCTGAGGTGTCTAATCTTCAGGTAAAATAAGCTGGGGTGTCTAATCTTCAGGTAAAATAAGCTGGGGTGTCTAATCTTCAGGTGAAATAAGCTGGGGTGTCTAATCTTCAGGTGATACTCTAACATTACTAAGTATTGTAGTACAGGCGGCCTGAGGGCAGTGTTACCAATTATGTCACAGTGGGTCAAGGTGTCAGTGTTACCAACCAGAGGGTAGGCGAGGAGAAGGAAGAAGGGGAAGCAGATAAGGAGGAGAAGAAAGGGAATGAAGATGATGATGAGGAGGAGGGGGAGGAAGAGGAAGAGGGGGTGGAGGAAGAAGGGGAATAATGGAAAAGGGAGAAAGAGGAAAAGGAGAAGAGGGAAGAGAAGGAGTAAAAAGATAGATGAGAAGAGGGAAGAGGAGGAGTCAGAAAATAGAGAAGGAAAACAGAAGAGGGAAGAAAAGGAGGGAAGGGAAAAGGAATAGAAGAGGGAAGAAGAGGAAGAAGAAGAGGGAAGAGGAATAAAAAAACCGAGGAAGAAAAGAGAAGAGGGAAGAAGGGGAAAGAGAAAGTAATAGAAGTGGAGTACGAAGTGGAGTGAGAAGAAAGAGAAGAGGGAAGAGGAGAGGAAAGAGGAGAAGAGGAATAAGAGGAGAAGAGGAAGAAAAGGAGACGAGGACGAAGAGGAGGAGAAGAGGAAGAAGAGTATCACTTCACCTCACTAATAAAGCCGTGATAAAAAGAGTCATCCCAAACTCGATTCCAAATCAACTGAAAGAAAACGAAGATAATTCTCTCTCTCTCTCTCTCCAACTCCTCCATTACTCCCTCCCACTCCTCCATCACTCCCTCCCACTCCTCCATCACTCCCTCCCACTCCTCCATCACCCCCTATTCCTCCATCCTCCCTCCTCCTCCATCCTTCCACTCGTCCATCACTCCACCCCACTCTCCATCACTCCCTCCCACTCGTCCATCCTCTTCCACTCCTCCATCTCCTCCCACTCATCCATTACTTCCCCACTCGTCCATCACTCCACCCCTCCTCCATCCTCCCTCCACTCCTCCATCACCCCCACTCATCTCTCCCCCCACTCCTCAGCCCACCCCCACTCCTCCATCCTCCCTCCTCCTCCCATCACCCCCACTCGTCCATCACCACCCCCTCATCCTCCTCCCTCCCCTCCTCCATCGCCCCCCACTCGTCCTCCTCCTCCCACTCCTCCATTAACCCCCCCCAACTCGTTCATCCTCACCTCCTCCATCCTCCCTCCCTCCTCCCTCCCCACCCCCCACTCCTCCATCCTCCTCCTCCCTCCATCTATCACCCCCACTCGTTCATCCTCCCCTCCCACTCCTCCACTCACCCCACTCCCTCCATCACCCCACTCCTCCTGTCACCCCCACTCCTCCATCCTCCTCCCTCCTCCATCGCTTCCTCATCCATCCTCCCTATCCTCCTCCATTACCCCCACTCTGTCCTCCTCCCAACTCCTCCATTACTCCTTCTTCCTTACCTCTTCCTTATTATTCCCCGGCCACTTCTTTCTCCTCTCTCTCCTTTTCCATTTTCTCTCATCCTCCTTCTTTTTCTTTGTCTCAGTACCTTCTCTCCCTCTTTCTCTTCCTTCCCCTTTCCCATTTACCCCTCCCTTTCCCTCCATCCCCTTCCTTTTCTCCCTTCCCTATCGTATCCTATTTCCCCCCCTCCATCCATTCTCGTTCCTCATCTTCCCACCTCCCCTCTTCCTTTCCCCTTCCTCTTCTTTCTTCCCTTCCCCTCTCCATTCCTCTTCCTTTCTCCTTTCTTCCGTTACTTTCCTTCGTCCTCATCTCTCTCTCTCTCTCTCTCTCTACATCGCCCACCCCCCCTCCCACCTCCTCCTCCACCTCAGTATATCGGGTTGAGCGTCTTGGCTGAGCGCCGCCAATAGGGAGCCAGCCTGGCCATTTCTGCAGGATCATTAGCTGCCGTGAATGGTCGCTAAAGAGAGACAACCGCTCACTTCTCGGATTCTTCCAGACCCTCTTGACTGGAATCTCCCCAAGAGACCTTCCAGGGTAGTCTATAGGAGTCTATTCACTGGCCGCCACTAAGACTCAAGCCTCCCAAACCAGTCTTTTTCAACTAAACGATCTGGCCGAGGGACGTAGCGCTCTTAAGAATACACAAGGACATGTATGGGGTCAGTTTCCAGGAGTACCAGTATGGGTGTTGGGTACAGAGTGTATAAGGGTGGTTCTCCAGGGTCGTCCTCGAGGTGGGGGTTACGTCTCGAGTGTGTTGGTCAGCTTCACAAGACGGATGAAGCAAGATGGAGTATTCACTTAATGACCTAAAATCGAGTCGTGTGGAGTCTGAGATACACAGATCGGATCCATTAGCCAGATGAAAGGCTGGCGTCTCTCTCACTACCGCCTCGTACCCACTTATCCACCCGTTCGCCTCCACCCACCAGCAATACGTAACTGAACGAAGAT
>NW_024722956.1:0-9985 GCF_018991925.1 Homarus americanus | reverse complement strand
CCCTGATCGAGTATAACAATGGCCCCTTATCGAGTATAACAAAGGCCCTTCATCGAGTACAACAAAGCCCCTTCACGAGTATAACAAAGTCCCCCGATCGAGTATAACAAAGCCCCCTGATCGAGTATAACAAAGTCCCCTGATCGAGTATAACAAAGTCCCCTGATCAAACATAACAAAGCCCCCTCATCGAGTATTGCAAAGTCCAATGATCGAGTATATTAAAGTCCCCTGATCGAGTATAACAAAGTCCACTGATCGAGTATAACAAAGACCTCTGATCAAGTATAACAAAGCCCCCTGATCGAGTATAACAAAGCCCCCTAATCGAGTATAACAAAGGCCCTCAACAGTACAACAAAGTCCCCTGATCGAGTATAACAAAGTCCCCTGATTGAGTATAACAAAGGCCCCTTATCGAGTATAACAAAGTCCCCTGATCGAGTGTAACAAAGGCTCCTCATCGAAGATAACAAAGTCCCCTCATCCAGTATAACAAAGTTCCCCGATCGAGTATAACAAAGGCCCTCATCGAGTATAACAAAGTCCCCTGATTGAGTAAAACAAAGGCCCCTAGTCGAGTATAACAAAGTCCCCTGATCAAGAATAACAAAGAACCCTGATCGAGTATAACAAAGACCCTGATCAAGTATAACAAAGCCCCCTCATCGAGTATAACAAAGCCCCCTAATCGAGTATAACAAAGGCCCCTCATCAAGTACAACAAAGTCCCATGATCGAGTATAACAAAGTCCCCTGATTGAGTATAAAAAAGGCCCCTTATCGAGTATAACAAAGTCCCCTGATCGAGTGTAACAAAGGCTCCTCATCGAGTATAACAAAGTCCCCTGATCGAGTATAACAAAGTCCCCCGATCGAGTATAACAAAGGCCCTCATCGAGTATAACAAAGTCCCCTGATTGAGTAAAACAAAGGCCCCTAGTCGAGTATAACAAAGTCTCCTGATCAAGAATAACAAAGAACCCTGATCGAGTATAACAAAGTCCCTAGATCCAGTATAACAAAGTCATCTGATAGAGTAAAACAAAGGCCCCTCATCGAGTATAACAAAGTCCCCTGATCGAGTATAACAAAGTCCACTGATCGAGTATAACAAAGCCCCTTGATCGAGCATAACAAAGTCCCCTGATCGAGTCTAACAAAGTCCCCTGATCAAACATAACAAAGGCCCCTCATCGAGTATAACAAAGTCCCCTGATCGAGTATAACAATGGCCCCTTATCGAGTATAACAAGGCCCCTCATCGAGTACAACAAAGCCCCCTGATCGAGCATAACAAAGTACTCTGATCGAGTATAACAAAGTCCCCTGATCGAGTATAACAAAGGCTCCTCATCGAGTATAACAAAGTCCCCTCATCGAGTATAACAATGTACCCTGATCGAGTATAAAAAGTCCCCTCATCGAGTATAACAAAGGCCCCTCATCAAGAATAACAAAGTCCCCTTATCGAGTATGACAATGGCCCCTGATCCAGTATAACAAAGGCCCCTGGTCGAGTATAACAAAGTCCCCTGATCGAGTAAAACAAAGTCCCCTGATCGAGTATAAAAAAATCCCCTGATCGAGTATAACAAAGCCCCCATGATCGAGTATAACAGAGTCCCCTGATTGAGTAAAACAAAGTCCCCAGATCAAAGTATAACAAAGTCATCTGATAGAGTAAAACAAAGGCCCCTCAACGAGCATAACAAAGTCCCCTGATCGAGTATAACAAATTCCTCTGATCAAGTAAAACAAAGCACCCTCATCGAGTATAACAAAATCCCCTTATCGAGTATAACAAATTTACCTGATCGAGTATAACAATGGCCCCTTATCAAGTATAACAAAGGCCCTTGATTGAGTACAACAAAGCCCCTTCATCGAGTATAGCAAAGTCCGCTGATCAAGTATAACAAAGCCCCTTAATCGAGTATAACAAAGTCCCCTGATCGAGAATAACAAAGTCCTCTGATCGTGTATAACAAAGTCCCCTGATCGAGTATAACAACGTCGCCTGATCGAGTATAACAAAGTCCTCTGATCGAGTAAAACAAAGTCCACTGATCAGGTATAAAAAAGTCCCCTGATCGAGTATAACAAAGTCCCCTAATCAAGTATAACAAAGCCCCCTCATCGAAAATAACAAAGTCCCCTGAACGAGTATAACAATGGCCCCTCATCGAGTACAACAAAGCCCCCTAATCGAGTACAACAAAGTCCCTTGATCGAGATAACAAGTCCCCCTGAACGAGTATAACCAAAGCCCCTGAACAGGTATAACAAAGATTCCTGATTGAGTATAAAAAAGTGCCTGATAGAGAGAGTATAACAAAGTTCCTGATCGAGTATAGCAAAGTCAATGATCGAGTATATTAAAGTCCCTGATCGAGTATAACAAAAGTCCACTGATCCAGTATAACAAAGACCCTGATCAAGTATAACAAAGCCCCTGATCGAGTATAACAAGTCCCCTGATCGAGTATAACAGCCCTCATCAAGTGCAACAAAGACCCTGATCCAAGTATAACAAGCCCCTGATCAGGTATAACCAAGTCCACTGATCGAGTATAACAAAGTCCCTGATCGAGTATAACAAAAACCCTCATCGAGTATAGCAAAAGGCCCTCATCAGTATAACAAAGTCCCCTGATCGAGTATAAAAAAAACCCTCATCGAGTATTACAAAGGCCCCTCTTTGAGTATAACAAAGACCCCTGATCGAGTATAACAAAGTCCCATGAACGAATATAACAAAGTCACCTGATCGAGTATACCAAAGTCCCCTGATCGATTATAACAAAAGCCCTGCTTGAGTATAAAAATGGCCCCTCATCGAGTATAACAAAGTCCCCAAAATGAGTATAACAAAGGCCCCCTATCGAGTATAACAAAAGTCCCCTAGTAGAGTAAAAAACAAAAAGTCCCCTCATCAAGTATAACAAAGCCCCCTCACCGAGTATAACAAAGTCCCCTTATCGAGTATAACAAAGTCCCCAGATTGAGTATAACAAAGTCCCCTAATCGAGTATAACAAAGGCCCCTGATCGAGTATAACAAAGTCCCCTCATCGAGTATAACAAAGGCCCCTCATCGAGTATAGCAAAGTCCCCTGACCGAGTATATTAAAGTCTACTGATCGAGTATAACAAAGGCCCCGCATCGAGTATAGCAAAGTCCCCTCATCGAGTAAAAGAATGTCTCCTGATCGAGTATAACAAAGTCCCCTGATCGAGTATAACAAAGTCCCCTGATCGAGTATAACAAAGACCCCTGAACGTGTAAAACAAAGATCCCTGATCGAGTATAACAAAGTCCCCTAATCAAGTATAACAAAACCCCCTGATCGAGTATAACAAAGCTTTCTCATCGAGTATAACAAAAGCCCCTGATCGAGCATAACAAAGTCCCCTGATCAAGTATAACAAAGTCCCCTGATAGAGTATAACAAACTTCCCTGATCGAATATAGCAAAGTCCACTGATCGAGTATATCAAAGATCCCTGATCAAGTATAACAAAGTCCCCTGATAGAGTATAATAAAGTCTCCTGATCGAGTATAACAAAGCCCCCTCATCAAGTATAACAAAGGCCCCTGATCGAGTACAGCAAAGGCCCCTCATCGAGTAAAACAAAGGCCCCTCATCGAGTATAACAAAGTCCCCTCATCAAGAATAACAAAGCTCCTCATCGTGTAGAACAAAATCCCCTGATCGAGTATAACAAAGTCCCCTGATCAAGTATAACAAGTCTGATTGAGTATAACAAAAGTCCCCTGATTAGCGGAGTATAACAAAAGGCCCTTATCGAGTATAACAAAGTCCCCTGATCAGCGAATGTAACAAAAGGCTATTACATCGAGTATAACAAAAGTCCCCTGATCGAGTATAACAAAGTCCCCCGATCGAGAGTAGCAACAAAAGGCCCTCAAGGAGTATAACAAAGTCCCCCGGTCGATCCAAGTATAACAAAGTCCCTGATCGAGTATAACAAAGTCGCTGATCCAGGAATAAGCAAAAGAACCTGATCGAGAGTATAACAGAGTCCCTAAGATCCAGTATAACAAAAGAATCATTTGATAGAGTATAACAAGAGTCCTAGATCCAGTATAACAAAGTCATTTTGATAGAAGAGGTAAAACAAAGGCCCTGATCGAGTATAACAAGTCGCCTTGATCCTGAGAATAACAAAGGCCCCTCATCGAGTATAACAAAGTCACCTGATCGAGTATAACAATGGCCCTTATCGAGTATAACAAGGCCCCTCATCGAGTACAACAAAGCCCCTAATCGAGTACAACAAAGTCCCCTGATCGATTATAACAAAGTCCCCTGATCGAGTATAACAAAGGCTCCTCATCGAGTATAACAAAGTCCCCTCATCGAGTATAACAATGTCCCCTGACCGAGTATAAAAAGTCCCCTCATCGAGTATAACAAAGGCCCCCCATCAAGAATAACAAAGACCCCTTATCGAGTATGACAAAGGCCCCTGATCCAGCATAACAAAGGCCCCTGGTCGAGTATAACAAAGTCCCCTAATCGAGTAAAACAAAGTCCCCTGATCGAGTAAAACAAAATCCCCTGATCGAATATAACAAAGCCCCCTGATCGAGTATAACAAAGTCCCCTGATTGAGTAAAACAAGGTCCCCTGATCGAGTAAAACAAAGTCCCAAGATCAAAGTATAACAAAGTCATCTGATAGAGTAAAACAAAGGCCCCTCATCGAGCATAACAAAGACCCCTGATCGAGTATAACAAAGTCCCCTGATCAAGTATAACAAAGCCCCCTCATCGATTATATAAGTCCTTATCGAGTATAACAAATTTCCTGATCAGGTATAACAAAGGCCCTGGTCGAGTATAACAAAGTCCCCTGATCGAGTATAACAAAGTCCCCTGATCGAGTATATCAAAGTCCCCTTATCGAGTATAACAAAGTCCCCTGATTGAGTATAACAAAGCCCCCTCATCGAGTATAACAAAGCCCCCTCATCGAGTATAACAAAGCCCCTTCATCGAGTATAACAAAGGCCCCTGTTCGAGTAAAACAAAGGCCTCTGATTGAGTATAACAAAGCCCCCTTATCGAGTATAACAAAGTCCCCTGATCGAGCATAACAAAGTGCCCAAATCGATTATAACAAAGGCCCCTTATCGAGTATAACACACGCCCCTGATCGAGTACAACAAAAGCCCCTGATCGAGTACAACAAAGGCCCTTGGTCGAGTATAACAAAGTCCCCTGATCGAGTATAACAAAGTCCCCTAGTAGAGTAAAACAAAGGCCCCTCATCGAGTATAACAAAGCCACTTGATCGAGCATAACAAAGTCCCCTGATCGAGTATAACAAAGTCCCCTGATCAAACATAACAAAGGCCCCTGATCGAGTATAACAAAGTCCCCTGATCGAGTATATCAATGGCCCCTTATCGAGTATAACAAGGCCCCTCATCGAGTACAACAAAGCCCCCTGATCGAGTACAACAAAGTACTCTGATCGAGTATAACAAAGTCCCCTGATCGAGTATAACAAAGGCTCCTCATCGAGTATAACAAAGGCCCCTCATCAAGAATAACAAAGTCCCCTTATCGAGTATGACAATGGCCCCTGATCCAGTATAACAAAGGCCCCTGGTCGAGTATAACAAAGTCCCCTCATCGAGTAAAACAAAGTCCCCTGATCGAGTATAACAAAATCCCCTGATCGAATATAACAAAGCCCCCTGATCGAGTATAACAGAGTCCCCTGATTGAGTAAAACAAGGTCACCTGATCGAGTAAAACAAAGTCCCCAGATCAAAGTATATCAAAGTCATCTGATAGAGTAAAACAAAGGCCCCTCATCGCGTATAGCAAAGTCCCCTGATCGAGTATATTAAAGTTCTCTGATCGAGTATAACAAAGTCCAATGATCTGCCCTGATCAACTATAACAAAGTCCCCTGATCGAGTATAACAAAGGCCCCTCATCGAGTACAACAAAGGCCCCTGATCGAGTATAACAAAGTCCCCTGATCAAGTATAACAAAGCCCCTTAATCGAGTATAACAAAGTCCCCTGATCAAGTATAACAAAGCCCCTTAATCGAGTGTAACAAAGTCCCCTGATCGTGTATAACAAATTCGCCTGATCGAGTATAACAAAGTCGCCTGATCGAGTATAACAAAGTCCCCTGATCGAGTAAAACAAAGTCCACTGATCGGGTATAACAAAGTCCCCCGATCGAGTATATCAAAGTCCCCTTATCGAGTATAACAAAGTCCCCTGATCGAGTATAACAAAGCCCCCTCATCGAGTATAACAAAGTCCCCTCATCGAGTATAACAAAGCCCCCTCATCGAGTATAACAAAGGCCCCTGTTTGAGTATAACAAAGGCCCCTGATTGAGTATAACAAAGCCCCCTTATCGAGTATAACAAAGTCCCCTGATCGAGCATAACAAAGTGCCCTAATCGATTATACCAAAGGCCCCTTATCGAGTATAACACACGCCCCTGATCGAGTACAACAAAGGCTCCTGATCGAGTACAACAAAGGCCCCTGGTCGAGTATAGCAAAAAGATCCCTGATCCGAGGTATAACAAAGATCACCTGATCGAGTATAACAAAGTCCCCTGATCGAGTATAATAACGTCCCTGATCGAGTATAACAAAGTCCCCTGATCGAGTATAACAAAGTCCCCTTATCGAGTATAACAAAGTCCCCTGATCGAGTATAACAAAGCCCCCTCATCGAGTATAACAAAGCCCCCTCATTGAGTATAATAAAGGCCCCTCATCGAGTATAACAAAGGCTCCTGTTCGAGTATAACAAAGGCCCCTGATTGAGTATAACAAAACCCCTTATCGAGTATAACAAAGTCCACCTTTTCGAGTAAAACAAATACCCCTGATCGAGTCTAACAAAGTCCCCTGATCGAGTATAACAGAGGCCCCTCATCGAGTATAACAAAGTCCCCTGATCGAGCATAACAAAGTCCCCTAATCGATTATACCAAAGGCCCCTTATCGAGTATAACAAAGTCCCCTGATCGAGTACAACAAAGGCCCCTGATCGAGTACAACAAAGGCCCCTGGTCGAGTATAACAAAGTCCCCTGATCGAGTATAACAAAGTCCCCTAGTAGAGTAAAACAATGGCCCCTCATCGAGTATAACAAAGCCACTTGATCGAGCATAACAAAGTCCCCTGATCGAGTATAACAAAGTCCACTGATCGAGTATAACAAAGACCCCTGATCAAGTATAACAAAGCCCCCTGATCGAGTATAACAAAGCCCCCTAATCGAGTATATAACAAAGCCCCCTGATCGAGTATAACAAAGCCCTAATCGAGTATATAACAAAGCCCCCTGATCGAGTATAACAAAGCCCCCTAATCGAGTATAACAAAGGCCCCTCATCAAGTACAAGAAAGTCCCCTGATCGAGTATAACAAAGTCCCCTGATCAAACATAACAAAGCCCCCTCATCGAGTATTGCAAAGTCCAATGATCGAGTATATTAAAGTCCCCTGATCGAGTATAACAAAGTCCACTGATCGAGCATAACAAAGACCCCTGATCAAGTATAACAAAGCCCCCTGATCGAGTATAATAAAGCCCCCTGATCGAGTATAACAAAGTCCCCTTATTGAGTATAACAAAGGCCCCTTATCGAGTATAACAAAGTCCCCTGATCGATTGTAACAAAGGCTCCTCATCGAGTATAACAAAGTCCCCTGATCGAGTATAACAAAGCCCCCCGATCGAGTATAACAAAGTCCCCTGATCGAGTATAACAAAGTCCCCTGATCAAGAATAACAAAGAACCCTGATCGAGTATAACAAAGTCCCTAGATCCAGTATAACAAAGTCATTTGATAGAGTAAAACAAAGGCCACTGATCGAGTATAACAAAGTCCCCTGATAGAGTATAACAAAGTCCACTAATCGAGTATAACAAAGCCCCTTGATCGAGAATAACAAAATCCCCTGATCGAGTATAACAAAGTCCCCTGATCAAACATAACAAAGGCCCCTCATCGAGTATAACAAATTCCCCTCATCGAGTATAACAATGGCCCCTTATCGAGTATAACAAGGCCCCTCATCGAGTACAACAAAGCCCCCTGATCGAGTATAACAAAGTCCCCTGATCGAGTATAACAAAGGCTCCTCATCGAGTATAACAAAGTCCTCTCATCGAGTATAACAATGTCCCCTGATCGAGTATAAAAAGTCCCCTCATCGAGTATAACAAAGGCCACCCATCAAGAAAACAAAGTCCCCTTATCGAGTATGACAAAGGCCCCTGATCCAGTATAACAAAGGCCCCTGGTCGAGTATAACAAAGTCCCCTAATCGAGTAAAACAAAGTCCCCTGATCGAGTATAACAAAATCCCTGATCGAGTATAACAAAGCCCCCTAATCGAGTATAACAAAGTCCCCTGATTGAGTAAAACAAGGTCCCCTGATCGAGTAAAACAAAGTCCCCAGATCAAAGTATAACAAAGTCATCTGATAGAGTAAAACAAAGGCCCCTCATCGAGCATAACAAAGTCCCCTGATCGAGTATAACAAAGTCCCCTGATCAAGTATAACAAAGCCCCGTCATCGATTATAACAAAGTCCCCTTATCGAGTCTAACAAATTTCCCTGATCGAGTATAACAATGGCCCCTTATCGAGTATATCAAAGGTCCTTGATCGAGTACAACAAAGCCCCTTCATCGAGTATAGCAAAGTCCCCCGATCGAGTATAACAAAGGCCCCTTATCGAGTATAAGAAAGTCCCCTGATTGTGTATAACAAAGTCCCATGATCGAGTATAACAAAGGCCCCTGGTCGAGTATAACAAAGTCCCCTGATCGAGTATAACAAAGGCCCCTAATCGAGTATAACAAAGGCCCCTCATCGAGCATAGCAAAGTCCCCTGATCGAGTATATTAAAGTCCCCTGATCGAGTATAACAAAGTCCAATGATCTGCCCTCATCAACTATAACAAAGTCCCCTAATCCAGTATAACAAAGGCCCCTCATCGAGTACAACAAAGGCCCCTGATCGAGTATAACAAAGATCCCTGATCGAGTATAACAAAGTGCCCTGATAGAGTATAATAAAGCCCCTCATCGAGTATAACAAAGTCACCTGACCGAGTATAACAAAGCCCCCTGAACGAGGATAACAAAGATCCCTAATCGAGTATAACAAAGTCCCCTGATAGAGTATAACAAAATTCACTGATCGAATATAGCAAAGTCCACTGATCGAGTATAACAAAGATCCCTGTTCGAGTATAACAAAGTCCCCTGATCGAGTATAACAAAGTCCTCTGATCGAGTATAACAAAGTCCCCTGATCGAGTATAACAAAGGCTCCTCATCGAGTATAACAAAGGCCCCTCATCGAGTATAACAAAGTCCCCTGATCGAGTATAACAAAGTCCACTCATCGAGTATAACAAAGGCCCCTCATCGAGTATAATAACGTCCCCTGATCGAGTATAACAAAGTCCCTTGATCGAGTATATCAAAGTCCCCTTATCGAGTATAACAAAGTCCCCTGATCGAGTATAACAAAGCCCCCTCATCGAGTATAACAAAGCCTCCTCATCGAGTATAACAAAGCCCCCTCATCGAGTATAACAAAGGCCCCTGTTCGAGTATAACAAAGGCTCCTGATTGAGTATAACAAAGCCCCCTTATCGAGTATAACAAAGTCCCCTGATCGAGCATAACAAAGTGCCCTAATCGATTAAAACAAAGGCCCCTTATCGAGTATAACACACGCCCCTGATCGAGTACAACAAAGGCCCCTGATCGTGTACAACAAAGGCCCCTGGTCAAGTATAACAAAGTCCTCTGATCGAGTATAACAAAGTCCTCTAGTAGAGTAAAACAAAGGCCCCTCATCGAGTATAACAAAGCCAATTGATCGAGCATAACAAAGTCCCCTGATCGAGTATAACAAAGACCCCTGATCAAACATAACAAAGGCCC
>NW_024722955.1:0-11356 GCF_018991925.1 Homarus americanus | reverse complement strand
TAGTTACGTATTGCTGTGGTTGGTGTACCTTCAGTAGTGTTTCAAACTCCGCTCTCTTACCAAGGAACGTGTCAGTATTAGTGTACATAACATTCAAGCCAGAATTTGTTCTCGGTAACGTCTCTGCTCTTAGTAATAAACCCGCTCCACCCACATTCTCAGAAGCTGCAGCATTTGCTAAGGACACTGTATTTTGCAGAGTGTGGTTTGCAGGATGTCATTGTTTAGAAAGCGCTCGCCTCCTCCCGGGTGATACGCGGAGCTGGTGCCACCTTCCGGGCGGGAGATAGAGTGGGTGGAGGGTGCGCTGCTGTCCCCCGGCCCTGTGTCGGCACACTTGTTTCCACTGTAGTGGATTTCTCCACTACAAACGCTGTTTGTCGCTGCATAGCCGACCCCGCGAATTCCACAGTGTGTGCCTCGTGGTCTAGGTCAACCAGCGCCGCCCACGGAGCGGGGGTCAACTACTAAGCCACGCCAAGCCCCGATATTTAAGACCTGACCTCGTGGTGACCTGCCTCTTTCTACCTACACCAACCAGCCAGCAACACGTCCTCCTCCTCCGCCTGCCTGGCGGTCCTCGCTCCCGCCGGCGAGCATGGCGACCCACAAGCTGTCCTCCTCTGAGCACCCTCACCAACCAGCTCTCTCTACATCACGCTTGTAACCATGCTGCCTTCCCAGCACCAAGCTGCATTGTACATCCAATACAACATGTATATAGAGAGCACATTGTGAGTTTCCTTTCTCCAACCCATCCTGAGTGTGAACCAAACATCCCAAAAACCGCACACCACAACTCTCTCCCTGAGTACAACCCATGTGCACCCGTCCCCGCTCCTCCTCCCTCTTCTGCTTCAAGTCCTGCAGGAGCTTCTTGTGCTGTTCCCTGTACATTACCGTGCGATCTGGATGAATGAATACACTCCGAGATGCCTTGCTGCTTGCTAAGTTTTTTGCCTGCTGAATAACCTCCCATTTCTCCTCCTGATTCACTAGTGTGATCCTGAGGGGGCAAGGGTTGTCTTCCTGCTTTTGTCCCAGCCTCCTCACATCCTGAGGGGTTGATGGCATCTTCAGAACCTCTGTACAAATATTTTTAAACTGCATCTTATTGTGTGTTATCATACTCTCGGTTCCCTCCGCCAGGCTCTCAGGGACTCCAAAAACTATTACATTGTTCCTGCGCTGGAGACGTTCCCGTTGTTCCTCCTCTCCCCTAACAGTAGTACCGTTAATTTTCATTTCTTCGACACAAGTCTTTAGAGTCCCTAGCTGCTGTAGAACCTGTTCTGATCCTCCATTACTCTCCGCCCCCTCCTGTGGCCCTGCTCATATGTCAGCATAACTCCTCTTAGCAACCACCTCCATTCTGTTGGCTACTTCCTCAGTCTGAGCAAGGATCTCTTTCCCAACTTGTTCTAGTTTGGCAACCAGCAAGGCTCTAGTTTCATCTATTTACGTCCCTAGGAAACTCGTTCCCCTATGGCTTGCAGTCGCCTCATTAACCTTGACTACACAGTCAAGGCAATACCAGCAACAGCCTTCATGCTATACGGCAGTTTGCAACATAATAAACACTGTAAGGGCCAGGCCTGTACCCTCCATATCTGACGTCCCCCTGCAGTAATCACATATCATACTCATGGTTGTTGTTGTTGTTGGGGTGCATACTGTGTATAGATCTACCTATTTAAAAATAAAGAGGAAAAAAAAGAACAGTAATTAGCTGCCCTCTACTCTGGCTTTAAACCTGCCCTATTGCCTTTAGAGTTGTCTTTTGTTTCCTTTCAGTTCACTTCAGCGTTTGTCGGTATTTATGTGCTATCTCTGTGTACACTGCATTTTGCTATCAATAACGGATTATATGCACCCACTCAGTCCTTTAGAAACACAGAAAATAATTAAAACTTTCTTTGGGGCGGTAATAGAATGCTTTTAAGGATAGCCAAGATTATTGATTTTAGTTGATTTTTTTTTTCAACTAGTATTTCCTTATACTTCCTTTTCCTGTTCTCATCGACGACTATATCTCTTTGTGCTATCACTGTGTACAGTACACTGTATCTCCCTGTGAATGGTGTATTGTAGGCACAGTTTCAGTCCACGAGAAAGCACACAAACAAAATAAAATTTAAAGTCTCTGTGGCACAACTTGGTTTCAGCAGGCAGTGGTGCCTTTCCAGCTTGCTTGCCAGTTTGTATTCACTTTAAGTTATTTACAACCTCTTCTGCGGGCAATGATGACACTATGAACTATCACTGCTTACACTATCTCCCTGTGAATGGTGTATTATGGACACAGTTTCAGTCCTTGAGAAAGCACACAAACAAAATAAAATTTAAAGTCTCTGTGGCGCCTATAACACGACTTGGTCTCTGCTGGCAGTGGTGCCTTACCAGCTTGCTTGCTAGTTTGTAGGTATTCACTTTAATTTATTTACAACATCTTCTGCGGTCACTGATGACACTATGAACTGACTTACCTAATATGACAGAACTACACTCCATGGTTGGCCTTTATCAAAGCTGTGACCATAACTCTGTAAAAAAATATATTAAAAGCTCTGTCATATGGCAGTGATTTTGTAGTTATAGGCCTCTTGACCTTGGCTGTACCTCCAACTCGGTGGAAATTGAGTTTTTAAAAATACAATCGCATCTAGCATTAAAAATCCTACATCGATTTACACTTTCACATCACTAAGACGATCTTGATGATCTTATGTAATCACTGTCCAAATCCTGCCGCTCAACAACGAAGGCCCGGGTGCCGAACAGCTTTGTTACAGAGAGGCAACACGACCCGACCCGCTCGCCTAACGTCCACCTACTTGTTGCTTCTTTTGATATGTTGACAAATTGAAACCGGCTGACTAGTGGAGGATTGACGACTTAATGTAAGAGGTAAATTACCTGCACCTGACAGACACATAGATCACTAATGCTAGTACAGTGATGACCTCCCTGGTTAAACATGTACTGTACAGGGAGGTGGGGTCACACAGTGCCTGACACAGTGCCATATATATATATACATATATATATACATATATATATATATATATATATATATATATATATATATATATATATATATATATATATATATATATATATATATATATATATATATATATATATATATATATATATATATATATATATATGTTTATACTGAATCATTTGTTGAATTGTATCCAGGTACGGTTATATAATATTAAGTGTATGTACTCATAGCGATAAGGAGAACTCAGGGTATCTATAAGATGGTTGGGAAAGTCCAATTGATCCAGGCTAGTGTACTATCCGGGCTAAGTGTAGATTGTGGTTTGAAGGTCATACTATTTACATCTGTGAACGTTTAGCGAACATAACTTACGAAGATATCATATGAAAATAAATGAGAACAATGATCTGTAAAAAAAATAAATGTATCATAACTATGTGAGGTGTTGGAAGTGATCCAGAAACTATACTTGAAAGGAAATATCTTGTATGCATCGGAGTGAACTTAATACACCTCGTCTCCTCGGGTGACGTATACCCACGACATGTACAGTGATCAGAGAATCTTATGTCTGTGTTCAAGTAGTGCAATGTGTGAGAGGAGGATCCCTAATTACAGTTTTAAGTGAAGTGGATATACCCACGCTGTGAACATTCGTCTTTTGTTTCAGGGTAGCGTCCTTTGTACCCGGACTACAGGTTTGAGTTGATAATATAGCCCAATTAATTACCCCAGGAACTGTCAAACATGAGCCGTATTCTAGTATGTAAGTTAGGATTAAAATATGTATTTATTAGGCATAAGGTTACAATAAACAGGAAAGTGTTCATGTAAGAACCATAAGAAATCAAATTGAAAATTAAAGATTGGAAACTGTAGGCCTAATCGGTGAGAAGAGCGTGGGGCATCGGCCTTCAGTCGTGCCTGCTCCTTCACCAACACAGGTCAGTGAACTTCATCGGGCTGTATTCAGCCCTAAAACAAGACTTATATTGCAGTTATTACAGATTAAAACCTTGCCTGATGTATAAAGTGAAATAGTAATGTGTTAGGGTGTGTGATAACGGCCCATCAGGCATTATTTCACAGTCGTGCCTGCTCCTTCACCAACACAGGTCCCCCGCGCGCTCTGAACTCACCAGAACGGTGGCCATTACCTCCGTGAGCCTCCCACCATGTGAGATGACTACTCCCAGCTATGCAACTCCACTGTGAACCTGTGGATTCCCAGCATACCACCACACATGAGTAGGAATACATAATGGAATGCTTGAGAAACTCCGCAGTCGTCACTTGGAGCGACCTATAATACCAGGCGTAGAAACAGTACTGGTATGTCTCTTGCTGAAGCCCTCGTCTCTACCCACCGAGGGCGGTGTGCGAACGAGGTGCCTGATATGTGTGCCTAGAAATCACAAGGAGTCCCATACTTGCAGGTGTGGAGTATAACCGGGGTGTGGTGAGATGATGTTACAAGGTGGTGAGATGGTGCTATAATGTATAATAACCTAAGGTGCTATATTCCAAACAGGTGGAGCAGTCTGATGTGTTGGGTATTATGGTAAGAAGGGATGACCGAGGTAAGGAGGTCACTGATTGTTATGAGCAATAAGTATGTGGATGACATGCAATTAATGTAAGACGTCTATTGGTGAGCAGTGTAACTAGAATCACAGTTGTTCTTCTGAGGAAGGCCAACGCTTCTTGTATTTTGGATGGAATGCAATATGTTTAGAAGGAATAAATTAGTTAAGACATGTTATTGTTTCATCCTTCTTTCCCTTATCGATTTGGTCAATGAAAAACCAACCCAATGCCTAGTTCACTCTGCCCGCTACCTAACGAGCTACATACTGCCCAGAGGGGGTCTGGTGGCAGCAACCTTTAAAATTAAGACTATAGTTAAGTTATTCCCCCTAGAATTAGTGACCCCAGAATCTGGCAGTATAAGAGAACACTCTGTTAGCTATTGTTAACTTCTTCTCCGCCCTATCTAAACCATGTCTGAGATCGAATAAAACTTACTTGCAACACTGATGGAGGCGTGCTCGCAAAGGGACGAGGCCAAGTGGTCGTTTTCCTTAGCAGAGACGTGCGCACGGACGTCTGCTTGGCCCACACGCCAGCGCTTTACTGACTGCCGCCCTCCTGCGTCTCCCCCAAGCGGCCGCCCAGCCTAGTGACGTCATCTTTCGCATAACTAATAGTTTCTTTGGGACACACATAACATATTTAGACTGAGAAACGATTTACAATTACTTTAAATTTAATAATACCCTTAACTTCATGAATCTTGTCTACATTAATTCGATAAAGTACGTTTAATTTAATATAGGCCTAGTTCAAAATGCTTCCAGCTCTCTTGGGGGGCATTGCTTGAGCTTATTTGATTTGCCATGAGGCGTGGGTGTTTCAGCTGATCGGTCATTTTCGTTTTAACGTCTCTAAATATCACACCGAAATTTCTGAATATATATATACATATATATACATACATATATATATATATATATATATATATATATATATATATATATATATATATATATATATATATATATATATATATATATATATATATATATATATATATATATATATATATATATACTGTATATATATGTAACCGGTCGGAATTTGCTGGACTTTAATTTCTCACTTGACTTGGGGTTTATTAAAATTTAATAGATGGTAAAGGCAGTGGAAGCGCCCCTTTGAGAAAAATCCCGAACCAGCACAAGAACACTTAAATCTACTACACAAAATGAACTGTCCGTGACCCGTGGAAGGATAGCGTCTGTGACTGGGATGAATGAGACACACTGTAAAATTTAGACACTTATATTCCCTCCAACACTACAAACACAATCAAATAATGGTACACCAATATGCGCACCTCTTAACTTAAACTTTAAACACTACTCTGGGGAATAAAAGTTATACATGACATAGAAATTATTAGAAACACAGGCAACAATAAATTTGAAGTATTAAGAAATGTTGTTTGCACACATGAACAGGCCTTAAGGGCTTTCACAAAATAATATCAGTCACTTAGGAAATGGTACTAAAAAATAAGAAATTAAATACTCCACAATGAATAGGCCTTAAGGGTCTTCAACAAAATAATATCAGTCACTGAGGAATGGTAATAAAAGATAAGAAATTAAATACTCTACAATGAATAGGCCTTAAGGGCTTTCAGCAAAATAATATCACTCAACAAAATTATAGCACCCCAACAGGTGTACACTTCCTAACCTAACCTAACCACTGCTCTGGGGAACAAGGTTATACCTGAGATCAGAATTATGAAGAATTAGAGGCATTAAAAGAATCAAATCACAGTATCACTCTGGTTCCACTTAATGGCACAAACATTCAAAAAAACACTACTATCAAAATTATTTAAGAAATATTAAACTACACACGTCAAGATAATATCAGTCTGAGGAATGGTGTTAACTACACCCGTGATAAGGAAGATAAAATGTTCCTCTAGGTATCTCCTAGAGTCCTAGACTCACGGTCTCAGTGTGTGACCATTAATATACTCAGATAGCCTCAGTGTACTCCCAGTGCGTCCATGGGCAGGAAGAGAGTGAGCCAATCAGACCTTGTGCAGTTGAGAGAAACTTTAGCTTCCCGTTAGCAAGAGGGTTTCACTAGCTGCTCGGGACATGTGGGGTTGTGCACCGGAGTGGTAAGAACTGATCACCCACTGCTGATGCTGGTCCCGTGTCGTGTTAGTTGTCGGGAGCACTCGTTCACTCAAGAGATCCTTTGCTACCCCGCTAAACAGTGACAGGCCTACACTGATCGGTCCAATGGCGACAATCGCCACCCTCAATCATCAACGGCAGTCTCAGTCAACGCAGTCAACTCCGGTCAACTCCAATCAACTCCGGTCAACTCCAATCAAGTGGGTTCTGACGGAAACCCTGAAATGAACTCACTGTTAGCTCTAGTTTACTTTATCACTGCCCTATCTAACCCTGTCTGAGATCGAATGAGACTTACTTGTTATACTGCAATAGCGCAGCACAGGTGACTAGGCCACGTGACTATTTCTGATGGACGCGCGGAACGTCTTGTCTGTGTGAATGCTCGACTGGCGCCAGCCGTCTCCAGCGCTAGCTTGGTCCTACGCGACATCTTTCAGCCTGTCAGTCTCCTTGACACGCTGCACATCTCACATTCATCTCACACCTTCAACATCATAGGCCTAGTTCTGCAGTCTCGGAGCAGGCAGCCGCCTCCTCAGATGACCTTGAATCGCTAGTATCACATGGCGGGCATTTGAAATTACTCTAAATTTCTGAATATATATATATATATATATATATATATATATATATATATATATATATATATATATATATATATATATACCACTTATGATATATATGCTGATAACCACAAGGAAAGAAGAAAACACGAACTTCGTGTTTTCTTCTTTCCTTGTGGTTATCAGCATATAACTAGATCACGCGCAACTACAGTGATTTATTGTATATATATATATATATATATATATATATATATATATATATATATATATATGATATATATATATATATATATATATATATATATATATATATATATATATATATATATATGTAATATTCAGAAATTTCAGTGTAATTTCAAACGCCGTGCCATTGGCGATACTGAGCTTTCAAGGTCGTCGGAGGGAAGAGAGCGTTCCCTGCACATAGAGAGAGGTTGTGGAACTAGGCCTAAGTGATATTAAATGTAATTTGCCGAATTAATAATGATGTGATTCATGAAGTTAAGGGACTATTATTGAATTTGAAATTATTATAGATCGTTTATCAGTCTGAATAATGTTACGGGTGTCCCAAGGAGTTATTAGTTAGGCGGAAAATATGTCACGTAGGCTTAAGCTAACGCCTTGAGAGGACACGAGGCGGGCTCTCTCTCAGTCATGGGGAAGCATTCAGACAAACAAGACGTCCTTGCGCGTCCGTCACAGAAATAGTCACGTGGCCTAGTCACCTGTGTTGCCCTATTGCAGCATAACAAGTAAGTCTCATTCGATCTCAGACTGCGAGAAATTGACTGAGAGAGATTGACTGCCGTTTGAGACTGCCGTGATGATTGAGGATTGGCGATTGTCGCCGTTGGAACGATCAGTGTAGGCTTGTCACTGGTTAGCGGGGTAGCAAAGGATCTCTTGAGTGGACGAGTGCTCCCGATAACTAAAACGACACGGGACCAGCATCAGCATTGGGTGATCAGTTCTTACCACGTGGGTGCATAACACCACGTGCCCTCGGTCAGCTAGAAGTATTACCTACTGGCCATAGTCACCTGCGGGCGTTCTCTCTTCCCACCCATGGACGCACTGAGAGTACACTGAGGCAATCTGAGTAAATTAATGGTCACACACTGAGACTAGGAGTCTAGGGGATACCTAGAGAAACATTTTATCTCCCTTATCACGGGTGTATGTTGAGTTGGGTGAATCATGGTTCACGGGTATTGGCGGACCAAGTAACATCTCAATAATAGTGATAATATTTGGTGTGTAGTTAATACCATTTCTTTCAGTTACCGATATATCTTGGTGTGTAGTTTAATATTTCTTAAATAATTTTGATAGTATTGTTTTTTAATGCTTGTATCACTTATTGAAACCAGAGTGATACTGTGATTTAGTTCCTTTAATGCATTTAATTTTTCTTTATAATTCCGATCTCAGGTATAACCTTTGTTCCCCAAAGTAGTGTATAAGTTAGGTTAGGAATTGTGCATCTGTTGGGGTGATATAATTTTGTTGAAAGCCCTTAAGGCCTGTTTCATATGTGAAAGCAACATTTCTTAATACCTTAAATATATTGTTGCCTGAGTTTCTAATAATTTCAATATCATGTATAACTTTTATTCCCCAGAGTAGTGTTTTAAGTTCAAGTTAAGAGGTGCGTATATTGGTGTACCATTATTTGATTGTGTCTGTAGTATTGGAGGGAATATAAATGTCTAAATTTTACAGTGTGTCTCATTCATCCCAGTCACAGACGCTATCCTTCCACGGGTCACGGACAAGTCATTTTGTTTAGTAGATTTAAGTGTTCTTGTGCTGGTTCGGGATTTTTCTCAAAGGGGCGCTTCCACTGCAATTACCATCTAACAATCTTTAATAAACCCCAAGTCAAATGAGAAATTAAAGTCCGGTAAATTCCGACCGGTTACAAATATATATATATATATATATATATATATATATATATATATATATATATATATATATATATATATATATGGCACTGTGTCAGGCACTGTGTGACCCCAACTTCGTACAGTACATGTTTAACCAGGAGGTCATCACTGTACTAGAATTAGTGACCTATGTGACTGTCAGGTGCAGGTAATTTACCTCTTACATTAAGTCGTCAATCCTCCACTAGTCAGCTTCCAACTTGTCAACATATCAAAAGAACAACAAGTAGGTGGGACCGTAGGCGAGCGGGTCGGGTCGTGTTAGGCTCCTAACAAAGCGCTGTTCGCACTCGGCCTTTTGAGCGGCAATTTGGACAGTGATTACATAAGATCAAGATCGTCTTAGTGATGTGAAAGTGTAAATCGATGTAGGATTTTTAATGCTAGATGCGATTGTATTTTGAAAATAAAATTCCACCGAGTTGGAGGTACAGCCAAGGTCAAGAGGCCTATAACTACAAATCACTGCCATATGACAAACTTTTTTATTTTTTCAGAGTTATGGTCACAGCTTTGATAAAGGCCGCCCATGGAGTGTAGTTCTGTGATATTAGGTAAATCAGTTCATAGCGTCATCAGTGACCGCAGAAAAGGTTGTAAATAACTTAAAGTGAATACAAACTAGCAAACAAGCTGGTAAGGACCACTGCCAGCAGAGACCAAGTCATGTCATAGGTGCCACAGAACTTTTAAATTTTATTTCGTTTGTGTGCTTTCTCAAGGACTGAAACTGTGTCTATAATACACACATTCATGAGGAGATAAAGTGTAAGCAGGGTTAGTTCATAGTGTCATCAGTGACCACAGAAGTTGTAAATAACAAAGTGACATAGCAACAAGCAAGCTGGAAGGGCACCCTGCCAGCTGAAACCAAATAGCGTTACAGTTGCCCACAGAGACTTAAATTGTATTTTGTTTATGCTCTAAAGGACTGTGAATACACCATACGAAAGTGTACGCAGTCATGAAGACATAACTCTATAGGCAACAGAGAGTAGCTAAGTACACCATGTGAGGTTATGGGATATTGGTTCACACTCAGGATGGGATGGAGAAAGGGGAAACTCACAATGTGCTCACTGTATACATATTGTATTGGATGTACAATGCAGCTTGTTGCCGAGTAGGTAGCATGGTAATACTTTTCCTTTTTTATCCTCTTCGCCACTGATCGGCTCGTTAGCCGCCAGGCGATCAGTGCGTCTCTGTCGCACTGCTGTTGGCAAATACTGGGCATGCACCGGCTCTGAATGTACCTGAACCCGCTCCAGTGTTGGTCAAGTCTTCTCTTGAAAAGAGCTCACTCAGTGCCGTCTAGCACTCTCACAGTGGGTGTTCCAGAGTTTACAACCTCACTCCGAAAAAAGTTTGCCCTCGGTTTTCTGGACTTGCAGCTTCTTCAATCTTGAGCTGACCCTTGTGGGCGAGAGCTTCCCGCCAGGTCCAAAATGGGACACTCAACTGGGTAGTGCCCCCTGAGATACTTATACACCTCAACTAGGTCCCCCTTGCTTGCGTCTGTAGTATAAGCTAGAGCAAGTTCAGGCGCTCCCAATCTCCAGGGTAGCTGAGAGTGCCCCGAAGTGCAGGCACCACTGGTGGCCCTCAACGAACATTTTTCAACCAACTGACAGTCCTAGCATATCTCGAGGCCAGATGGGGTGACAGTACCCCAGATGGGGAACACTTCACTCCTGAAGATCGTTAGAGACGGACCGTCTAGATATCTGAACAACCTTCTATAAGACCCAATAATTTATTTGCCTGATTTACCTTCTTCTCACAATGGCCCGTCTTCTCACAAAAGCGTTGAGTAGAGAGCTGGGTGGTGAGGAGGTGCCCAAGTGAGGGCACGCAGCCGAGGACGCCAAGGTCGTTGGCAGGAGCAGCAGCCACACAGCTAACGCAGGAGGTGTTGACTGCTGGTGGCACTGGGTGAAAGAGGCTGATCACAACGGTGTCAGGCCTTATAAGGCGGGGGTGAGCGTGGGTAGATAGTTGACCCCCGCTCCATGGGCGGCACTGGAGAGCGTAGGCTGGGGAATTCGAGAAGGTTCGGTGCTTGTGGGGAGAATCCACTACAACTGTTCTTCTTTCCTT
>NW_024722954.1:0-3190 GCF_018991925.1 Homarus americanus | reverse complement strand
CCTGCCTCGGGACACACACACACACACACAATACTTAACACTTGCTGACCGCGCGGCTTCATATTATATATATATTTTATATATATAACCCACTTATCTGTGTATTTAATTAATTTTTGTTTCTGAAATCTTGTTGACACGACGGCCACCGGTCAACACTGATTTAAGACACAGTACACAGATGAAGTAGTTGTCTCATGTTCCACGTGAAATGCGAATGAGCGCCTGGATGAGTCAAGCGGATGATAGATCCGCAGAGATGGATGACCAGGCCGCCACTACGCTCCAGCTCCCACAACATCGGACAGCCCTTCACCTCAATATTCCAGCTGTTCCAGAGATAATTGCTTTACTGAAGTTTATGAGAGATGAAAGACGCGAGATGAAGCCTGACGTTATGCATGGCGATGAGCACAGAGGCAGAACGAGACCACCAACGGAGATTGAAGACAGACTGAAGCCTTGATATCTGCCTCACTGTTACCTGCCCCTGGTCTGACACTGCCTCTAACTGAATGGTTCAGACATCTCATCCATGCTTCCTTCACGCCCCCAGCCCCACCTAAAGCAGTAAAGCCCACCGCCCATCTTGAAGCCTGATGAATTTCCAGATCTTTAATGGCGGCGACGTGGACTGATTATGCTACAATGGTGGATCTCCAGAGTTTGTCACAGCCCAAACAACTCATCCAGCTGCGTATGTGCCTGTCCTGGAAATTCAGCGTGTCTCAAATGGCAGGCACTCTAACCTTTCGCTGTCTGTAGAGGAGGCACTGGACGTTCTACAATGAGGACAGCAGAATGAAGCTCAAAAGAGGAGGGAATTGTTTAGCTGCAGACAGATGGAGGGGTGAGTTCTTGACGCTTTTATGTATGTCTTAAGAGCCTCGGAAGAGGTAGATATGTGCCAGCCACCAGCAGTAGGAGACCCAGTGAAGCAGGTGATCTTGATGGGTGTTAAGGACGAGAACTTGTCCAACGCCTCACCTCCCTCGACTCTTCCTCTTTCTTCAGGATGTGTTGACGATATGTCGCCCTGGCGAGGCCGGTGTGCCACCTCTGCCATCCGATGTCCCTACAGCTGCATGCGCTGTTTCCTGGCACAAGGACAAGAAGTTCGTTCTCACGCCTTCCACCACGTCCACGCCCTATTCATTTTGAACAACTGTAAGGCGGAAACACAGGTGTCCAGCCTGAGTCTACCTGCAACAGTTAGACCGTAAGGGCCACTGGTCACTCACAGTGCGGTGCCCAGCTAAGGCCATACGTAAATGTGCGGTCGTTCTGGGCCACTATGACAAGTGCTGCCCTCACCCACAAAACCCAGGGACAGCGTCGGCGGAAGCTTCAGCTCCTCCCACCAGAGAGGCCCACAGTCTTCCAAATCAGAAGCAACGAACTGACCGGAAAGCCCCAACGTATGATGGAGGTATCCCGCTCACATCCCAAAAGTTCCCCAGTACATCAGTGTCATCGTGACCTATGGGCAGTGTGTCATCCTGCTCGATGCGTTCTAACCGGCGCTGATGCTACAGTCATCGGTCCCCAGCACAATGCTTGGGGTCTCCAAGCTCTAACGGCACTCCCTGAACTCTGCACACGGCAGATGGTTCACAGATGGCCCCAGCCCTGTCTACCCATGCACATGTCACCTTGGCAACAGGTCGTCAGGCCGGATTGACGTGCATAATGGTGTCCCGACTCCCTGCTGTCCTACAGACATTGCCAAGAGCTGGCCATCATCTCCCGGACTTCCCAAACGATTCCTGAAAAATACGCCAACAGGGTGCACGAAGGGAGCAGCAACTACCCCTGCTGCCGCCCCACCTTCACTTCTGGCCAGTGACACCTCCGTAGTTGTCCCTGCTGCTTCACGTCCCCACGCCCTGGCTCGCTCCACGACAGTCAGGAGCTGAGGCCACCAAACGGCGTGCAAGACAGACTGTGTTCCGGCCTGGCATCGACCCCGACATCTCCAATGCTGTCCAGGTGTGCCCGCCACGATACAACCCAGCCAGCAGCAGGAACCCTTCATGAGTGACGACAACCCTACCTCTTTGAGTTTGTGTCGGCCGATTTTTCTGTGTCAGGAAAGTCCTTCCTGTTATCACGGACCGCCCCGGCTGGCCGGCAGTCATCGCGTAATGACACGACGTCTGCCGCCACCATAAAAGTTCCCCACTACTTCCGTGACGTGGGCGTTCCTGTACTTCTAACCGACGAGGGCCTCAGTTCACAAGCCGGACTTTGCTGTGTTCCTTGACCGATGGGGAGTCCGGCATGTGTTGTCATCGCCCCATTACCCGCAGTCCAACGGCCACGCTGAGGCTGCTGTCAAATCCCTGAAGCACCTCATCCTTATGCCCCTTCTGGAACATTGACTGCGCAGGCCTTCGACCGTCTCTTGAACCCGCAACAACCTAACTACACCGGACGCCCGCCCAGGTTTTGCAGGCGTGGACGCCCCTTCGTTCTTGTGTCCCTGCTCACCCTCAACTTCTTTCCGCGTGGCACAAGACAGAGGATTGTGACCGCCGAGCCGCCGAACGTGTTCAGACGTCGTCGCCCGCCACAACGACCACGCCCGCCTTCCAGGTTGAGTGTCGGCACCAAGTCCAGTTCAGGACCCGACCCTACGCTGGGACAAAGTAGGCGTAGTCATGGGTCTCTAGGTCACGGACCACCAGGTGCGGTTACCAGTGGTCGTGGTGGAGAACCGCCGCCCACTTCCGCACACGTTTCTGCTGGCCCCGCCACCAGTGTTGAGTCCCATACCTTTCCCGTGATGAAGTCCTCGACGCCAGAACGGATCCAGAAAGAAAAGGTCCGCCAGACCTTTACTATGAGCAGAGGAGGGTGTGTGTATATATGCGGATGTATATTATGTATGTATATTATGTATGTGCTCCATTTATGTATTATTTATTCAGCCTAATAGCAGCGTATAATGTTATTACCATATCCCACATGCTTAATTATACAGCTTGGCGACGTATGGAAGCTGCTAATGTATCACGCCATACGTCGTCTATAGAAGGACATGAGTTTAGCTGAGGAGAGCACTACTCTCAGTGCATACTCTATCCAGTAAACCGAACCTACAAAACTATACAGGTGTTTGTGTTCTCTCCATATAGAACTTATTAACAGAACCTAACAGAAAACTTAGTTCCAGACTTGAACCCCTAAT
>NW_024722953.1:0-1394 GCF_018991925.1 Homarus americanus | reverse complement strand
GCAAGTAAATCACTGAAGGCACGCTTGATCCAAGTATACGTTGATAACCTAAGTTCCCAAGCGCTTTCGTGTAATTTACATCTTCAGGGGTGAGTACAGACTAAGGAGAATACTTGAGAAGGTTAATATATACAGAAGAGGAGAGTCAGATCAAGTCCCGAAGGGACAGCAGGAGTCCACAATGATCCGGTCATAAGGCAGTGATCCTTACTAATCTTCTCAATCCAAAGAAATTGACCAGTCCATCTCTAAGAACAACAGCTGTCTGAAGTCAGGTCAGAGGGTAAGATGACCCAATCTTCTCACTTGGTTACAAATCTTCTTAATCACAAAATTATCCAGTTTGTATATACCATTACTAAAATTCATGTTGACAGATTCGGTATGTTTAATGAGACTGGATTCTATAATGTTCCTACGACAAATTGAATTACAAGGTAATATTGAGGAGGCATTATCCCAGTCAATGCAATGCTTATTATCTCTCATATAAATGAACAGAGCATTGGCTTCCTGGCCTGTCCTAACACTATATTTATGCTGTTTAAGTCTAGTTACAAGATCTTTACCTGTCTGGCCTAAGTAGAACATATTACATTCCTAGCAAGGAACCTTGTAAATGCAGCCGCCTGCATCGTTGGGGGAGTTCTTGATTATCATTTGTTTTACAGTGCACGAGTTTAAATGCCACATTAACGTTCCAGGTTTTCAGTTGTATAGGAATGTGAGATCATTTTTTGTTAAATGGTAATACTAAGAGATTCTTATTGTCATGGGTTCTTATAACATCCGAGCAGGATAGGACTCAGGCAACAGTTCAAGTTGGATAAGTTTAGGTTTAGGAGGGAGATAGGAAGAAACTGGTTCACAAATAGGGTGGTGGACAGGTGGAACAAGCTTAGCAACTTTGTAGTAAGTGCGGGAACTCTGGAAAGTTTCAAAAGGAGGCTAGATAGATTCATGAATGATAGAGAGTGGTAGTAACTCTCGACAGGAGCTGCCATGCGCAGGCCAACCGGCCTATTGCAGACTCCTTATTTTCTTATGAATTACAAGAAAGCGCTTGGGAACACCGTATTTTCTTCTTTCCTTGTGGTTATCAGCATGCATATATATATATATATATATATATATATATATATATATATATATATATATATATATATATATATATATATATATATATATATATATATTAAAATCACACAGAGATGAAACAACGGAGTACCTTAGCTTTCGTCTTTATTCAAGACATCTTCAGAGGCAACTAGATTACATGGACAGAGATGGCTTAAATATACAGGGTGACCTTAAAACAGAAGTCAGGTCATAATGATGACATCCACTAATCCACACTATCAAGATTTATCTTATCCACGTTTTCATTGTGGAAT
>NW_024722952.1:15000-20195 GCF_018991925.1 Homarus americanus | reverse complement strand
TGAGCCTAGTACCTCCCCCTGGGCTTCACCTTGCCTTCTCATTCCAAAACCCGATGGCACTTTTCGTTTCTGTACCGATTATCGTAAAGTGAACCAGGTCACTGTCTCAGACTCCTACCCTTACCTTTGATTGAAGATATAAAAGACAGCATAGGCTGTGCCAAATTTATCAGTACGGTGGACTTATTGAAAGGATATTATCAAGTGGGACTCACGGATAGGGCAAAAATAATCTCGGCATTTATAACTCCATTTGGTCTTTTTCAATATTTGGTTATGGCGTTTGGCTTTTTCTAATGCTCCGGCCACATTCCAGAGGGCCATCAACTTCCTAATTCAGACCCAGGTGGACGTTCGCCTACCTGGATGACCTGGTGGTGGTGTCGGACAAGGCCAACGAACATCTGCGTTTGAGATACTGCTGTTTTACCGACTGCAAGAGACTGGATTCACCATAAACCTGGCTAATCTGCTTTTGGCCGGGCCCCTCAGCATTCTTACCTGGGACATATCGTTGGGCATGGTATGGTGAGACCCAAGGACGCAAACGTTAGAGCCATCTTGTCCTTCCCCACTCCAAGGACGAGGAAGGAACTCATGCGCTTCCTTGGGATGTGCGGCTACTACCGTCGGTTCTGCAGTAACTTCTCCAGCGTGGCCGGACCCCTCACAGACCTTACCAGTTCTGCGGTCCCTACATCTGGAACCAGAGGTGCGACCAGTCTTTCCACCGCCTCAAAGCCTTCCTTGCCTCCAAGCCTGACTACACCTCGCCCTTCCATCTGCAAATCGACGCTAGTGGTGTCGGAGTGGGGGCTGTGCTCCTACAACCCGACCCAACCACTGATGTTCTTCACCCTGTGGCATATTACTCCGCCAAGTTGAAAAAACATCAGACCAAATACTCGACCATAGAGAAGGAGGCCTTGGCTCTGGTGTTGGCAATAAAGAAGTTTGAATGTTACCTCCAGTCTTGCCCACAAACAACCCTAGTCTTCAATTTAATTATAACCCACTAATGCTCATCCAAACCAACAAGACCTCCAACCAGCGACTGGCTGGGCTCTCCTCACCCAGCCCTATAACCTGATTACAGACTCCTTATCCTGAGCCCAGTGGAAATGCAGCTACTTCCAGACGCACTAGGATCAATTTCATACCGCCACACGGAGGTCTTCTTGGAGGGGGGTGTGTTACGAACCCTCCACCCAGCACTATCACACGCCCATCTATTGTCCTGATCTACCTACCCAGCACCACGAAAGAACGCCATCTAGGGACGAGACCACCAGTATATTCCGTCTTAGTTACCAATTCGAGGTTTCTTCCTATCCTGGTTGTTATGACACCTCCACTCCGAGGAGAGAGCACTTGGCTCAGTGACCACAGATCATCTATATCCTCTAAACCTACGTAATGCAGCAGTGACTACCTACTGTCTTCTACAATACCTTCAGCCTTGCCTCACAGCCATCTCAGCTCCTCACTTAAGTACTAGTATTCTTGTATTAATTTGTCGTCCACTTGTTTTCGAGATTGTTTTATGTTTATTAATATGTATATACTGTTAATGTTTAGGTTAAGTTGGTTATGGGTAATTTATAAGCTGAATATTTTGTTATGATTTATGGTACTCTATTATATACAAATTAAAAACTGCATCCTTTGTCTACCCTTTTTATAGTCCGATTGTTCTTTTGTTTTTTATTGTTGTTACCTGTTGGGATTCGTGCATTTTTTTTATAACTATATTCTCCTAAATCCCCAACTCGTAATAATAGCCATCTGTTACTGCCGTGTCTTCCATATACCTGTTTATTTCATTGTAATAGGTCTGGATTAATTTAACTTTTCTGTAGTCTGTTGTTGGGTAATGTTCTAAAGTGTGAAGTAGGAGTGTGTTTGGTTATAGATGTTTTATTGCTGAGTGCAGTCTGTCCATTTCTGAGTCTATATCTTCTGTTGTTTTCCCTTGTAGGTTAATCGAGTGGTGATTACTTAAGTCGTCTTTGAAGCTGTCCCAGTCTGTTTTACTCATTTTCAGTCTCTTTTTTATTGGTATCTGTATGGGGCTTGTTGACAGTGTTAGTATAATTGGCAGATGGTCACTGCCTGTATTATATGGTAATTGAAAAAGGCTTTGTTGTTGGTAAAAATTTTGTCTGGTGTCGATTGTGTATTGTGATTTCTCCAGGTTGGAAAGTTAGGACCCAGATGATTGATTTTCCCTAAATTTATTAATTGATTATGGGCGTTTCCCACGACGTTATTATTTGTATTGTCAAAAATCCTATGTCTGGCGTTAAAGTCTCCTAAGATGTACATCGGATGACTATTGTTAGCCAATTTTAATAGGTCTTCTATAGGTAAGTAGTAGCAATAATTACGTCTCCTTGAGTTGTATTTATTTTTATTGCTAGAAATTCATCCTGAAGTCATCAATTAGTTTAAATTTTAAGTTTCTTTTAACCGCTATCGCTACTCCGTCATTTTTCTCGCCCGATTTATTTCTTTGGTTTACATAATAGTTAAAGAGTTTTATGTTGTTGTTTTCTGTCTCACCGTGACTGTTTATTAGTATAATGTCAGGGTCAATTTCGCGATATATATTACTTAGGTTAATTCTCTCGGTCTTCCAGTTTCTTACGTTGTGTTGTATTATTCTTAAAGTTCTTACTGTTTGTCTATTGTCCATTATTTCTTATACTTGGATTGTGGCAGTCAGTTGGAGTGGAGACCTATCATCCTGTTTTCCGCTTCTGACTCTTCTATACTCTGACGGGTCTACTATTTTAAAGTCTTTGGCCGTAATCTTTAGTTTGTCCGTAGTAATTAGTGAACAGACATAATCTTCACTTAGGGATTTTTCTTGATATGTCCACTTGTATATCCCTCCTTCACAGTTTTTTACTATTGTCCCTCCTGTTGGTCTCGATGTTGGGATTCCATGTTTTGTTGTAGTGATAACTTTTAATCCAATTTCTTCAGCAGATTCAGGTTGTATATTGTGATCAGTTTCCATCTTATCTTCTCTCCTCCTACTCCTTTGTCTGTCCTTTGTTATTTCTTTTATCTTCTTTTGTCACTTAGTCATTTGTCTGGGATCTCTATCAGTCGCTTGTGTTCCTTGTGTATCAGCTGTTGCTCTTGCTCAAACCTTGTTCGCCTTTGATGTAGTCTTTCTCTCTCAGTTCGGCTGGGTATATGTTGTCTTGAAATAGTTTTTCGGATTGTGGATTCTGGAAATATCAATTCTGTAGGTTATTCAATTTAAACATTTTCCATTTCATTGTATGATCCGGGTAATGATACAGTAAATGTGCATGGATCATACTAATCATTACCTTATCATGTATTGGCTCACTTAGGTTTAATACTGTGGATTCTGGTCTATGAGCTCTTGGACCTTTTGCTATTTCTGACGATAGTCGTATCCTTCTTGTCTTGTTCCTTTTCCTGTTTCTTGTACTTTATCATGTGTTTTTTTATTGGGCATGCCATTGCTAACGTCCTATGTCCTATGTATACATTCCCGTTTCTCTTACAGTTGAGACAGCCAACATGTGTATTCTTACATTCAGTGTAGGTATGGTCGTCGCCTGCACAATCTGAGCAGTACTTTTTTTCTTTTTCCGGACAGTCTCTCGTTGTGTGTTCTTCATATTTGTAGTAGGAGAAGCAAGTTTGCAGACTGATGAATGTCTCCTTCTTTATTTGATGTGGTGTGACTGACATGTTGAATATTAGAAAGCCCTGTTGTAAAACTTTCTCAGCCATTGACACTTCTTCAAACATGAGTATAGTCCTTTATCTTAATGACTTCTTCAATCTTCATCCACCTATTTTGGCGTTCCAGTTCTTCTTTCAGGTCTTCCTCCCGATCTCTTGATCGACTTGACGAACAAAAACTGATCTTTTTGCTTTTTGTTCTGGTGGCATGACAACAATAAGGCCTTCATTGTAAAATATATCTCTTGCTTTTTTTGAAAGGATTTTATCTGAATCAAAGTCATCTTTACAGATTACTTTAAAACCCTTCATTGTGGTGCCTGAATATTCTAGTTAGGTGGACTTGCGAGTTTGTTGTAAGTGATTTCAGCCAACATTTCCTTCCAATAGAAGTGTCCTTGGTTCTGCGTTTATTTAATGCTAGTTGTCATCTTCTTGATTACATCTAATCCTACCTATAACACAGGGCTCCTGCCTGGGGAGCAGTGATCTCGCCCCCCCTCCTCTTGGACGGGCTACGCCGGGCTCTGCACCCAGGTTACCTGTGACTATAGTAATATCTAAAAGTTGCCACCTGGCCGGTGACCTCCCCTGACAAGTGCCCTGCACTATCACAGGTTCCCCTGTCAGATCGACGTTCATTTCCGCTCAAAGAACTTGAGTGTGCGAGGGGGATGAAAAAAGGAAAGAAGGAGTACCTAGAGAGAAAGTTAGCCTACCTACCACGCCACGTTCGGTCAGCCAATCAGAGCACCGCAGTAAACGTGCATGTATCACGCCACCGTGGGGCACCACTGATTGGCCAATCCAGGACGTAGACGCACGGGTAGTAGTCAAAATTTGGGTAGGCCAAATATTTGTTTTTTCCAAAGTTGGAATTTCCCGTACAATCTGTGATGGTAATTACACCGTCACTATGTTGAGTAAGTACAATCACTAGGATTGAGTGCCTTATCACAACAAAGTTGCAGACTCAAACATGCAGCAAAAGAATCAGGTCTTCGCAGGTCGTGTCTATTTTTTAGGCTAGCATACCTAAGTTAAAGCAACCCTTGCCAATACAAGAAGGAAGAGGATTTCTTATAGTCTAATAAACAATTCATCATGACCAAATACAGTATCTAACACAGGGGTCCGGGGCGCAGCCCCGTTAGCAACTAACCATTTGATTGCATTATCTCTGAGAATAGTTAGCAATTATCCATTTGATTGCATTATCCAGGTTAAGGGGTTGTGTGTGGTTCCATATCACCAGATTTATTAAAAAACTCACGTCAGGCTAAACAGTTTAGGCTAGATAGTGGTGGCTGCTTGGATTATTTCTTTTGTTCTTATTGACTTCGTGGCTAACCTCTATAAAATTGAGGACACCAATAGACTTTTGTACTAAGGTTAGGTTAAACAGACACTTTTTAATGGAGGATTTCGCCATCGGGGAGCGTGACGAAACCTCCGGCGAAAGTAGT
>NW_024722952.1:0-10000 GCF_018991925.1 Homarus americanus | reverse complement strand
CCATGGCCACCGTCCTGCTGTCTATAGCAACCAACGCCTTTCAATGGGATCTGAATGAGCATTCATTTAGGCCCCTTAACTCGACGTTTGGTTCATCCCACAGCGCCAGTTCTGCTTACCAAAAGTGGCCCACTAGATACTCAGATTAGTCGCCGGAGCTTCATCCCTACAAGCAAGCTCGGCATCTCACCCATTTAAAGTTTGAGAATAGGTTGAGGACGTTTCGTCCCCAAGACCTCTAATCATTCGCTTTACCGGATGAAATTCACCCTGCGAGTTCCAGCTATCCTGAGGGAAACTTCGGAGGGAACCAGCTACTAGATGATTCGATTAGTCTTTCGCCCCTATACCCAGCTCCGACGATCGATTTGCACGTCAGAATCGCTACGGACCTCCACCAGAGTTTCCTCTGGCTTCATCCTGGCCAGGCATAGTTCACCATCTTTCGGGTCCCAACATATATGCTCATGGTACTTGCCGACTGCCCGCCCCGGTGCGCCTCCGCCGTTTACCGACGGCCCGCTTCCGGGGACGGACAGCACCGCGGCGTCTTGGCAAGTCCCGGGCCTGCGCCCCTCCCTCCCATGAGGGGAAATTAAACTTCGGCCATCGCCCTGACGACCTCCACCACACGCAACGTCCAGAGACGGGGGAAAGTATCTCACCCCGCTTGTCGCGGCGTGGGCGAGGCCGCAGGCAGCCGGTCAGGGATCGGCCCAAGACGCACCGGAGAGCCTGTTACAGCTGCCCCGGGCGCCCGTCACTTTCATTTCGCCTTTGTGTTTAGTGAGCCCATTGACTTGCACACATGTTAGACTCCTTGGTCCGTGTTTCAAGACGGGTCGGGTGGATCACCGACCTTTTGCACACCGCGAGAGCAAAACCGCCGCCGAAGCGGCGGCAAGCTCTTCTCGACGACCGTCTCAGGGCAGCCAGGACACCGGTGGTTCCCCCCGTCGCGCGGGTCTCCCCCCCAGACGAGCTGAGAGAGAGTCGGCGGCGAGGTACCATTCCGACTGGGCCTTCGACGTCCCCGGCAACGGGTCGCGGTGACCTACTACGAGGCGAAATACGCCCGCCGACGCCAGCGTGAGTGGGGGCACGCCCAAACATTTTTGTGTCGCTCAATTACAACACCCCACCCAGCCGACAGCCGACGAGCTGAACCCCCTCAGTTCGACCTTCGAGTTTCCACCCGTTTGGCTCTTAACGGTTTCACGTACTCTTGAACCGCTCTTCAATGTTCTTTTCAACTTTCCCTCACGGTACTTGTTCGCTATCGGTCTCGTGGTCATATTTAGCCTTAGATGGAGTTTACCACCTGCTTTGGGCTGCACTTTCAAGCAACCCGACTCTACAGAGAGGCCCTTTCCGACCGTCCCATCTGTACCCTCACGGGCGCCACCATACGGGCCTCTGGACCCTCTGAAACGCAACACCCCTCGTGCCCGAAGACATCGAGGTTATGCGCTGGGCTTTTCCCGGTTCAGTCGCCCTTACTAAGGGAATCCCTGTTGGTTTCTTTTCCTCCACTAATTAATATGCTTAAATTTGGCGGGTAGCTCTCTCCTACTACGAGGTCGATCGTGGTCTCATCATCCTTAGGGGGAACAAGTTCCCCAACCACGAAGCGGAAGACGCTCTGCCACCGACTTTCTTCACCACCGACATTACCAGGCAGGAAGGTTTGAGGGGCTTGTCGCGGGGGTACCAGCGGCCATGGCGCCGGCACTCCCACCCCTGACTCCGTTCCTTCTCATTGAGTGGTAAATAGCCAATAGGAAAAGTGTTCCAGCAGAACATCTCTCGCAGAGTCATATACACACACAGTTTTAATGCATATACGCTCGTGTTCCGCCCTTACTCGGCCGCACCTTTGCCGCTTAAACTTTGACCTCTTTCCCCGTTCCCGCATGCCACAGCAGTGGCACTTGTTTATCCGGAGAAAGAGAGCGAGAGTCGCAGTATTAATTGGCGTGAGCGGCCTTTCCGGCTGCAGAACTAGTGCTCTATCCCGGCGAGCGCCGTTATGAGGCGCAACACCGTCTTTAACGCGTTTAGAGAGAACTCCCCCTGCCTCCCTCCCAGTCATGAGATAGACGTGGACTCGTGGCGAACTCTCAAAGAGAACGCCCACACCGCGTCTGACCGTGGGAGAGGGTGGAGGAGCGCGTGAGGAAGAGCACGGCGTCACCCAAGCATTCTCATCTCTCTGCCTGCACCACTACATGGTAGACTGCGGGCCCAGGCGCACTCATCAATTTAGGTTCCACTGCAATGCATGCCAAGCACTCTTTTCGAGGTGATAGACGAAATTCCGGCGGGGCTTACTTAAAAGATATCCGACCCGGTTTCGTTTCCTCTTCGTGGGATGGAGTGCCTCTTAGAACATGTGCAGCATCAGCCATGAGCGGCCGACGGCCATTCGTGTCTCTGTGGACAGCAGGCAAAAGAGCGCCGCCTCCAGTTATTTGCGGGGCGACAACTGTCGCTTTGTTGTGGTTGAAATGTGGGTGCGCCAAGTCCATGGACTTGCTAGTGATAGGCTTACTTGTTTTAGGAACGCGCCTCAGCGCCAAAGCGCGGGCGATTAAACAAGGCAGGCTCGGTTAGGGTTACCCTCATTGTCGGGGAGACAGTCAGCGGGCTGTGAACTTCGCAGCAACGATGGATGTATATTTCGACCCTGCGTAGAGAGTGGCGGCGACAAGCTCTTATGGCTGCCGCCGCCGCGCAATATCGTTCAACTTGTCGATGTATCTGGTATTCTTGCGATTCACGCATACCGACACGCAGTTTGCTGCGGTCTTCATCGACCCACGAGCCGAGTGATCCCCCGTTAAGAGTTGTGTATTTGCCATTTGGTCTTTTTGCGACTAACCATCACAGGTCGAGTCTCAATGAAAGGGTTTGACAGACATAGCCCAAGTTTGTGGTTTGGGTTTGGCCGGACGACTTGTTGTTGTTTTTTGACACTTGAATTTCACTCTTTTTGGGTCAAGAGGCTTATTCGCCGGTAGTAAGGAACGGGCGGGCAGCCGTCCAAAGCCCCGTCCGTCCTCCTCCTCCGGTCTTCGCGCTCTCGCCCGAGTGTGGTCCACCTACAGCGTGGTGGTACCTATTTTTGGTGCGGGGGCCGGGATTGTCCTCTTTCGCTGCTGGAGTTGCCAGAGCAGAGCCCGAGACCGCCCAAATCAGGAGAGTAGTAGTAGTTTTAAGAGCGCCCCGTTCTCTTTCTCTCTGTTAATGATCCTTCCGCAGGTTCACCTACGGAAACCTTGTTACGACTTTTACTTCCTCTAAATGATCAAGTTTGGACATCTTTCCGTCAGCTCGAGGCGACGACCCCAGAAAACCCTAGCGGGCAACGGGGCCGACAATCCAAGAGCGCCAGTCCGAAGGCCTCACTAAATCATTCAATCGGTAGTAGCGACGGTGTGTACAAAGGGCAGGGGCGTAGTCAGCGCAAGCTGATGACTTGCACTTACTGGGAATTCCTCGTTCATGGGAAACAATTGCAAGCCCCAATCCCTATCAAGAAAGGCTTTGAACGGGTTACCCGCTCCTCTCGGAGCTCGTTGATCCTTCAGTGTAGCGCGCCCAGAACATCTAAGGGCATCACAGACCTGTTATTGCTCAATCTCGTGCGGCTAGAATTGCCGCTTATCCTCTAAGAAGAAGTTGCGAACTGGACACCATTTTCTGGAGATCCGTCGACTACTTAGTAGGCCAGAGTCTCGTTCGTTATCGGAATTAACCAGACAAATCGCTCCACCAACTAAGAACGGCCATGCACCACCACCCACCGAATCGAGAAAGAGCTCTCAATCTGTCAATCCTTCCGTGTCTGGGCCTGGTGAGGTTTCCCGTTGAGTCAAATTAAGCCGGCTCCACTCCTGGTGGTGCCCTTCCGTCAATTCCTTTAAGTTTCAGCTTTGCAACCATACTTCCCGGAACCCAAAGACTTTGGTTTCCGGAAGCTGCCCCGGGTCATGGGAATAACGCCGGCGGATCGCTAGTTGGCATCGTTTATGGTTAGAACTAGGGCGGTATCTGATCGCCTTCGAACCTCTAACTTTCGTTCTTGATTAATGAAAACATCCTTGGCAAATGCTTTCGCAGTAGTTCGTCTTGCGACGGTCCAAAATTTCACCTCTAGCGCAATCGAATGCCCCGCCTGTTCCGATTAGTCATTACCTCTGGTTCCGAAAACCAACAAAATAGAACCGAGGTCCTATTCCATTATTCCATGCATCACCATTCGGGCAAATAGCCTGCTCTGAGCACTCTAATTTTTTCAAAGTAAACTCTCCGGCCACTCGGGACACTCGACAAAGAGCATCCCGTGCGAGCGGCGGGGCGGCTGTTCGGGCGTGACAGTAAACACCGGGCGGTGCACCGTCAGTCCGAACTGAGATCCAACTACGAGCTTTTAACCGCAACAACTTTAATATACGCTATTGGAGCTGGAATTACGCGGCTGCTGGCACCAGACTTGCCCTCCAATGGATACTCGTTAAAGGATTTAAAGTGTACTCATTCCGATTGGGCCTCGGATGAGACTCACATCGTTATTTTTCGTCACTACCTCCCGTGCGAGTGGGTAATTCGTGCCTGCTGCCTTCCTTAGATGTGGTAGCCGTTTCTCAGGCTCCCTTCTCGGAATCGAACCCTGATTCCCCGTTACCCGTTATAGCCATTGTAGGCGCATAACCTACAATCGAAAGCTGATAAGGCAGACACTTGAAAGAAGCGGCGCCGGTGCGGAGACCGTGCGCTCAGCCCGAAGTTATTCAGATTCACCACAGGTGGGTTACGGACCGGGGCCCGACCAGTTTTGAACTAATAAAAGCGCTCTTCCCTTGCGGTCAGAGACCAATTGCATGTATTAGCTCTAGAATTGCCACGGTTATCCAAGTAAGTGGGTTTACAGATCCAATGAAACATAGCTGATTTAATGAGCCATTCGCGGTTTCGCCTTAAATCGGCTTGTACTTACACATGCATGGCTTAATCTTTGAGACAAGCATATGACTACTGGCAGGATCAACCAGGTAGCTGCTGCTGTTGGCGGCGCCTATCACGGCGGCCAAAATAGTGAGATTGAGAGAGGCAGAAGACATTGGGCGAGGGACCGCACGTTGGCCTTAGAGAAATAGCAAACCAGATGATCAGATCTAACTGCACCTTCTCTTGCTATCCTCGGCGCCGGCAGCGCCACCGTGTGTGCCAATCTCCTCCCTTATCCGCTCCTCTTTGCCCCAGCTCCAGCGAGGCAGCCGACATTGGGCGAGGGACCGCACGTTGGCGAATCTCCTCCCTTATCCGCTCCTCTTCTCTTTGCCCCAGCGAGGCAGAAGACATTGGGCGAGGGACCGCACGTTGGCCTTAGAGAAATAGCAAACCAGATGATCAGATCAAACTGCACCTTCTCTCGCTATCCTCGGCGCCGGCAGCGCCACCGTGTGTGCCAATCTCCTCCCTTATCCTCTCCTCTTCTCTTTGCCCCAGCGAGGCAGCCGACATTGGGCGAGGGACCGCACGTTGGCCTTAGAGAAATAGCAAACCAGATGATCAGATCAAACTGCACCTTCTCTTGCTATCCTCGGCGCCGGCAGCGCCACCGTGTGTGCCAATCTCCTCCCTTATCCGCTCCTCTCCTCTTTACCCAGCTCCAGCGAGGCCGCCGACATTGGGCGAGGGACCGCACGTTGGCCAATCTCCTCCCTTATCCGCTCCTCTTCTCTTCTCTTTGCCCCAGCGAGGCATAAGACATTGGGCGAGGGACCGCACATTGGCCCATCTCCTCCTCTCTCTCTTTCTCTTACTGTTTGTGGGGACGTGGGCTCATGAGCGCCATCGTCGCCCAATATTGGTTAGGTTGTGTATTTCACGGGTGGGAACCGCCATCATCGTTGTTAGGTGATGGGGTAACCCAACGTGTGCTTTGACGAGTTTTGGCTGCTAAACTCTCTTTTTAGTATACTCGGCTCCCAGACTGCACCCTGGTCGTGTTGAACCATGAGCGTTGTCTATGCACATTTAGGGTAGCTGTTTGCGCGTGGAATAGTGCAATGAATCTCGGTCAAGAGACGGTTGGGCACTGCATTGAAGGCCGGCACAGACGCGAAGACGGGGTGATCAGCCAACGCAAGTCCGCTAAGTTGGGCAGACAGCAAGGCGAAGGGGAGCCCCGTTCCCGACTGAAAGGCCGCAGCATATGCTGTGACGGAAACTAGTAGGGTGGCGATGTGTGCGCCGAGAGAGAGACGGAGTAAATAATGTCCAAACGGAAGATGGACCTGGCAAGTGTAATTGATAGAGCGCGAGCCTACTCGCCATAAGCCCGCTCCACTGCCATTCCTCTGATCCAATGAGACTAAATTCTCTCTCCTTCTGCTCCAGCCATTGCAGGGCAGGGAAGCGACGGCAACTTTGGTTGTTGTTTTTGAATGCCGCGCTTTTCTTCGCAGAGGCGCCGAAACGCTCCGCTGGGGGGCGGAAGATATTTCACACCGAATATGTGTGTGAAGGCACCCTCTCCCCTTAATAATAGTGAAATAGTGCAATCCAGCATACAAGGTCGGACGATAGGACATTCACCGTACCGCACCTCGAGAGTGGATGTTGGGTAAGGTTAAAACCGGACTGTTCGCAGACAGCCGAATAACCCGGTTCCGGACTAATTGGTGGATGCAACATCATGATGATGCTGCTGCTGCTGCTGTCGCGGAAACCGCAGTGGCGACGTGAGAGAGTAATAATGTTCAATAGGGAGAGCGACCTGGCTAGTGTAATTGATAGATCGCGAGCCTACTCGCCATTAGCCCGCTCCACTGCCATTCCTCTGACCCAATGAGACTATTCTCTCTCTCGCTCTCCTTCTGCTCCAGCCATTGCAGGGCAGGGAGAGGAAATCGACGGCAATTTTGGTTGTTGTTTTTGAATGCCGCGTTTTGCTTCGCAGAGGCGCCGAAGCGCTCCGCTGGGGGGCGGAAGATATTTCACATCGAATATGTGTGTGAAGGCACCCTCTCCCCTTAATATAGTGAAATAGTGCAATCCAGCATACAAGAGCGGACGATAGGACAGTCACCGTACCGCACCTCGAGAGTGGAAGTTGTTTGATCGTTTGTTAGGCAAGGTTAAAACCTGACTGTTCGCGAACAGCCGAATAACCCGGTTCCGGACTTACAATAGACGCAACATCATGATGCTGCTGCTGTCGCGGAAACCGTGGTGGCGACGTGCGCGCCGAGAGAGTAATAATGTTCAATTGGGAGACAGACCTGGCTAGTGAAATTCATAGATCGCGCTCCACTGCCATTCCTCTGACCCCATGGGACTATTTTCTCTCTCTCTTCTTCTGCTGCTGCTGCTGCTCCAGCCATTGCAGGGCAGGAAGAGGAAAGCGACGGCAACTTTGGTTGTTGTTTTTGAATGCGGCGCTTTGCTTGTAGGCGCCCGGCGCTCGGCTGGAAGATATTCCACACCGAATAGGTGTGTGAGCACCCTCTCCCTTAATATAGTGAAATAGTGCAATCCAGCATGCAAAGGCGGACGATAGGACGGTCACCGTACCGCGCACCTCGAGGTGGAAGTTGTTTTGATCGTTTGTTAGGCAAGGTTAAAACCGACTGTTGAACAGCCGAATAACCAGTTCCGGACTTACAATGGGCGCAACATCCTTGTGATGCTGCTGCAGCGGAAACCGTGGTGGCGACGTGTGCGCCGAGAGGTAATAATGTTCAATTGGGAGACAGACCTGGCAGGTAGGGAATTCATAGATGGCTCCTGCCATTCCTCTGACCCATGAGACTATTTTTCTCTCTCTCTTCTTCTTAACCTTATACATGTACAGGGCAGGGGAAGGAAAGCGGCTTGACAACTTTGGTTGTTGTTTTTTGAATGCAGCTTTGCTTCGCAGAGCGCCATGACGCTCCGGCTGAGGGCGGAAGATATTCCACACCGAATAGGTGTGTGAGCACCCTCTCCCTTGTATAGTGAAATAGTGCAATCCAGCATACAGGACGATAGGACAGTCACCATTACCGCACCTCGAGTGGAAGTTGTTTATCGTTTGTTAGGCAAGGTTAAAACCCGACTGTTCGCGAACAGCCGAATAACCAGTTCCGGACTTACAATGAAGCCTGTATCATGATGCTGCTGCTGTCGGAAACACGTGGGTGGCGGCGTGCGCGAGAGAGTATGTGTTCAATTGGGGAGACGGGCCTGGCTAGTGAAATTCATAGATCGCGCGCTCCACTGCCATTCCTCTGACCCCATGAGACTATTTTCTCTCTCTCTTCTTCTGCTGCTGCTCCAGCCATTGCAGGGCAGGGAAGGGAAAGCGACGGCAATTTTGGTTGTTGTTTTTGAATGCCGCGCTTTGCTTCGCAGAGGCGCCGAAGCGCTCCGCTGGGGGGCGGAAGATATTTCACACCGAATATGTGTGCGAAGGCACCCTCTCCCCTTAATATAGTGAAATAGTGCAATCGAACATATAAGGGCGGACGTTTTCATCACCGTCTCCCACTCGGTGTGTGTGCAGATTCTCGGATCATTTTGTAAAGTATGCTCGACCCCCGATTGACTTTGACGGTCTCCCATTCGGGTGTGCAAGTTTCTGTAGTATGCTATTAAATCGACCCCCGATTGACTTTGACTGTCTCCCATTCGGGTGTGCAAGTTTCTGTAGTATGCTATCAAATCGACCCCCGATTGACTTTGACGGTCTCCCATTCGGGTGTGCAAGTTTCTGTAGTATGCTATTAAATCGACCCCCGATTGACTTTGACGGTCTCCCATTCGGGTGTGCAAGTTTCTGTAGTATGCTATTAAATCGACCCCCGATTGACTTTCACTGTCTCCCATTCGGGTGTGCAAGTTTCTGTAGTATGCTATTAAATCGACCCCCGATTGACTTTCACTGTCTCCCATTCGGGTGTGCAAGTTTCTGTAGTATGCTATCAAATCGACCCCCGATTGACTTTGACGGTCTCCCATTCGGGTGTGCAAGTTTCTGTAGTATGCTATCAAATCGACCCCCGATTGACTTTGACGGTCTCCCATTCGGGTGTGCAAGTTTCTGTAGTATGCTATTAAATCGACCCCCGATTGACTTTGACTGTCTCCCATTCGGGTGTGCAAGTTCTCTGTAGTATGCTATCAAATCGACCCCCGATTGACTTTGACGGTCTCCCATTCAGGTGTGCAAGTTCTCTGTAGTATGCTATCAAATCGACCCCCGATTCACTTTGACGGTCTCCCATGCGGGTGTGGAACTTCTCTGGTATGTTGTATAATATGACCGAGGTGCCCCTACCCCTTACTATCGTGAAATAGTGCCATCCAGTGTACAAGGGCGGACGCTTTCATCACCGTCTCCCACTCGGTGTGTGCACATTCTCGGATCATTTTGTATAGTATGCTATTAAATCGACCCTCGATTGACTCTGACGGTCTCCCATTCGGGTGTGCAAGTTTCTGTAGTATGCTATTAAATCGACCCCCGATTGACTTTGACTGGCTCCCATTCGGGTGTGCAAGTTTCTGTAGTATGCTATCAAATCGACCCCCGATTGACTTTGACGGTCTCCCATTCGGGTGTGCAAGTTTCTGTAGTATGCTATTAAATCGACCCCCGATTGGCTTTGACGGTCTCCCATTCGGGTGTGCAAGTTTCTGTAGTATGCTATTAAATCGACCCCCGATTGACTTTGACTGTCTCCCATTCGGGTGTGCAAGTTTATGTAGTATGCTATTAAATCGACCCCCGATTGACTTTGACTGTCTCCCATTTGGGTGTGCAAGTTTCTGTAGTATGCTATCAAATCGACCCCCGATTGACTTTGACGGTCTCCCATTCGGGTGTACAAGTTTCTGTAGTATGCTATTAAATCGACCCCCGATTGACTTTGACGGTCTCCCATTCGGGTGTGCAAGTTTCTGTGGTATGCTATCAAATCGATCCCCGATTGACTTTGACGGTCTCCCATTC
>NW_024722951.1:0-10571 GCF_018991925.1 Homarus americanus | reverse complement strand
CTGCCCTCAGGCTGGTGGTATTCAACTTTAATTTTGTCACGTTCTTGTGACCATGCTGCCCTCAGGCTGGTGGTATTCAACTTTAATTTTGTCACGTTCTTGTGAACATGCTGCTCTCAGGCTGATGGTATTCAACTTTAGATTTGTCACGTTCTTGTGACCATGCTGTCCTCAGGCTGGTGGTAATCAACTTTAATTTTGTCACGTTCTTGTGACCATGCTGCCCTCAGGCTGGTTGTATTCAACTTTAATTTTGTCACGTTTTGGTGACAATGCTGCCCTCAGACTGGTGGTATTCAACTTTATTTTTGTCACGTTCTTGTGACCATCATGCCCTCAGGCTGGTGGTATTCAACTTTAATTTTGTCACGTTCTTGTGACCATGCTGACCTCAGGCTCGTGGTATTCAACTTTAATTTTGTCATGTTCTTGTGACCATGCTGCCCACAGGCTGGTGGTATTCAACTTTAAGTTTGTCACGTTCTTGTGACCATGTTCCACTCAGGCTGGTGGTATTCAACTTTAAGTTTGTCACGTTCATGTGACGATGCTGCCCTCAGGCTGGTGGTAATCAACTTTAATTTTGTCACGTTCTTGTGACCATGCTGCTCTCAGGCTGATGGTATTCAACTTTAAATTTGTCACGTTCTTGTGACCATGCTGCCCTCAGGCTGGTGGTATTCAACTTTAATTTTGTCACGTTCTTGTGACCATGCTGCCCTCAGGCTGGTGGTATTCAACTTTAATTTTGTCACGTTCTTGTGACCATGCTGTCCTCAGGCTGGGGGTATTCAACTTTAATTTTGTCACATTCTTGTGACCATGCTGCCCTCAGGCTGATGGTATTCAACTTTAATTTTGCCACGTTTTGGTGACCATGCTGCCCTCACACTGGTGGTATTCAACTTTAATTTTGTCACGTTCTTGTGACCATGCTGCCATTAGGCTGGTGCTTTTCAACTTTAATTTTGTCACGTTCTTGTGACCATGCTGTCCTCAGGCTGGTGGTATTCAACTTTAATTTTGTCATGTTCTTGTGACCATGCTGCCCTCAGGCTGGTGATATTCAACTTTAATTTTGTCACGTTCTTGTGACTGTCGCTGCCCTCAGGCTGATGGTATTCAACTTTAATTTTGCCACGTTCTTGTGACCATGCTGCCCTCAGGCTGGTGGTATTCAACTTTAATTTTGTCACGTTTTGGTGACCATGCTGCCCTCAGGCTGGTGGTATTCAACTTTAATTTTGTCACGTTCTTGTGACCATGCTGCCGTCAGGCTGATGGTATTCAACTTTAAATTTGTCACGTTCTTGTGACCATGCTGCACTCAGGCTGGTGGTATTCAACTTTAATTTAGTCACGTTCATGTGACGGTGCTGCCCTCAGGCTGGTGGTAATCAACTTTAATTTTGTCACGTTCTTGTGACCATGCTGCTCTCAGGCTGATGGTATTCAACTTTAAATTTGTCACGTTCTTGTGACCATGCTGCCCTCAGGCTGGTGGTATTCAACTTTAATTTTGTCACGTTCTTGTGACCATGCTGCCCTCAGGCTGATGGTATTCAACTTTAATTTTGCCACGTTCTTGTGACCATGCTGCCCTCAGGCTGGTGGTATTCAACTTTAATTTTGTCACGTTTTGGTGACCATGCTGACCTCAGGCTGGTGGTATTCAACTTTAATTTTGTCACGTTCTTGTGACCATGCTGCTCTCAAGATGATGGTATTCAACTTTAAATTTGTCACGTTCTTGTGATCATGCTGCACTCAGGCTGGTGGTATTCAACTTTAATTTAGTCACGTTCATGTGACGGTGCTGCCCTCAGGCTGGTGGTAATCAACTTTAATTTTGTCACGTTCTTGTGACCATGCTGCTCTCAGGCTGATAGTATTCAACTTTAAATTTGTCACGTTCTTGTGACCATGCTGCACTCAGGCTGGTGGTATTCAACTTTAATTTAGTCACGTTCATGTGACGATGCTGCCCTCAGGCTGGTGGTAATCAACTTTAATTTTGTCACGTTCTTGTGACCATGCTGTCCTCAGGCTGGTGGTATTCAACTTTAATTTTGTCACGTTTTTGTGACCATGCTGCCCTCAGGCTGGTGGTCTTCAACTTTAATTTTGTCACGTTCTTGTGACCATGCTGACCTCAGGCTGGTGGTATTCAACTTTATTTTTGTCACGTTCTTGTGACCATGCTGTCCTCAGCCTGGTGGTATTCAACTTTAATTTTGTCACGTTCTTGTGACCATGCTGCCCTCAGGCTGATGGTATTCAACTTTAATTTTGTCACGTTCTTGTGACCATGCTGTCCTCAGGCTGGTGGTAATCAACATTAATTTTGTCACGTTCTTGTGACCATGCTGTCCTCAGGCTGGTGGTATTCAACTTTAATTTTGTCACGTTCTTGTGACCATGCGCCCTCAGGCTGATGGTATTCAACTTTAATTTGTCCGTTCGCGTATGCGTCACTCAGGCTGGTGGTAATCAGCTTTAATTTTGTCCGTTCTTGTGACCATGCTGTCCTCAGGCTGGTGGTATTCAGCTATAATTTACGTACGTTCTTGTGACCATGCTGTCAGGCTGGTGGTATTCAACTTTAATTTTGTCACGTTCTTGTGGCCATGCCCACAGGCTGGTGGTGATAACTTTAATTTTGTCACGTTCTTGTGACCATGCCCTCAGGCTGATTGTATTCAACTTTAATTTTGTTACGTTCTTGTGACCATCCTGCCCTCAGACTGGTGGTATTCAACTTTAATTTTGTCACGTTCTTGTGACCATCCTGCCCTCAGGCTGGTGGTATTCAACTTTAATTTTCTCACGTTCTTGTGACCATGCTGCCCTCAGGCTGATGGTATTCAACTTTAATTTTGTCACGTTCTTGTGACCATGCTGCTCTCAGGCTGATGGTATTCAACTTTAAATTTGTCACGTTCTTGTGACCATGCTGTCCTCAGGCTGGTGGTAATCAACTTTAATTTTGTCACGTTCTTGTGACCATGCTGCCCTCAGGCTGGTTGTATTCAACTTTAATTTTGTCAAGTTTTGGTGACAATGCTGCCCTCAGACTGGTGGTATTCAACTTTATTTTGGTCACGTTCTTGTGACCATCCTGCCCTCAGGCTGGTGGTATTCAACTTTAATTTTGTCACGTTCTTGTGACCATGCTGACCTCAGGCTGCGTGGTATTCAACTTTAATTTTGTCATGTTTCTTGTGACCATGCTGCTTACAAACTGGTGGTATTCAACTTTCAGTTTGTCAAGTTCTTGTGACCATGTTCCCTCAGGCTGGTGTTATTCAGCTTTAAAGTTTGTCACGTTCATGCTGACGATGCTGCCCTCAGGCTGGTGGTAATCAACTTTAATTTTGTCACGTTCTTGTGACCATGCTGCTCAGGCTGATGGTATTCAACTTTAAATTTGTCACGTTCTTGTGACCATGCTGCCCTTAGGCTGGTGGTATTCAGCTTTAATTTTGTCACGTTCTTGTGACCATGCCGCCCTCAGGCTATTTGGTATTCAACTTTAATTTTGTCACGTTCTTGTGACCATGCTGTCTCAGGCTGGGGGTATTCAACTTTAATTTTGTCACGTTTTGGTGACCATGCTGCCCTCAGACTGGTGGTATTCAACTTTAATTTTGTCACGTTCTTGTGACCATGCTGCCATCAGGCTGGTGGTATTCAACTTAATTTTGTCACGTTCTTGTGACCATGCTGTCCTCAGGCTGGTGGTATTCAACTTTAATTTTGTCATGTTCTTGTGACCATGCTGCCCTCGGGCTGGTGATATTCAACTTTAATTTTGTCACGTTCTTGTGACTGTCGCTGCCCTCAGGCTGGTGGTATTCAACTTTAATTTTGTCACTTTTTTGTTACCATGCTGCCCTCAGTCTGGTGGTATTCAACTTTAATTTTTTCACGTTCTTGTGACCATGCTGCCCTCAGGCTGATGGTATTCAACTTTAATTTTGTCACGTTCTTGTGACCATGCTGTCCTCAGGCTGGTGGTATTCAACTTTAATTTTGTCACGTTCTTGTGACCATGCTGCCATCAGGCTGGTGGTATTCAACTTTAATTTTGTCACGTTCTTGTGACCATGCTGCCTCAGGCTGGTGGTATTCAACTTTAATTTTGTCACGTTCTTGTGACCATGCTGTCCTCAGGCTGGTGGTATTCAACTTTAATTTTGTCACGTTCTTGTGACCATGCTGCCCTCAGGCTGGTGGTATTCAACTTTAATTTTGTCACGTTCTTGTGACCATGCTGCCATCAGGCTGGTGGTATTCAACTTTAATTTTGTCACGTTCTTGTGACCATGCTGCTCTCAGGCTGATGGTATTCAACTTTAATTTTGTCACGTTCTTGTGACCATGCTGCCTCAGGCTGTGGTATTCAACTTTAATTTTGTCACGTTCTTGTGACCATGCCCTCAGGCTGGTGGTATTCAACTTTAATTTTGTCACGTTCTTGTGACCATGCTGCCCTCAGGCTGGTGGTATTCAACTTTACTTTTGTCACGTTCTTGTGACCATGCTGCCCTCAGGTTGGTGGTATTCAACTTTAATTTTGTCACGTTCTTGTGACCATGCTGCCCTCAGGCTGGTTGTATTCAACTTTAATTTTGTCACGTTTTGGTGACAATGCTGCCCTCAGACTGGTGGTATTCAACTTTAATTTTGTCACGTTCTTGTGACCATACTGCCCTCAGGCTGGTGGTATTCAACTTTAATTTTGTCACGTTCTTGTGACCATGCTGCCATCAGGCTGGTGGTATTCAACTTTAATTTTGTCACGTTCTTGTGACCATGCTGCCCTCAGGCTGGTGGTATTCAACTTTAATTTTGTCACGTTCTTGTGACCATGCTGTCCTCAGGCTGGTTGTATTCAACTTTAATTTTGTCACGTTTTGGTGACAATGCTGCCCTCAGACTGGTGGTATTCAACTTTAATTTTGTCACGTTCTTGTGACCATCCTGCCCTCAGACTGGTGGTATTCAACTTTAATTTTGTCACGTTCTTGTGACCATCCTGCCCTCAGGCTGGTGGTATTCAACTTTAATTTTGTCACGTTCTTGTGACCATGCTGCCCTCAGGCTGATGGTATTCAACTTTAATTTTGTCACGTTCTTGTGACCATGCTGCTCTCAGGATGATGGTATTCAACTTTAAATTTGTCACGTTCTTGTGACCATGCTGCCCTCAGGCTGGTGGTATTCAACTTTAATTTTGTCACGTTCTTGTGACCATGCTGCCCTCAGGCTGTTGGTATTCAACTTTAATTTTGTCACGTTCTTGGCGGCCATGCTGACCTCAGGCTGGTGGTATTCAACTGGTACGTCGCGTTCTTGGCGGCCAAAAGCCCGCGCCCACAGGCTGGTGGTATTCAACTTTAATTTTTGTCCACGTTCTAGCAGCGGCCATGCTGCACTCCAGGCTGGTGGTATTCTTTAATTTAGTCACGTTCGTAACGACGATGCGCCCCTCAGGCTGGTGGTAATCAACTTTAATTTTGTCGCGTTCGCGTGACCATGCTGCTCTCAGGCGGTAATTCCAGCTTTAAATTTGTCGTTCTTGTGACCATGCTGCCCTCAGGCTGGTGGTATTCAACTTTAATTTTGTCACGTTCTTGTGACCATGCTGTCCTCAGGCTGGTGGTATTCAACTTTAATTTTGTCACGTTCTTGTGACCATGCTGTCCTCAGGCTGGTGGTATTCAACTTTAATTTTGTCACGTTCTTGTGACCATGCTGCCCTCAGGCTGGTGGTATTCAACTTTAATTTTGTCACGTTCTTGTGACCATGCTGTCCTCAGGCTGGTTGTATTCAACTTTAATTTTGTCACGTTTTGGTGACAATGCTGCCCTCAGACTGGTGGTATTCAACTTTAATTTTGTCACGTTCTTGTGACCATCCTGCCCTCAGACTGGTGGTATTCAACTTTAATTTTGTCACGTTCTTGTGACCATCCTGCCCTCAGGCTGGTGGTATTCAACTTTAATTTTGTCACGTTCTTGTGACCATGCTGCCCTCAGGCTGATGGTATTCAACTTTAATTTTGTCACGTTCTTGTGACCATGCTGCTCTCAGGATGATGGTATTCAACTTTAATTTTGTCACGTTCTTGTGACCATGCTGCCCTCAGGCTGGTGGTATTCAACTTTAATTTTGTCACGTTCTTGTGACCATGCTGCCCTCAGGCTGATGGTATTCAACTTTAATTTTGTCACGTTCTTGTGACCATGCTGACCTCAGGCTGGTGGTATTCAACTTTAATTTTGTCACGTTCTTGTGACCATGCTGCCCACAGGCTGGTGGTATTCAACTTTAATTTTGTCACGTTCTTGTGACCATGCTGCACTCAGGCTGGTGGTATTCAACTTTAATTTAGTCACGTTCATGTGACGATGCTGCCCTCAGGCTGGTGGTAATCAACTTTAATTTTGTCACGTTCTTGTGACCATGCTGCTCTCAGGCTGATGGTATTCAACTTTAAATTTGTCACGTTCTTGTGACCATGCTGCCCTCAGGCTGGTGGTATTCAACTTTAATTTTGTCACGTTCTTGTGACCATGCTGCCCTCAGGCTGGTGGTATTCAACTTTAATTTTGTCACGTTCTTGTGACCATGCTGTCCTCAGGCTGGGGGTATTCAACTTTAATTTTGTCACATTCTTGTGACCATGCTGCCCTCACGCTGATGGTATTCAACTTTAATTTTGCCACGTTCTTGTGACCATGCTGCCCTCAGGCTGGTGGTATTCAACTTTAATTTTGTCACGTTTTGGTGACCATGCTGCCCTCAGGCTGGTGGTATTCAACTTTAATTTTGTCACGTTCTTGTGACCATGCTGCCGTCAGGCTGATGGTATTCATCTTTAATTTTGTCACGTTCTTGTGACCATGCTGTCCTCAGGCTGGTGGTATTCAACTTTAATTTTGTCACGTTCTTGTGACTGTTGCTGCCCCCAGGCTGGTGGTATTCAACTTTAATTTTGTCACGTTCTTGTGACCATGCTGCTCTCAGGCTGATGGTATTCAACATTAAATTTGTCCCTTGTTTGTGACCATGCTGCCCTCAGGCTGGTGATATTCAACTTTAATTTTGTCACGTTCTTGTGACCATGCTGCCATCAGGCTGATGGTATTCAACTTTAATTTTGTCACGTTTTTGTGACCATGCTGTCCTCAGGCTGGTGGTATTCAACTTTAATTTTGTCACGTTCTTGTGACCATGCTGTCCTCAGGCTGGTGGTATTCAAGGTTGGTGGTTTACTTTTGTCACGTTCTTGTGACCATGCTGCCCTCAGGTTGGTGGTATACAACTTTAAACGTTCTTGTTAGCCCTCACGTTCACGTTTTTGTGACCATGCTGCCCTCAGGCTGGTTGTATTCAACTTTAATTTTGTCACGTTCTTGTGACCATGCTGCCCTCAGGCTGGTAGTATTCAACTTTAATTTAGTCACGTTCTTGTGACCATGCTGCCCTCAGGCTGATGGTATTCAACTTTAATTTTGTCATATTCTTGTGACCATGCTGCCCTCAGGCTGGTGGTATTCAACTTTAATTTTGTCATGTTCTTGTGACCATGCTGTCCTCAAGCTGGTGGTATTCAACTTTAACTTTGTCACGTTCTTGTGACTATCGCTGGCCTCAGGCTGGTGGTATTCAACTTGAATTTTGTCACGTTCTTGTGACCATGCTGTCCTCAGGCTGGTGGTATTCAACTTTAATTTTGTCGCGTTCTTGTGAAAATGCTGCCCTCAGGCTGGTGGTATTCAACTTTAATTTTGTCACGTTCTTGTGACCATGCTGTCCTCAGGCTGGTGGTATTCAACTTTAAATTTGTCACGTTTTTGTGACCATGCTGCCGTCAGGCTGGTGGTATTCAACTTTAATTTTGTCACGTTTCTGTGACCATGTTGCCCTCAGGCTGGTGGTATTCAACTTTAATTTTGTCACGTTCTTGTGACCATGCTGCCCTCAGGCTGGTAGTATTCAACTTTAATTTAGTCACGTTCTTGTGACCATGCTGCCCTCAGGCTGATGGTATTCAACTTTAATGTTGTCATATCCTTGTGACCATGCTGCCCTCAGGCTGGTGGTATTCAACTTTAATTTTGTCATGTTCTTGTGACCATGCTGTCCTCAAGCTGGTGGTATTCAACTTTAACTTTGTCACGTTCTTGTGACTGTTGCTGCCCTCAGGCTGGTGGTATTCAACTTGAATTTTGTCACGTTCTTGTGACCATGCTGTCCTCAGGCTGGTGGTATTCAACTTTAATTTTGTCGCGTTCTTGTGAAAATGCTGCCCTCAGGCTGGTGGTATTCAACTTTAATTTTGTCACGTTCTTGTGACCATGCTGTCCTCAGGCTGGTGGTATTCAACTATAAATTTGTCACGTTTTTGTGACCATGCTGCCGTCAGGCTGGTGGTATTCAACTTTAATTTTGTCACGTTTCTGTGACCATGTTGCCCTCAGGCTGGTGGTATTCAACTTTAATTTTGTCACGTTCTTGTGACCATGCTGTCCTCAGGCTGGTGGTATTCAACTTTAATTTTGTCACGTTCTTGTGACCATGCTGCCCTCAGGCTGGTTGTATTCAACTTTAATTTTGTCACGTTTTGGTGACAATGCTGCCCTCAGACTGGTGGTATTCAACTTTAATTTTGTCACGTTCTTGTGACCATACTGCCCTCAGGCTGGTGGTATTCAACTTTAATTTTGTCACGTTCTTGTGACCATGCTGCCATCAGGCTGGTGGTATTCAACTTTAATTTTGTCACGTTCTTGTGACCATGCTGCCCTCAGGCTGGTGGTATTCAACTTTAATTTTGTCACGTTTTGGTGACAATGCTGCCCTCAGACTGGTGGTATTCAACTTTAATATTGTCACGTTTTGTGACCATCCTGCCCTCAGGCTGGTGGTATTCAACTTTAATTTTATACGTTCCCAGACCATGCTGCCTCAGGCTGGTGGCAGGTATTCACCTTAATTTGTCACGTTTTGTGACCATGCTGCTCTCAGGCTGATGGTATTCAACTATAAATTTGTCACGTTCTTAGACCATACTTCCGCCCCTCAGGCTGGTGGTGGTATTCAACTCTTAATTTTGTCATTGCCCTAGACCATGCTGCCCCCTCAGGCTGATGGTATTCAACTTTGCACTTTGTCACTGCTCCTTGTGACCACATGCTGCCCTCAGGCTGGTGGTATTCAACTTTAATTTTGTCACGTTTTGGTGACCATGCTGCCCTCAGGCTGGTGATATTCAACTTTAATTTTGTCACGTTCTTGTGACCATGCTGTCCTCAGGCTGGGGGTATTCAACTTTAATTTTGTCACATTCTTGTGACCATGCTGCCCTCAGGCTGATGGTATTCAACTTTAATTTTGCCACGTTCTTGTGACCATGCTGCCCTCAGGCTGGTGGTATTCAACTTTAATTTTGTCACGTTCTTCTGACCATGCTGCCCTCAGGCTGGTGGTATTCAACTTTAATTTTGTCACGTTCTTGTGACCATGCTGTCCCTTGTAGGCTGGGGTATTCAACTTTAATTTTAATACATTCTTGTGACCATGCTGCCCCAGGCTGATGGTGGTCTTAAACTTAATTTTGCCACGTTCTTGTGACCATGCTGCCCTCAGGCTGGTGGTAGGCCCAACTTTAATTTTGTCACGTTCTTCTCTGACCATGCTGCCTCAGGCTGGTAGGTATTCAACTTTAATTTTGTCACGTTCTTGTGACCATGCTGTCCTCAGGCTAGGGGTATTCAACTTTAATTTTGTCACGTTCTTGTGACCATGCTGCCCTCAGGCTGATGGTATTCAACTTTAATTTTGCCACGCTCTTGTGACCATGCTGCCCTCAGGCTGGTGGTATTCAACTTTAATTTTGTCACGTTTTGGTGACCATGCTGCCCTCAGACTGGTGGTATTCAACTTTAATTTTGTCACGTTCTTGTGACCATGCTGCCATCAGGCTGGTGGTATTCAACTTAATTTTGTCACGTTCTTGTGACCATGCTGTCCTCAGGCTGGTGGTATTCAACTTTAATTTTGTCATGTTCTTGTGACCATGCTGCCCTCGGGCTGGTGATATTCAACTTTAATTTTGTCACGTTCTTGTGACTGTCGCTGCCCTCAGGCTGGTGGTATTCAACTTTAATTTTGTCACTTTTTTGTTACCATGCTGCCCTCAGTCTGGTGGTATTCAACTTTAATTTTTTCACGTTCTTGTGACCATGCTGCCCTCAGGCTGATGGTATTCAACTTTAATTTTGTCACGTTCTTGTGACCATGCTGTCCTCAGGCTGGTGGTATTCAACTTTAATTTTGTCACGTTCTTGTGACCATGCTGCCCTCAGGCTGGTGGTATTCAACTTTAATTTTGTCACGTTCTTGTGACCATGCTGCCCTCAGGCTGATGGTATTAAACTTTAATTTTGTCACGTTCTTGTGACCATGCTGCCCTCAGGCTGGTGGTATTCAACTTTAATTTTGTCACGTTCTTGTGACCATGCTGTCCTCAGTCTGGTGGTATTCAACTTTAATTTTGTCA
>NW_024722950.1:0-20326 GCF_018991925.1 Homarus americanus | reverse complement strand
CGATAATTGGTATCTCGTCGCACCTGTCTCATAACAAAGTCTTGAGGGGTTGTTGTGATGGTTGGTACGAAGTGTAATCTTAATGTAATTGTCCTATTTCTTAGCACAGTTATAATAATTTCACGAGGTGGAACGTAACACCGGGGTATGTATGTTATACTAGTGAGTGTATTCATGTTATACTTGAGAATGTTATCACGTTATACTTGAGAATGTTATCATGTTATACTTGAGAATGTTATCACGTTATACTTGAGAATGTTATCATGTTATACTTGAGAATGTTATCATGTTATACTTGAGAATGTTATCATGTTATACTTGAGAATGTTATCATGTTATACTTGAGAATGTTCTCACGTTATACAGGGAATGTCTCCATAATACTCAAGATTATTTCGCATAAGCTTTCAAAAAGTAAATTATACTTTTTCACTTTCCTCAAAATTTCCTTCGTTTTATCTATATTATTTTCTATATTTACATCTAGACATTTTGGGGATTCGAACCCCTATTGGCAGGTTTCGATCTCTTGTGCCATAACACCATCGACTCATCACTAACAAACTTATATAATTATTCCTGATGTGTTCCTCCTCCTTCCCCGCCTCCTCCCCCACCTCCACCTCTAACTTCTCCTCCTCCCTCTCCACCTCCTTCTCCTCCCCACTTCCTCCTCCCCCACCTCCTCTTCTTCCTTCTCCTCCCCCTCCTCCTTCCTCTCCACCTCTTCCTCCTTCACCCTTCCCCTGTCTTTCGCTTCCCTCCTCCCCCACCTCATCCTCCCCCCTCCTCCTCTTCAGCCCCACTCCTCCTCTACCTCCTCCTCCTCCCTCGTCCTCCTCCCTCCCCCTCCTTCCTCCTCACTCATACCTGACAAATTGACTCTCACTTTTATAACCCAATAATGGTTGTCAATAAAGACTAACAGTGTCATCATATACACCAACTTTTATATTATTTTTTGATGTGTGTTTATTATATTTAGTGTTGTTGTTGAGGTGTATTTGTAAATAATTATATAGTGGTGAGAGTTTGAGTGTGTGTTACGTAAGTGAGGTCTCTCTCTCTCTCTCTCTCTCTCTCTCTGTTTAATGGCTGTTGTCTACTGTGTGAGTTGACTTCAGTGTACGTGCTTCAAGAGCTTAGTCAGTTTTTAAAGGAGAGAAAGACAACGTAACAACAGCAGCAGGCGAGCTCTTGTGACTGGTGAATCTCCTTCTTCGGTCTCTCCTGAAGTGTGCTGTCATGTGTGTGTGTGTGTATGTGGCAGACCTTGACCCACATACTGACATGGACAATGCTCTTGACATTTGTTTTGTGTGGTTACAGAAGACTTAAAAAAAAAAAAAAACATTCGAAACTTTTTACAGGATCCCTTAAAAAACTGTAAGACGGTCATTGATATATTGTATGTGTACTTAAGTAATATAAGTATTATAGATCTTGTTAAAAAAAATCTTAGCTTACGTATTTTAGTAATGTCTCATATAATGTATTCTGTATTATTGATTTATGGTTACAGATTATCCAACATTATTTTATATATGTAATTGTACTACACTACTTATTAATGCATATTGTATTTGTAATAATCACTAAAAATCTATCGTCTCTACGTCAGCATATTTCCTATAAAAAAAAAAAATCTTTCGACAATATTTAATTCTTTATATACACAAGAAAATGAGTGGACAGCACAGCAGATATAAATCATACAGGACTCGTTTATGAAGACCTTGACCAGCCACCAGCCTTAGTGCCAGCGTACACAGTGGTGGCTCCAGCTCTCAGCCTCTCTGTGTCGGGGTGATGATCTTAAGGACGTTGGAGAAGCCCAAATCTTGAAGCATTGAAAAGAAGTTTGCTTGTGATTAACAAATATGTGTAGGATGATGACATGAAGCAAGACAAACAAGACGATGAAGAAGAAGAAGAGGAGGGTGATGATGATGGTGGTGGTGGTGATAAATAAGAGAAGAAAGTGGAGGAAAAGAACGAGGAGGAGGAGAGGGAGGGAGGGAGGAGGAGAACGAAAAGGAGGAGGAAAGAGGATAAGGAGGAAAAGGCGATAAAGGAAAAAGAGAAGAGGAGACGAAAAGGAAGAAAAGGAAAAGGAGGAAGCGGAAGAATAGGAAGAGTGAATGGAAAGGGAGGAGGATCAGGAGGAGGAGGAGGAGGAGAAAAAGAGAAGACACAGCCACCACCACCATCACTGACAACATGAGACCCTGCTGACCACACTGCCACCACCACCATCACTGACAACATGAGACCCTGCTGACCACACTGCCACCACCACCATCACTGATAACATGAGACCCTGCTGACCACACTGCCACCACCACCATCACTGACAACATGAGACCCTGCTGACCACACTGCCACCACCACCATCACTGACAACATGGAGATTCCTGCTGACCACACTGCCACCTACACCAATTACCACTGACAACATGAGACCCCAAGCGACTACACTGCCACCACCACCATCACTGACAACATGAGTATCTCTGCTGACCATTAATTGCCACCAAACACCATCACTGACAACATGAGACCCTGCTGACTACTGCCACCAATTGCCCATCACTGACAACATGAGACCCTGCTGACCACACTGCCACCACCACCATCACTGACAACATGAGACCCTGCTGACCGCACTGCCACCACCACCATCACTGACAACATGAGACCCTGCTGACCACACTGCCACCACCATCATCACTGACAACATGAGACCCTGCTGACCACACTGCCACCACCATCATCACTGACAACATGAGACCCTGCTGACCGCACTGACAACATGAGACCCTGCTGACCGCACTGACAACATGAGACCCTGCTGACCGCACTGACAACATGAGACCCTGCTGACCACACTGCCACCACCACCATCACCACCATCACTGACAACATGAGACCCTGCCTGACCGCACCATCGCTGACAGCACAAGTTCCTCACATAGACGTCAGATGATCTGTGCTTTCACCTGTCACCTGTCAGACTACTAATTGCTTTTGTTTACAAGCGTGGCTGAGACAACAACTCACCTGATACGACTTAAACCAATTTGCGAATGAATAATGTTTCTGATCTTCGGGTTCATGCTTCGGATATCTGAGTTGACGCTTCGAGTCCCTGGTTCCTATTTCGGATCTTTGGGTTCGTGTTTCGGATTTCTGGCTCCATACTTTGAATCCCTGGATGGATATTTCTGATTTCATGTTTCGGATCCTTGTGTTGGTGTGTGGTTCAAGATGAAGATACGATTGAATCAATGATTACTACTGTGATTCAACATCTAAGGTCATTAAGCGCATAACAAAGTTGGTAATTACACCAGTCTAAAAAAAAAGAGATGAGAGAGAGAAGTGTCTGGATAAACTAAAGGAAGATAAAGCAAAGACTGGCTAAGGTGTTATCCGAACAGAAGCAGCAGCCCAGAAGTTACGCTGCAACCTGATTGAGATGTCAACTGTCCTCTCTGCTTAGGTCTGCTTTGCTATACCTCGGAGGAACGAAATCTTCGGCCCCCAAGGCCGACAATGGTCGCATATGTTGACTATGAGGCAAAAGTCACTGAATGACGCATAGATCTGCGGCTTAACTACTATAACTCAGCTAGAGTCGCTACTTTTGTATTAGAATATTTAATAGTAAGGTAATAAAATGGTAGCAAAGATGTGCCTATTGGAGGAGGCTGGGCGCCACATTGAAAAAGTAGTAGTAGTAGTTGTAGTTCACATATAAGCCTTTACAACTTGCTTACATCACAAGAGAAATCTTTTTAAAACCGACGGTAGAATTTTGAACAATCGGGAAGGAAGATAAATTAAACAAGAGGACCAACTCACGATGACGTGTAAGATGGCCATTCGTATTCTGGGTGACAGAACGAAAGCACAGCGTACATGGTCAGACCCTCCGTTGTTGTGTGGCTCGGGAGGTCAGCTGGGCAGGGGGGAGGAAGAGGACATGGTAGGGGAAGGGCAGGAGGGGGAGGAGAGAAAAGAAGGGGAGGAAGAGGGGAGAGGAGGGGGGAAGAAGGCAGAGGGAGTAAGAGGAGGGAAGGAGGGATGAAGGGGGCAGGGTTAGAGGAGGAGGGAAGGAATATTAAGGCAGGTGGATAGGAGGAGGCGAGAAGGTCTAAGAGGTAAGGAGGGAAGGGGGAGAGAAGAGGGAGGAAGAGGGCAGGGGGAGGAGGAAGGAAAGGTGGGGAAGAGAGAGCAAGGGGTAGGAGGGAATGGAAAGGAAGAACACGGAGGGGGGCGGAGAGAGAAGGAGGGCAGGGTGAAGGAGAAGGGGGAGAGAGACGCAGGGAATTAGTAAGCAGTGTATATAGTAGTAGTAAGGGGGTCGTTAGTGGTCGTACGTAACTTTTTTTTCCAGTATGACAAGTGTGGTGTACTTAATGAGGAGGTTGAGGAGTGACTCTTTAGGAAGGAATTAAGATGATATGTAATAATGAATGTGTGTTGGTATACGAGAATAAATTGTTGGGTATTAGTATTAGGAAAGTCTTTCATCAAGCTTAAGACCAGAGACAAACAGACGGAAGGACGAACAGACGGACGGACAGACGGACAGACACAAAACATTATCACACGATCATTTAGCTGGACTTTCTGGCCTTCTCCTAAACAGAAGTCAAAACTCCAGAATCGAACCCCCGTACTTGTATTACATTCTCCTGTTAGCCAACATCTCACACCCGTCTCCACCCAACCGCCAGTTAGAATCAATTCACAAACAAGTCTATAAATGATTGTTGTCATCACTCCCCGGACCACTGTCATTGTTTAAGACGAAAATTGTACACTATCTGCCTAGATAAGACGAAGAGGGAGGGAGGGAGGTGTGCTGGGGGATGGGAGAGGAGGGAAGTGGGGGATGAGGGAGGGTGCTTAGGGGTGGAGGAAAGGGGAGGGGTGTTGGTGGGATGGGGAGAGGAGGGGTGTTGGGGATGGGAGGGAGGGATGTTGGGGATGGGAGGGAGGGGATGTTGGGGGGGTGGGGAGGGGAGGGTGTTGGGGATGGGTGGGAGGGAGGGGTGTTGGGGGATGGGAGGGAGGGAGGGGTGCTGGGGATGGGAGGGAGGGGGTGCTAGGGGTGGGAGGAAAGCAGGGGTGCTGGTGGGATGGGAGAGGAGGGGTGCTGGGGGATGGAGGAGGGGGATGCTGGGGGATGGGAGGGAGGGATGCTGGGGGGTGGAGGGAGGGGTGTTGGGGGATGGGTGGAGGGAGGGTGCTGGGGGATGGGAGGGAGGGAGGGGTGCTGGGGGATGGGAGTGTGGAGTAAAGTTTAGGGGTGGAGGCGGAGGTGCTGGTGATGGGAGGGGAGGGGGGGAGAGGGGTGCTTAGGGGGAGGAAAGGAGGGTGCTGGTGAGGGGAGAGAGGGAGGGAGGGTGCTTAGTGGGGGAGGAAAGAGGGTACAGTGGGATGGGGAGAGAGAGGGGAGGGAGGGAGGTGCTTAGGGGGGGAGGAAAGGAGGGGTGCTGCGGGATGGGAGAGGGAGGGGGTGCTAGGGGGAGGAAAGGAGGGGTGCTGCGGGATGGGAGAGGGGAGGGAGGGGTTCTGAGGGGGTGCTGAGGAATGGGAGGTGTGGAAGGAGGGGTGTAGTGGGAAGGGTGGGAGAGAGGGGGATGCGGTGAGAGGGGTTGGAAGCATGGAAGGGGTTTGCGTTGGGGGGAAGAGAGAGAGAGAGATGAAGGGAGGATTAGTAAATAAAAACTATTAGTGAAACGATTAGAGGAACAGAAAGAGGAAGAAAAACACGGAATAAAGAAACAAAGCAGACGAAAAGACAGGAAGAGGAAGGAACACAAAAACGACAAGGAGAGAGAGAGAGAATTACCCATATGAAAAAAAGGTAAAAAATAAGAGAAGAAGAAGATTGAGGCAAAATTCATAAGAAAAAAGGCTAAATCAAATCAGTATGTGTGTGTACTAAAAGACAATAATCACGTATTTCTTCGTAATATTCGAGATGTGAAAAATGAGAATGATATGTCGTGGCGGTGAACCTCAACTACAAGACACAAGCAGATATACGTCGGGCATTACAAAGGCAAGTGAAAGTTTTCTTAACACAGCAGCTCATAAGTCTGGACTCTAATCCCCTGTACTCGTTATGCATTAAAGCACATTTCACATAATACTCATTGCTTGTTTTTTTTAATTAAGTTACATCTGTTGTTGTTGTTTTGTACTTGTTTGTAATGCATTAAAGAACATGTGATATTATAGTCATTACTTACTACATATTAACTTACATATGTTCTACTTAATGCTCTGTACTTGATCTGACTTAAAGTACATGTAACACTGTTTATTCCCTGTGCTTGTGATGCATTAACTTTATTATGGTTTTCTTAATGTTCTGTACTTGTAATGCATATTAATTTACGTAATATTTTTTATCTTCGTTCTCTTTGTTTGTGTGTGTGTTATTCTGCATATTTTCTTCTTAGTTTATACTGAGACAGACAGACGGTAACTACCACCCGAGATCCCTCGTCTGAGAATTGTTGTTCGACACCACAACTGCATCCAGCCCATACGAGCACGGACTGATCGCTATAAGAACAGTCCAGTCCCAACCATTGTAAAAATTATCAATAACTTGTAATCAACCAGTGTATTCACTCCCAGTCAATCTTACTTTTTACACTGTTACTATGTAGAAATGCCCTGTAGTTTGAGCTTCTCCCCACCTAGTTATTATACATCATATTTGTATCACTTACTGTATGTTACTTGTATGTTATTTGTAAATCAAGAGACCCATTCCCCAATTATGTAACTGTATATTTTCAGCCTTCCGGCTGCCATGCTCTTTCAATAAACCGTTAATTATTATTATTATTATTATTATTATTATTATTATTATTATTATTATTATTATTATTATTATTATTATTATTATTATTATTATTATTATTATTATTATTATTATTATTACAGACAGACAGACAGGCAGGCAGATACATACATACATACATACATACATACATACAAAATGCTATTCTCATGTCATAATTTATTAGTTTATTGCAAATTCATTATAAGGTTTATATCTCCTTATCTACATATATATAAGTATCAATTTCTCATCCTAGTAGTCAATCTATCCATCTATTTGTGTCTTTTATCTATTTTACTGACCTACTTTTCTATAAATCTATTTGGTTTTATCTGTTTATTTATTCATCAACCAATATACCTGTAATTAAATATGTTAATCATCTGTACCTGTATCAATCTATGTATAAGCACACAAGTGAATGTCTTTAGCATGAAGGTGTTGTTTATATATTTCAATAAGACAGTTCGGTAAATTTACATATAACATTTTCCAAGTTATATACATATATAAATATACAGGTCAAGCATTAACATTAGTGTCTTGTTTATATGTGAGTGTGTGTGTGTGTGTGTGTGTTTGTGTGTGTGTGTGTGTGTGTGCCACAGAAGGACACTATATCTCTCACTCGTTTGTCCATTAATTTTCATACACAATAATGAATGACGTAAACATATGATTGGTTAAATTTAATTTTCTACACCACTTCGACATTTTAGGTTCAAAGTCTCTCTCTCTCTCTCTCTCTCTCTCTCTCTCTCTCTCCTCGGTTCGTAGAAAGAAGTGTCCTACAGCCTCCTTCGTGTCACAAATAAACTGAAATTGTGAGCTGATGAGAACGACAGAGACAAGCATGAAATTGTCGGATTTGGTGATGGTGCCGTGTGGAAGGGTGTTTGAGGAACCATGACAAACAGTAAAAGGAAGAACACGATTGATAATAGGTTTGATTCTTTCTGTTCACTGATACAGGAACTGAGGACCCTGAGAATATAATCATTAACTATCATGAAGTTCTTTCAGTTACGAACATCTTGGAGAGTAACTTTAACCTATTATTGTTATTGGCCATTTTCGACAGGACTTGTAATAAAAGTTGATTTAAAGAATAAGTTATATATACATATTTACTTTAGTGTTTTGTGGCCATAAGAGATGGACTGTAAACCCAACATAAAACATTATTAAGTTTGATGTTTATTCTGTATTTAGTGTATTATACGACTGAAATAAACATACATTATTGTTACGTCCTATAGTACATTATTATTAAGGTAATTTTGACAAGTTATATGGATATAAATAAACTTCATCAAACCCCCAACATACATAAATAACTCTGAATCGTCACTAATGCTCCACAATATTCATAAAAGAAGCCTCACCGAGCATCACATTGACACACAAAGAACCACCGCGGAGCCTAAGAGTCCGTCGTCCAGCTGTTCTCCATACACGACTCCAATTTGGTCACTTTTATGCGGATCATTTACATATCGTGCGGACAAAAGAACATCTGGACTGGTCAAGAGGAGTCGTGTTGCGAGAGAACAAGAGAGGTGGGTTGCTGGTATTCTTCCAACTTATTGAACATATGAAGCGTGAAATTACACCTTGTGATAACGTGAACTGATGTTGATGGGAGGCGTTAGATAAAGAAGACTACGTATTATTTATGAAACAAAAAATACCTACAGTACTCTAAAACAAACAGAGACATATAATCTGCCAACACGAATATATGTTTAAATACAGTTTTTTCTTTATATGCTTTTATATCTACTATCATACACTAACTACATACACACCTACGTTCTATACCCACACTGTGTACATTTACATTCTACACCTTAACCATACTAATGCTTTAAAAACTTCTTGCCCGTTGTTTACTATTCGGATATACAAATTACTCTCCAATATGTAACCCGAAACTCGTTTAATAGCCAAAGTCATACTGTGTCTCAAGCGTTTTGACCCAATTATGAAAAATTACCTTCATCACACCTGGTATATTATATATATATATATATATATATATATATATATATATATATATATATATATATATATATATATATATATATATATATATATATATATATATATATATATATATATATATATATATATATATATATATATATGTAACCGGTCGGAATTTGCTGGACTTTAATTTCTCACTTGACTTGGGGTTTATTAAAATTTAATAGATGGTAAAGGCAGTGGAAGCGCCCCTTTGAGAAAAATCCCGAACCAGCACAAGAACACTTAAATCTACTACACAAAATGAACTGTCCGTGACCCGTGGAAGGATAGCGTCTGTGACTGGGATGAATGAGACACACTGTAAAATTTAGACACTTATATTCCCTCCAACACTACAAACACAATCAAATAATGGTACACCAATATGCGCACCTCTTAACTTAAACTTAAAACACTACTCTGGGGAATAAAAGTTATACATGACATAGAAATTATTAGAAACACAGGCAACAATAAATTTGAAGTATTAAGAAATGTTGCTTGCACACATGAAACAGGCCTCTTAAGGGCTTTCACAAAATAATATCAGTCACTTAGGAAATGGTATTAAAAAATAAGAAATTAACTACTCTACAATGAATAGGCCTTAAGGGCTTTCAACAAAATTATAGCACCCCAACAGATGTACACTTCCTAACCTAACCTAACCACTACTCTGGGGAACAAGGTTATACCTGAGATCAGAATTATGAAGAACAATTAGAGGCATTAAAAGAATCAAATCACAGTATCACTCTGGTTCCACTTAATGGCACAAACATTCAAAAAAACACTACTATCAAAATTATTTAAGAAATATTAAACTACACACGTCAAGATAATATCAGTCTGAGGAATGGTGTTAACTACACCCGTAATAAGGAAGATAAAATGTTCCTCTAGGTATCTCCTAGAATCCTAGACTCACGGTCTCAGTGGGTGACCATTAATATACTCAGATAGCCCCAGTGTACTCCCAGTGCGTCCATGGGCAGGAAGAGAGTGAGCCAATCAGACCTTGCGCAGTTGAGAGAAACTTTAGCTTCCCGTTAGCAAGAGGGTTTCACTAGCTGCTCGGGACATGTGGGGTTGTGCACCGGAGTGGTAAGAACTGATCACCCACTGCTGATGCTGGTCCCGTGTCGTGTTAGTTGTCGGGAGCACTCGTTCACTCAAGAGATCCTTTGCTACCCCGCTAAACAGTGACAGGCCTACACTGATCGGTCCAATGGCGACAATCGCCACCCTCAATCATCAACGGCAGTCAATCTCTCGCAGTCAACTCCGCAGTCAACTCCGGTCAACTCCAGTCAAGTGGGTTCTGACGGAAACCCTGAAATGAACTCACTGTTAGCTCTAGTTAACTTTACCACTGCCCTATCTAACCCTGTCTGAGATCGAATGAGACTTACTTGTTATACTGCAATAGCGCAGCACAGGTGACTAGGCCACGTGACTATTTCTGATGGACGCGCGGAACGTCTTGTCTGTGTGACTGCTCTCCGGGACTGGGCTAGCCAGCATCGCGTCTCCCCAAGGCGCTAGCTTGGGCCTACGTGATATATTTTCCGCCTAACTAATAACTCCTTGGGACACCCGTAACATTATTCAGACTGCTAAACGATCTATAATAATTTCAAATTCAATAATAGTCCCTTAACTTCATGAATCGCATCATTATTAATTCGGTAAATCATATTTAATATCATATAGGCCTAGTTCCGCAATCTCTCGCTACGAGCAGGCAGCGCTCCCTCCCCTCAGATGACCTTGAACGCTCAGTATCACTCATGGCGGGGCATTTGAAATTACTCTGAAATTTCTGGATATTACAATCGACCCCCCTAAAAAAAGACAGCACTGTCCTCATGTGCTGAGAAAACATGCATACGACCCCCCTAAAATTTTGTTCTAAGGACTGCACCTCACCCCTTTTGCTAAATGCAGCATTCCCGTCTTCTCTTCTCTCCTTTTCTCTCCCGCTAACACTCGACCCCCCTAAAAAAGACAGCACTGCCCTCATGTGCTGAGAGAACAACTTAAAACCCACCTTCAACTCTGTACTATTCCACTCGCAGCTAGCAACTCCATTTCTTCCTAGCCCAACTCAATACCAACCAGAACATCACGCTCCCCTTTTGCCTGGCCCTTAACTAGAGAACCAATGTCAAAAAAAAAATACACAGTCCAAAACAAACATGCTCTCCTTTTGCCTGGCCCTTGAGCTAAGAGGAACCAGTGTCAAAAAAAAATACTCAGTCCATCTCCAACATGCTCTCCTTTGCCTGGCCCTTGAGCTAAGAGGAACCAGTGTCAAAACAATACTCAGTCCAAAACAAACATGCTCTCCTTTTGCCTGGCCCTTGAGCTAAGAGGAACCAGTGTCAAAACAATACTCAGTCCAAAACCAACATGCTCTCCTTTTGCCTGGCCCTTGAGCTAAGAGGAACCAGTGTCAAAACAATACTCAGTCCACGTCTCCGAACCTCATGCCGGCAGACCAACCCTCTGACAATGTACCAGTCCATCTTAGTGAGGCCCTGGACATTACAACCGTACTCTCAATCCCGCTCATGACAGCAACTCAATCCCGCTCATGACAGCAACCACTACTCAACGCACATCTCTGACCTAACCATCTCTCCAATCCCCTCTGCCCTACTCACAACTCCTCCAACTCACCCCGTACGACCTGCCTTTTCTCATTACCATGCACCCTAAACTGTAATCGGTCGGCTTCGTCTTGTCTCTCAGCTGGAGGGCTCGATCAACCTCTCTGAACTACTTACGTACCCCTATATTTCCCACTTGGACCTCACACTTCCTTGACTGCTGGACGTGTGCCTGACATTCACCCCTTGTTTCCTCCCTGAACCGTTGAATGTGTGCCTGAGACTCCCACTTGAACCTGTTTACCTGTGCTTGATAATCCCTCTTTCGGTCTCCGAACTCCTCTCTCAGCTGCACCAATGTCCCGCGGCCGTCTCTCTTCCTCCTCATACACATCTCTACTGTCAAGCCTAACCAACTCAGTCCGGGCACAAGGATGAGCATCAGTGCGAGTTCAATCCCTACCATTGCTAACCAACACATGATGGCGTTCATTATCCCAACCACAGTACTATCAGTCACGACATTAAAAACTACGCTCTGCTACCATTTGTAACCGGTCGGAATTTGCTGGACTTTAATTTCTCACTTGACTTGGGGTTTATTAAAATTTAATAGATGGTAAAGGCAGTGGAAGCGCCCCTTTGAGAAAAATCCCGAACCAGCACAAGAACACTTAAATCTACTACACAAAATTAACTGTCCGTGACCCGTGGAAGGATAGCGTCTGTGACTGGGATGAATGAGACACACTGTAAAATTTAGACACTTATATTCCCTCCAACACTACAAACACAATCAAATAATGGTACACCAATATGCGCACCTCTTAACTTAAACTTAAAACACTACTCTGGGGAATAAAAGTTATAAATGACATAGAAATTATTAGAAACACAGGCAACAATAAATTTGAAGTATTAAGAAATGTTGCTTGCACACATGAAACAGGCCTCTTAAGGGCTTTCACAAAATAATATCAGTCACTTAGGAAATGGTATTAAAAAATAAGAAATTAACTACTCTACAATGAATAGGCCTTAAGGGCTTTCAACAAAATTATAGCACCCCAACAGATGTACACTTCCTAACCTAACCTAACCACTACTCTGGGGAACAAGGTTATACCTGAGATCAGAATTATGAAGAACAATTAGAGGCATTAAAAGAATCAAATCACAGTATCACTCTGGTTCCACTTAATGGCACAAACATTCAAAAAAACACTACTATCAGAATTATTTAAGAAATATTAAACTACACACGTCAAGATAATATCAGTCTGAGGAATGGTGTTAACTACACCCGTAATAAGGAAGATAAAATGTTCCTCTAGGTATCTCCTAGAATCCTAGACTCACGGTCTCAGTGTGTGACCATTAATATACTCAGATAGCCCCAGTGTACTCCCAGTGCGTCCATGGGCAGGAAGAGAGTGAGCCAATCAGACCTTGTGCAGTTGAGAGAAACTTTAGCTTCCCGTTAGCAAGAGGGTTTCACTAGCTGCTCGGGACATGTGGGGTTGTGCACCGGAGTGGTAAGAACTGATCACCCACTGCTGATGCTGGTCCCGTGTCGTGTTAGTTGTCGGGAGCACTCGTTCACTCAAGAGATCCTTTGCTACCCCGCTAAACAGTGACAGGCCTACACTGATCGGTCCAATGGCGACAATCGCCACCCTCAATCATCAACGGCAGTCAATCTCTCGCAGTCAACTCCGGTCAACTCCAGTCAAGTGGGTTCTGACGGAAACCCTGAAATGAACTCACTGTTAGCTCTAGTTTACTTTACCACTGCCCTATCTAACCCTGTCTGAGATCGAATGAGACTTACTTGTTATACTGCAATAGCGCAGCACAGGTGACTAGGCCACGTGACTATTTCTGATGGACGCGCGGAACGTCTTGTCTGTGTGACTGCTCTCCGGGACTGGGCTAGCCAGCATCGCGTCTCCCCAAGGCGCTAGCTTGGGCCTACGTGATATATTTACCGCCTAACTAATAACTCCTTGGGACACCCGTAACATTATTCAGACTGCTAAACGATCTATAATAATTTCAAATTCAATAATAGTCCCTTAACTTCATGAATCGCATCATTATTAATTCGGTAAATCATATTTAATATCATATAGGCCTAGTTCCGCAATCTCTCGCTACGAGCAGGCAGCGCTCCCTCCCCTCAGATGACCTTGAACGCTCAGTATCACTCATGGCGGGGCATTTGAAATTACTCTGAAATTTCTGGATATTACATATATATATATATATATATATATATATATATATATATATATATATATATATATATATATATATATATATATATAATATCTTAATGCATATATATATATATAGTTATAATCATATATTTTATATATATATGTTATATGTAGAGGGAGATGGTTGTTACTAGTGTTCCCTTGAAGGATGCAGTGATGGGTAGGGAAACACTGAGTAACACTGAGTCCGTTTATTATGGATGATAGAAATACAAGTGGTGACTCGCGTGTGCCATGCACGGCTCACACAGTCAGACTGAGGCTGCCTTGCCATATGGCAGCCTCGGGGCAATATTGCCACATAACACGTGCAGTGTTGCCACGTTTGCCACGTGATTATACATATACTGTAAATGATACTCGGCACAGTAGCTTATGTACAGGGTTCCTACTCGGCACAGTAGCTTATGTACAGGGTTGCTACTCGGCAAAGTAGCTTAGATACATAACCTACATCTCCCTCCCCCCTCACGCTCATAGTCTTTGTCTTGAGCGGACTTCTTAATCCTAAGTCGCTCCGAGCGTCGAGGTGCACTGTGGGGCGGATCCTCGTGAGGTGTAGGTGACTCGTCCTCGGTCAAGGGGCCAGCAGCAGGGGGTGGGACTGGCCGGAGGAAGCGGCGGTTCCTCCACCAGACACGGCCGCTCGGCATCCTGACCTTGTAGTCCCGCGACCGGCCGACGCCCATCACTATGCCCACCTTGTCCCAGCGTGTCGTCGTCGGGTCCTGGACGCGGACAAGGGCACCAATCTCCAGTGGCTGAAGAGGGCGGGCACGGTCGTCAGACCGAGCCTTGGCGTCCTGGGCACGTGAAGCGGCGCGGCGGTCACAGCTCTCGGCTTTGGTCTGCCAGTCCTTCGCAAAGGCCTTGGCGTGTGTAGGAACGCAAGAGCAGAGAGGGTGACCATACAGGATCTGGGCAGGGGTAGCCCTGGGGCGTGTGGTCGATTCCACCCTCCTGATGTGACTCCGCTGCTGCTTGGGGCTGCGTGGGCCATCTGGAGGGGGCTGCGTGCGAACCACCCCGAGGGAAGTGCGCTGCTGTCCTCGTCTTGGGCTTTTGGGCTTGGGTTGGTGGCAGCACTTGTAGTAGTGTCCATAGCGACCACAGGCCTGACACTTGCGGCCTCGTGCAGGGCACCTGTCTGTGTTAGACCAGTGGCCCTTACGGTCACATCCACGACACAGTGCGTCGGCGGCCGGGCAAGTCTTGGGGCTGTGCTGCTTTCCACAGCTGCCATAGGAAGCACTAGGCGGAGGCGTGGAAGAACGTGTGGCAGCCTTCGCGTTGTTGGCCGCCTTCTTATCCTTCTTGTATTGTGAGATAGCTCTCACAGCAGGTGGGGCCCGTAAGACAGAGGTGGCGGACTTGGTGGCCTCGTATGACCGACATTCAGTCACTACCACCTGGAGCGTGGAGGAAGTGTCCAGGGGGATGAGTCGCTGCATCAACTCTTTGTGCCTGACACCTGTCAAGATCCCGTGCTTGATCCAGGCTTCCTCACATTCCCGGCTGTGCGCCTTGCAGACGTCGATCTCCTCCGACAAACTCTTCAAGCGTACAAAAAAGTCGTCAAAGGATTCGTTCTCCGCCTACTTGCAGCTGGTGAAGGCACGGCGACGCAAAGCCTCGTTGTTTCGACCCTTAACATGCTCCTGTAAAAGATCGAGCACATCCGTCACTGAAGATGTAGAATCGGGAGGCACTTGCAACGTGTGCTCCAAAACTCTCTGGGTCTCCAGCGACAAACACATCCGCAGTTGGAAGAGCTGTTTGTTTGGAGGCATGCTGTCCAGGTCCACCATCGTGGAGTAATCTGTCCAGCGCCGCCTCCACTCACGAAAAAGCTGAAACGTGACGTCTGGTGAGAGGGCGGGTGGGGGTTGAACGGATGCCTTGGGAGCTGTTTGTTTGGAGGCAAGAGTACCTGGAGGACGCTGGTGTGGTGGAGGAGGGAGGATATTGGGGCCTTGGTGTGCGAGTGAGGGAGGGTGGGTTAGCGCCAGGGTCGCCAATAGTGCCTCAAAACGCAACTTTTCCTCCTCTCTTCGTGTCTCCTCCCTCTGAAGTTCCATTTCTCTACGTCGCTCGTCCCGGTCGTCCATCCACCTCAGAATTGTGGCAATGTCCGTCACAGGAGGTGGAGGATGAGAGTCTGCGCCCGGTGGAGGGGAAGGTGGTGGGGAGTCGTGTCTCCCATCTTGACGTTGTCCCTTCTTACCTCCCATCTTTGTGTGTGCGTGGACTGCACTGTTTAGTATATAAAGTGGCGCCTCAACAGCTCGAACCACATATATATGACATAAACAGTGCAGATATAACGCATATAGTCCACTGTTCTGTCCGTGAGTGAGTGCGTGCGTGCGTGTGTGTGTGTCTCAGAGAGCGGTGTGTGGTGGCCTGCGGAGGCGGAGGCAAGACCAGTGTCCCACCGGATGTCGCACGAGAAGGGTGTACGCCTGCGTGCTCCGTGGGAACCACAAAAAAACAGGCCAATGCTCAACTCTCAGCTCTAGACACACACTAATACACTGACACTAACACTGCCACCGTCACTAAAACGCACTGTGACGGAACAACACTGCACATCGCGGCGAAACACAGCGCAACACAACACAACACACTATGAGTCGACGCGCATGACGCGCATGACGCGCATCACCGGCAGACGTAACTGTCTCGGCACCTTTCACACACTTTGTAAGTCCACAGATCCTAGGCACTGCGCCATGATAGTTACTAGTGTGCACTGAAGAATGCAGTGATGGGTAGAGAAACACTGAGTAACACTGAGTCCGTTTATTATGGATGAGAGAAACACAAGTGGTGACTCGCGTGTGCCATGCACGGCTCACACAGTCAGACTAAGGCTGCCTTGCCATATGGCAGCCTCGGGGCAATGTTGCCACATAACACGTGCAGTGTTGCCACGTTTGCCACGTGATTATATATATAAATGCTACTCGGCACAGTAGCTTATGTACAGGGTTGCTACTCGGCACAGTAGCTTAGATACATAACCTACAGGAGACACTTTAATTAACTTACATCTTCATTATATGTCGTTCTTGTACTGAGCAATGTTATATTTATTCACTTCGGTAGATAACCTTACCATTCAAACACACTTAAATGCTCCTATCTCACGGTCTACAGGACACACACACACACACACTACTACAACCACCTCGCACTCTAACACACACACACACACACACACACACACTCCATCACACTTCCATCTCATTTCAACACACACGCTACTATACATCCTTCTCACTCCAACACAGACTTTGTCACATCTCCCTCTTACAGCAACACACACTCTACCACACTTGCCTCTCACTACAACAAACTTTTTTCACAACATTCAGTCCAACACACACGTTCTTACCCTCTCACTCCAGCACACACACTACTATACATGACTCTTACTTCAACACACACACACACACACACACTCAAATTCCAACCATTTTCGTTCTCTGCTGCCACGCACTCTACCTCCCCTCCCCCCCACTCACCCTCGCGCCCCGGTGATACGAGGTCACCGGGCAATGATAGTAATCATAATAACACCACAATTCCTCACGACGCCGACTCGATAAGTCAATTACCCGGCGGGAGGCACAACACGCGTGGACTCCGGGCGAAGGGGGGAGCTGAAGACACACAGACGAGAGAGACCACCAACAGGAGAAACGAGGAGGAACTTACCCCTCTACCCCTTCCCTCACTCCTCATTAAACTCAACAAGTATAAAGACGACTCCTACAGATGGTAAATACTCCTTGATGTTATCCAATAGGAGGGTATTTCTCTAACAGTCCCTTCAACAAGACGGCCTTCTACAGGAGCTTCATGAGAAGGACGAGTACATCATAAGGGACTTTTCGTCGCTGTTGTTTCCTCCTGCTGTAGTCTTGAAGAAGGTTCGTGCCGCGCGTGTAATACCTGGATGGATTTCGTGCTTCGTAAGATAGAGTTTCGAGGTCTCGACCGATTGGAGAGTTTAGTCGATGACACTGGCGATTATGTCAGAGAGTGGCCCTGGTGGTGGTTGTGACGAGTGTACCTGATGGTGATGACAGGTCGAGGAAGCCGTGTGTCTACCTGCAGTTGTGGTGTAGATGGTGATGATGACAGCCTATAGACAGGAGATGTCGATAGGTGAAGGAGTTAACGGACAGAACTTTTGACAGGTGGAGACGTGTGGAGACGGTGATGTGTGTGGAGACGGTGATGTCCTGTGACGGACATTGCCACAATTCTGAGGTGGATGGACGACCGGGACGAGCGACATAGAGAAATGGAACTTCAGAGGGAGGAGACACGAAGAGAGGAGGAAAAGTTGCGTTTTGAGGCACTATTGGCGACCCTGGCGCTAACCCACCCTCCCTCACTCGCGCACCAAGGCGCCAATATCCTCCCTCCTCCACCACACCAGCGTCCTCCAGGTACTCTTGCCTCCAAACAAACAGCTCCCAAGGCATCCGTTCAACCCCCACCCGCCCTCTCACCAGACGTCACGTTTCAGCTTTTTCGTGAGTGGAGGCGGCGCTGGACAGATTACTCCACGATGGTGGACCTGGACAGCATGCCTCCAAACAAACAGCTCATCCAACTGCGGATGTGTTTGACAGGTGAAGGAAACTGTATACCTGGGGCTAAGGACGTCTCATGATAGTGTTGATGACCAGTGGTAACAGGTGTGTAGACGGCAATGACGTCAGAGGAAGGCAGGTGTGTACGGGAGTGTGACGAAAGGTAATACAGGTATCAAAATCAGGATTCATATACATGTGATGATAAAACTGCGTGGAGACAGGTGCGTCTAACTGACAGTAGTGACAGATCATATAACTAAGTGAAAATAAACAGCTAAACGGTGACGGTATATTTATAATTATAGAAAGACTGTATTCTCTCTCTCTCTCTCTCTCTCTCTCTCTCTCTCTCTCCATACACACACTATAGCAGCCATGAAAAGCAAATTATGTTATAGAGAAAATGTGAACTTCTTTAAGTTACTGAGTGATTATTTAAGTAATGTGTAATATAAATGCGCTGGTCCTTCACGCCGATTTACACAGATGATTCATTTTAATTAAAGTGTCGGAAGGTTTAGGTGAGTTTTTTACAGGTGTGGGGAAGTGTTGTGAGCAAATGATGATTATCGAGAACTCCCCGGTGTTGAGATGAGTCTCTATCGTGCTGACGTGCCAGCTAAGAGTGACAGATAATAGTACAGACACTCAGCAGCTTCCAACCCTGTAATCTATCTTTGCAAACACTGCCTAAAATTTCACACTGATCCACCCAATGTGAAGTAGATGATTGATGTGTGTGTGTGTGTGTGTGTGTTTTGTGTGTGTGTTTTGTGTGTGTGTTTTGTGTGTGTGTGTGTGTGTGTGTGTGTGTGTGTGTGTTTTGTGTGTGTTTGTGTGTGTGTGTGTGTGTGTGTGTGTGTGTGTGTGTGTGTGTGTGTGTGTGTGTGTGTGTGTGTGTGTGTGTGTATGTGTGTGTGTCTGTGTGTGTGTGCATTTTGTATGTTTCTGTGTATGTGCGTTTGTGTGTATCTTTTGTGTTGTGTGTGTGTGTGTGTGTGTGTGTGTGTGTGGTTATTTGTACGTGTTTGTTTGAGTGTCTATGTGTGTGTGTATGTTTCTACTTCCCTATCTTTGCTTTATAATCTATATAAATGTACTGTACTTCAATGTGTATAAGTTTGTGCGTTTCTATATGTAAATTTATATATGTGTGTTTATATAGTTCATTTATATATACAACTATATTATTTCTTGTAAATAAACATCGGAAGCAATTAAAACATCCATCCATTCAATCTATCAATTTATTCAACTAATTATTTGTTCAATCATCATTCTTTTTATTTATTTATCTATTTGTCAATCAACCAATCTACTGTGTCTATCCGTCTATTCATCAATCCAGTCTATATCTGTCTGTGTCTGTCTGTCTGTCTGTCTGGCTGGCTGGCTATCCATCACATCTATCAGTCTATCATTTTATCAAAATGCATATCCCTTCAATTCATCAATCAATCAATCATTCGGCCTTCCTATCATACCCATCAATCATGCCCTGATCCGCGTGTGTTTTGAGAGGAAAGTGAGCCAGCTGTGCAACGTCAGGTTCCGACAAGTCGTTTAATCCCGAGCGACGTGCAGCTGTCAGCGGGTCGTCACGGCTGACAGGAGGCGTGACTGGAGAGAACAGTTCCCACGCTGTCAGACTCACGTAGACGTACCCTCTCTCCTGAGTAGCGGAGGGGGGTGAGAGGGAGAGGAGGTGGGTGAGAGGGAGAGGAAGGGGTGAGAAGGAGAGGAAGGGGTGAGAGGGAGAATAAGATGTGAGAGGGAGAGTAAGGGGTGAGAGGGAGAGGAAGGAGTGAGAGAGAGAGAGAGGAAGGGGTGAGAGGGAGGAGGAGGTGGATGAGAGGAAGAGGAGGTGGATGAGAGGAAGAGGAGGTGGGTGAAAGGGAGATGAGGTGGGTGAGAGGGAGAGGA
>NW_024722949.1:212500-223810 GCF_018991925.1 Homarus americanus | reverse complement strand
GCCACATCCATTACCTTGGCACTAAGTCAGGTAGGAGTGTATAGTGTCACATCCATCACCTTGGCACTAAGTCAGGTAGAGGGTGTATAGTGTCACATCCATCACCTTGGCACTAGAATTCAGGTAGGGTGTATAGTGCCACATCCATTACCTTGGCACTAAGTCCAGGTAGGAGGTGTATAGTGCCATCCATCACACGGCGCACTAAGTCAGGTAAAGGAATTATAGTGTCACATCCATTACCTTGGCTCAAGTCAGGTAGGAGTGTATGGTAGCACATCCATTACCTTGGCACTAAGTCAGGTAAGGAGTGTATAGTGCCACATCCATTACCTTGGCACTAAGTCAGGTAGGTGTATAATTACCCATCCATTACCCAACTGGCATAAGTCCAGGTAGGTGTATAGTGCCAGCATCCATTACCTTGCGCTTTCAGAGTCGTTAGGGTGTATAGTGCCATCATCCGTACATGGCACTAAGTCAGGTAGGGTGTATAGTGTCACATCCATTACCTTGGCACTAAGTCAGGTAGGAGTGTATAGTGCCATCATCCATTACCTTGGCACTAAGTCGGGTAGGAGGTGTATAGTGCCACATCCATTACCTTGGCACTAAGTCCGGAGTAGAGTGTATAGTGCCATCATCCATTACATGGCACTAAGTCCAGGTAGGAGTGTATAAATTGCCACATCCATTTGGCACTAAGTCCAGGGTAGGGAGTGTATAGTGTCTACCTCCATTCACCTTGGCACTAAGTCAGGTAGGGTGTATAAATTTACTATCATCCATTACCTTGGCACTAAGTCGGGTAGGAGTGTATAGTGCCATCATCCATTACCTTAGCTAAAGTCAGGTAGGGTGTATAGTGCCATCATCCATTACCTTGTGGCACTAAGTCAGGTAGGGTGTATAGTGCCACATCCATTACCTTGTGGCACTAAGTCAGGTAGGGTGTATGATGCCATCATCCATTACCTTGGCACTAAGTCAGGTAGGGTGTATAGTGCCACATCCATTACCTTGGCACTAAGTCAGGTAGGGTGTATAGTGTCACATCCATTACCTTGGCGCACTAAGTCGGGTAGGGTGTATAGTGCCATCATCCATTACCCTGGCACTAAGTCAGGTAGGGTGTATAGTGCCACATCCATTACCTTGGCACGCACTAAGTCAGGTAAGTGTGTATAGTGCCACATCCATTACCTTGGCACTAAGTCAGGTAGGAGTGTATGAGTGCCACATCCATTACACTTGGCACTAAGTCAGGTAGGGTGTATAGTGCCACATCCGTCTACTGCTGGCACTAAGTCCAGGTAGGAGTGTATAGTGCCACATCCATCACCTGGCACTAAGTCAGGTAGGAGTGTATAGTGCCACATCCATTACATGGCATAAGTCAGGGTAGGAGTGTATAGTGCCATCATCAATTATCTTGGCACTAAGGTCAGGTAGGGTGTATATGGTGCCACGTGGCCCTTGGCACTAAGTCAGGTAGGGTGTATAGTGCCATCATCCATTCTGCTTGGCACTAAGTCGGGTAGGGTGTATTGTGCCATCCATTGCCTTGGCACTAAGTCAGGTAGGGTGTATAGTGCCACATCCATTACCTTGGCACTAAGTCGGGTAGGGTGTATAGTGCCACATCATTGCACCCCACAGCAAGCACTAAGTCGGGTAGGAGTGTATAGTGCCACATCCATTACAACTTGGCACTAAGTCAGGTAGGGTGTATAGTGCCATCATCCATTCCCACCCCTTGGCACTAAGTCAGGTAGGAGTGTATTGTGCCATCATCCATTACCTTGGCACTAAGTCAGGTAGGAGTGTATAGTGCCACATCCATTCTGCTTGGCACTAAGTCAGGTAGGGTGTATGAGTGCCACATCCATTGCCCTTGGCACTAAGTCAGGTAGGGGTGTATAGTGCCACATCCATTACCTTGGCACTAAGTCAGGTAGGGTGTATAGTGCCATCATCCATTACCTTGGCACTAAGTCAGGTAGGGAGTGTATAGTGCCCATCCATTACCTTGGCACTTACTAGGGTGAGGTAGGGAGTGTATGGTGCCACATGCATTACCTTGGCACCTTTAAGTCAGGTAGGGAGTGTATAGTGCCACATCCATTACCTTGGCACTAAGTCAGGTAGGGTGTATAGTGCCACATCCATTATGGCACTAAGTCCGGGTAGGAGTGTATAGTGCCACATCCATTACCTTGGCACTAAGTCAGGTAAGGGTGTATAGTGCCACATCCATTACACCTTGGCACTAAGTCGGGTAGGAGTGTATAGTGCCACATCCATCACCTGCTTGGCGCACTAAGTCGGGTAGGGTGTATAGTGCCACATCCGTACCTTGGCACTAAGTCAGGTAGGAATTAATATGTAGTGTCACATCCATTACCTTGGCACTAAGTCAGGTAGGGTGTATAGTGTCACATCCATTACCTTGGCACTAAGTCAGGTAAGTGTATAGTGTCACATCCGTACCTTGGCACTAAGTCAGGTAGGGTGTATAGTGCCACATCCATTACCCTTGGCACTAAGTCAGGTAGGGTGTATAGTGCCACATCCATTACCTTGGCACTAAGTCAGGTAGGGTGTATAGTGCCACATCCATTACCCTTGGCACTAAGTCAGGTAGGGTGTATAGTGCCACATCCATTACCTTGGCACTGAGGTCAGGTAGGGTGTATAGTGCCACATCCATTACCTTGGCACTAAGTCAGGTAGGGTGTATAGTGTCACATCAGTACCTTGGCACTCCAGTCCAGGTAGAAGGTGTATGAGTGCCACATCCATTCCACCTTGGCACTAAGTCAGGTAGGAGTGTATAGTGCCACATCCATTACCTTGGCACTAAGTCAGGTAGGAGTGTATAGTGCCACATCCATTACCTTGGCACTAAGTCGGAGTAGGAGTGTATAGTGTCACATCCGTACATGGCACTCCAGTCCAGGTAGGAGTGTATAGTGCCACATCCATTACGGCACTAAGTCAGGTAGGGAGTGTATAAGTGCCACATCCATTACCTTGGCACTAAGTCAGGTAGGGTGTATAGTGTCACATCCATTACCTTGGCACTCAGTCAGGTAGGGTGTATAGTACCACATCCATTACCTTGGCACTAAGTCCGGGTAGGGTGTATAGTGTCACATCCATTACCTTGGCACTCAGTCAGGTAGGAGTGTATGAGTGCCACATCCATTACCTTGGCACTAAGTCAGGTAGGAGTGTAGCATTCTTTTACCATCCAAGTACCTTGGCACTAAGTCCAGGTAGGGTGTATAGTGCCATGTTACCTTGGCACTAAGTCAGGTAGGAGTGTATGAGTGTCACATCCATTACCTTGGCACTCAGTCCAGGTAGGAGTGTATAGTGCCACATCCATTACCTTGGCACTAAGTCAGGTAGGGTGTATAGTGCCACATCCATTACCTTGGCACTAAGTCGGGTAGGGTGTATAGTGCCACATCCATTACCTTGGCACTAAGTCCGGGTAGGGTGTATAGTGTCACATCCATTACCTTGGCACTCAGTCGGGTAGGAGTGTATAGTGCCACATCCATTCCCTTGGCACTAAGTCAGGTAGGGTGTATAGTGCCACATCCACACCTTCTTGCTAAGTCCGGAGTAGGGTGTATAGTGCCACATCCATTACCTTGGCACTAAGTCGGGTAGGAGTGTATAGTGCCCACATCCATTACCTTGGCACTAAAGTCGGGTAGGGTGTATAGTGTCACATCCATTACCTTGGCACTAAGCCAGGTAGGGTGTATAGTGCCACATCCATTACCTTGGCACTCAGTCAGGTAGGGAGTGTATAGTGCCACATCCATTACCCTGGCACTAAGTCAGGTAGGAGTGTATAGTGCCACATCCATTACCTTGGCACTTGCTAAGGTCAGGTAGGGTGTATAGTGCCACATCCATTACCTTGTGGCACTAAGTCAGGTAGGGTGTATAGTGCCACATCCATTACTGGCAACTAAGTCGGGTAGAGGTGTATAGTGCCACATCCCATTACCCCTTGGCACTAAGTCAGGTAGGAGTGTATAATTAATGCATCCATTACCTTGGCACTAAGCCAGGTAGGAGTGTATGAGTGCCACATCCATTACCTTGCTTTTCAGTCAGGTAGGAGTGTATGAGTGCCACATCCATTACCTTGGCACTTTAAGTCAGGTAGGGTGTATAGTGCCCACATCCATTGCCTTGGCACTAAGTCAGGTAGGGTGTATAGTGCCACATCCATTACCCTGGCACTAAGTCAGGTAGGGTGTATAGTGCCACATCCATTACCTTGGCACTAAGTCAGGTAGGAGTGTATTGTGCCACATCATCACCTTGGCACTAAGTCCAGGTAGAAGTGTATGGTGCCCAGCATCCATTACCTTGGCACTAAGTCAGGTAGGGTGTATAGTGCCAGCATCCATTGCCTTGGCACTAAGTCCAGGTAGGGTGTATAGTACATCCATTACCTTGGCACTAAGTCAGGTAGGGTGTGCATTCACTTACATCCATTACCTTGGCACTAAGTCAGGTAGGGGTGTATAGTGCCATCATCCATTACCTTGGCACTAGGTCGGGTAGGGTGTATAGTGCCACATCCATTACCCCTTGGCACTAAGTCCAGGTAGGAGTGTATTGTACCACATCCATTACCTTGGCACTAAGTCAGGTAGGAGTGTATAGTGCCACATCCATTACCTTGGCACTAAGTCAGGTAGGAGTGTATAGTGTCACATCCATTACCTTGGCACTAAGTCGGGTAGGGAGTGTATAGTGCACATCATTACCTTGGCACTAAGTCAGGTAGAAAGGGTGTATAGTGTCACATCCATTACAGCGGCACTAAGTCAGGGTAGGAGGTGTATAGTGCCACATCCATTACTAGCAGCACTAAGTCAGGTAGGGTGTATAGTGCCACATCCATTACCTTGGCACTAAGTCAGGTAGGGTGTATAGTGCCATCATCCATTACCTTGGCACTAAGTCAGGTAGGGGTGTATAGTGCCACATCCATTACCTTGGCATAAGTCAGGTAGGGGTGTATTGTGCCACATCCATTACCTTGGCACTAAGTCAAGGTAGGAGTGTATAGTGCCACATCCATTACCTTGGCACCTTGCTGGGAGTCAGGTAGGGTGTATAGTGCCACATCCATTACCTTGGCACTAAGTCAGGTAGGGTGTATAGTGCCATCATCCATTCACCTTGGCACTTCTAAGTCGGGTAGGGGTGTATAGATGCCATCATCCATTACCTTGGCACTTCAGAGTCCGGGTAGGGTGTACTGGAGTGCCATCATCCATTACCTTGGCACTAAGTCAGGTAGGGTGTATAGTGCCACATCATCACTATGGCACTAAGTCAGGTAGGGTGTATAGTGCCCCATCCGTCCCTTGGCATAAGTCGGGTAGGGAGTGTATGAGTGCCACATCCATTACCTGCTTGGCACTAAGTCGGGTAGGGTGTATAGTGCCACATCCATCACCTTGGCACTAAGTCAGGTAGGGGTGTATAGTGCCACATCCATTACCTTGGCACTAAGTCAGGTAGGGTGTATAGTGCCACATCCATTTGCGCTGGCATAGAATGGGCAGGGTGTATAGTGCCCATCCATTACCTTGGCACTAAGTCAGGTAGGGTGTATAGTGCCATCATTACCTTGGCACTAAGTCAGGTAGGGGTGTATAGTGCCACGGCATCCATTACCTTGGCACTAAGTCAGGTACAGGGTGTATAGTGCCACATCCATTACCTTGGCACTAAGTCAGGTAGGAGTGTATAGTGCCACATCCCCATTACACCTTGGCACTAAGTCAGGTAGGGTGTATAGTGTCACATCCATTACCTTGGCACTAAGTCAGGTAGGAGTGTATATTTGCCACATCCATTACCTTGGCACTAAGTCAGGTAGGAGTGTATAGTGCCACATCCATTACATGGCACTAAGTCAGGTAGGGTGTATGGTGTATCGTGCCTAATTAGAACTACAGCACCTGAGATTTACCTGGCCAATTACACTAAATTATATATAACTTTATTACATATACGAAATACATATAAAATCTCAGACTATATATTATGTATATATAATTACACAGAAACTAAGTTATATATTACCTATAATACTACGACTTGATTATATGTAGTTTTATTTACATATTAAAGAAGAAATTATACTTTTTCTCAGCGATAGTAGTTTTTTGAAGGGAAAATTTTGATACTTTTTTCTTCCGTTAATTAGGTAGATTTGTGGTTAAAAAGGATAATGAGGATAATTAATCTGCACTTTAGGTAAATTAGGATGACGTTATTAAGTCTCTCTCTCTCTCTCTCTCTCTCTCTATTGTATTGAAGGGCTCGTAAGTTGAATATGGATCATAAAAACACAAATTTACCTTATCCTAACCAAACCTAAGCTAGTAGTTATGTAATGACCAAACTGCATTGAATGAGTTGCTTGGGTAGTTATCAGCACAGGTGAGAGCAATTTGCCAGGTGTTGTGATGAGGCTACACCTGTACACACGGCATTCACCGGCTGGACCTCTCCAAGGACACACACACGCAGACAGTATGGCCCTCCTCACTAAGGTATGGTACTGTGCAAGCTGAATGTGTGTATGTGTGTGTTTGTGTCATGTTGTGTGTGTTTATGTGTGTGTCTGTGATTATGTGTGTGTGTGTGTGTTTATGTCTGTATTTACGTCTCTCTGTTTATGTCTGTATTTATGTCTGTGTTTACGTCTCTCTGTTTATGTCTGTGTTTATGTCTGTGTTTATGTCTCTGTGTTTATGTCTGTGTTTACGTCTCTGTTTATGTCATGTTTATGTCTGTGTTTACGTCTCTCTGTTTATGTCTGTGTTTATGTCTGTGTTTACGTCTCTCTGTTTATGTCTGTGTTTATGTCTGTGTTTTATGTCTGTGTTTATGTCTCTCTGTTTATGTCTGTGTTTATGTCTGTGTTTATGTCTGTGTTTATGTCTGTGTTTATGTCTTTGTGTTCATGTCTGTGTTTATGTCTGTGTTTATGTCTCTGTGTTTATGTCTGTGTTTATGTCTGTGTTTATGTCTGTGTTTATGTCTTTGTGTTTATGTCTTTGTGTTTATGTCTGTGTTTATGTCTCTCTGTTTATGTCTGGGTTTATGTCTTTGTGTTTATGTCTTTGTGTTTATGTCTGTGTTTATGTCTCTCTGTTTATGTCTGGGTTTATGTCTCTCTGTCTATGTCTGTGTTTATGTCTCTGTGTTTATGTCTGTGTTTATGTCTCTGTGTTTATGTCTGTGTTTATGTCTCTGTGTTTATGTCTTTGTGTTTATGTCTGTGTTTATGTCTGTGTTTATGTCTCTGTGTTTATGTCTGTGTTTATGTCTCTGTGTTTATGTCTTTGTGTTTATGTCTGTGTTTATGTCTGTGTTTATGTCTCTGTGTTTATGTCTTTGTGTTTATGTCTGTGTTTATGTCTTTGTGTTTATATCTGTGTTTATATCTGTGTTTATGTGGCTGTATTTATGTGTCTGTTTATGTCTGTGTGTGTGTGTTATGTGTGTTTATGTCTGTGTTTATATCTGTGTTTATGTGTGTGTATTTATGTGTCTGTTTATGTCTGTGTGTGTGTGTTATGTGTGTTTATGTCTGTGTTTATATCTGTGTTTATGTGGCTGTGTGTGTGTGTTATGTGTGTTTATGTCTGTGTTTATATCTGTGTTTATATCTGTGTTTATGTGTGTGTTTGTGTGTCAGTTTTGTATGGCGTTAGAGAAGAAATTTCGGACATATCACCATACACAGGCAGCTTAACGAGAGCTTAACGAGAGCTTAACGAGAGCTTAACGAGAGCATAACGAGAGATTGACAGAGCACTTCAACAAAAGCTTAACACGAAAGACTAGAATATTCAACGAAAGCTTAACGCGAAAGACTAGAATGTTCAACGAAAGCTTAACGAAGACTTAACGTAAAATATTATGATGTTCAACGAAAAATTAACTCGAAAAGTTAACGAGAAGGCAGAGTCCAACGAAGGAACAACGTGATAAATAGAAAATAACCTCAAGTTTAATGAATGGTTAACACGAAAGACTAACGACAGTATGGCAAGGTTCAACGAAGACTTAACGAAAGAGATTAACGATAACGAAAGGAATCAAGGCTGATATTTGATAATTATTTACTTAGATGGAAAAAAATATATAACTCGTATACCTGGAGATGTAGTAGATATTATAGGGGAATAAAGTCGAAGGGAAATAAGTAATGGGGGAAATAAAGTCGGTGGGAAATAAGTAATGATGTGATAGATAACACGGTGGGGAATAAAGTCGTAGGGAATTAAGTAATGGTACGACATAAAACAGGGGAATAAAGTCATAAAAAAAAATAAAAAAAAACCCGTACTCAGGAAATTATTATGAGACGACGCATGGGGGTAAAAAGTCCTAGGGGAAAAAAGTGAACAGGAATGGGAAAAAATCATATAATAGGAAATATAAGATCGACAGGTGTAGAGGAAATTACTAGGAATTGCTCACTCAGGAGTGTAATTAATTGGAATGGAGAGTCTTGAAAAATGAAACACTAACCACAAATGGATTTCTGTACTTATGGGGGGGAGGGGGAGGTATCTATCTATCTATCTATATATCTATCTATCTATCTATCTATCTATCTATCTATCTATCTATCTATCTATCAATCATGACAGAGAGAACTGCCATCTTGAAGGAAAAAAAATCTAATTCAACTCAAATGGATTTCTCACTGGTGGAAATAATTACGTGAGACATTTTCTGGGTGAGATGATATGAGGGAAGTGAGATAAAAAAAAAGAGAGACACAGCTGCCGAGTGAGAAATGGTGGTGAGAAATGAGAGAAATAGAGGCAGGGGGGATTTTATTATGGAGAGAGAGAGAGAGAGAGAGAGAGAGAAAGAGAGAGAGAGATGACTTTATTATTTGTTGACAGAGACGAGTAACTACTGTCTTGTCTACTCAATGCCTGTCCAATCGCCTCGCTAAATATTGACCTAAACTGAACAGCGTGTTTGTGTGTGTGTGTTTGTGTGTGTGTTTGTGTGTGTGTTTAAATTAAGACTTATAGAACATTAGTTAAAGACCCCTGGCACGTAAGAATCCCCTAGTTAAAGACCCCTGGCACTTAAGACTCCGCGAGTTAAAGACCCCTGGCACTTAAGACTCCGCTAGTTAAAGACCCCTGACACGTAAGAATCCCCTAGTTAAAGACCCCTGGCACTTAAGACTCCCCTAGTTAAAGACCCCTGGCACGTAAGATTCTCCTAGTTAAAGACTCCTGGCACTTAAGACTCCCCTAGTTAAAGACCCCTGGCACTTAAGACTCCCCTAGTTAAAGACCCCTGGCACTTAAGACTCCGCTAGTTAAAGACCCCTGGCCCCTAGTTAAAGACCCTGACATGCTCCCTAGTTAAAGACCCGGTACTTAAGACTCCCTAGTTAAAGACCCCTGGCACTTAAGACTCCGCTAGTTAAAGACTTAAAGACTGGCCTAGTTAAAAGACCCTGGCACGTAAGACTCTAGTTAAAGACCCTGACAGAAGAAAGACCCCTGGCACGTAAGACTCCCTAGTTAAAGACCCTGACACCCTAGTTAAGACTCCGCTGACTTCTCCCCTAGTTAAAGACCCCTGGCACGTAAGACCCTCACCCCTAGACCCCTTTAAGACAGACCCCTGACACGTAAGACCCTGGCACTTAAGACTCCCTAGTTAAAGACCCCTGACTACCCTGGCACTAAGACTCCCCCAGTTAAAGACCCCTGACACGTAAGAATCCCCTAGTTAAAGACCCTGGCACTCCTAGTTAAGACCCTGGCACTCCCCTAGTTAAAGACCCTAGAAATCCCTAGTTAAAGACCCTGGCACTTAAGACTCCTAGGGCACGTAACACCCCTAGTTAAAGACCTAGTAGGTAAAACTCCTAGTAGGTAAATATTGTCAAAAACAAACTAAGACTCATAATTGTGTTCCCTCATCTTCCATCACCTGAGAGTGGCGTGAGCGGATGACCATAAATCGGTGTTGTGAACCTGACACGGGGACTCTCTCTCTCCTTCCTTCCTTCCTTTCCACCTTCCATTGCTCCTTCCCTCTATATATACCACCTCTGCTATACTCCTACCTCTGCTATACTGCTATACACCTCTGCTATACTGCTATACACCTCTGCTATACACCTCTGCTATACACCTCTGCTATACACCTCTGCTATACACCTCTGCTATGCGCCTCTGCCTTATACTCATACTAGAATACAGAAACAGCCTTATCACCTACCTGTACCTTGGCTGTAATATTACCTGTTAATATTCACCTCAGTATTCAATAAGTTACAGGATTACGTTACAGGTAGTTTAATTATAACATCGAGGTAATTATATAACTTTTAGCAATACTGGGAAGATTATAGCTAGTATTTAATAGCCATGGGAGTTATATAATTCAGAAATAATTATATGATATTTGGTTTTTACGTGGGATGATTATATTTAACATTGTAAATAATTAATACCGTTGTTAATTACACAGGACAGTACATGATGGTATAACTATATCATGAACAGGTTAATTAGGCAGGTAGTGTCATTAAGAGCTTAGTATTGTACAGTTAATATCAAGGTGGATGATTGTTATACTCTCTTGTGACAGTTAGTTGTGACAGTTAATAATGACTGGTGGATGACTGTCATACTATCTCGTGACAGGTAGTTGTGACAGTTAGTAATGACAGGTGAATGACTGTTATACTCTCTCGTGACAGTTAGTTGTGACAGTTAGTTATGACAGGTGGATGACTGTTATACTATATCGTGACAGTTAGTTGTGACAGTTAGTTATGACAGGTGGATGACTGTTATACTCTCTCGTGACAGGTAGTTGTGACAGTTAGTAATGACAGGTGAATGACTGTCATACTATATCGTGACAGTTGTGACAGTTAGTTATGACAGGTGGATGACTGTTATACTATATCGTGACAGTTAGTTGTGACAGCTAGTTATGACAGGTGGATGACTGTGATACTATATAGTGACAGTTAGTTGTGACAGTTAGTTGTGACAGGTGAATGACTGTGATACTATATAGTGACAGTTAGTTGTGACAGGTGGATGACTGTGACATAACTGCTTGAGATAATGAAAGGATAACTCCTTATTAGTTAGTTAAGAGATAACTAATGAGATAATTGAATAAATTACCAATAATTGAGAGATAATTAGAGAGATAAATAATAAATGAGAGGTGAGAGAAAGGGGGAACAGGTAA
>NW_024722949.1:195000-210000 GCF_018991925.1 Homarus americanus | reverse complement strand
TTCTTTTTACCGTCAAAATACCGTAAGTTTTTTCAAGTAATTATTATTGATCGAATATTTTTTTTTTAATCTTAATTTTATTTTTATTTGTATTTCTGTGTCACAAATAAAGTCAGAAAGTCTTAAGTCAACGGCGATGATTCAGTCTTTTATTGTGTCAAGGTTTAGTTGAGTCTTTGGTTACAACTTTAAGAGTGAGTCAGTCTTTTTGCGTGATGAGTTTAGTCTTTGAAGCCTCAGGATTAGTTCAGTCTTTCTAACACGATGATAAATCAGTCTTATTTCTTAGCGTGGTTTTCAAGTCAGTCTTTCCAACGTCAGGATAAGTTCAGTCTTTGTAAAAATCAGGATCTGTTTAGTCTTTATTTAGTCCTCAAGATCAGGCTCAGTCTTTCCAACACGACGAAATGCCCACAGTCTTTGGCGTATAACGATAGGTCAGTCTTTAGTGTAGTATGATAGATCAGTCTTTGGTGTATGATAAATCAGTCTTTCGAGTATGATAAATCAGTCTTTCGAGTATAATGATAAATCAGTCTTTCGAGTATAATGACACTCAGTCTTTCGAGTATAATGACAATCAGCCTTTCGAGTATAATGACAATCAGTATTTCGAGTATAATGACACTCAGTCTTTCGAGTATAATGACACTCAGTCTTTCGAGTATGATAAATCAGTCTTTCGAGTATAATGACACTCAGTCTTTCGAGTATAATGACAATCAGTATTTCGAGTATAATGACACTCAGTCTTTCGAGTATAATGACAATCAGTCTTTCGAGTATAATTACACTCAGTCTTTCGGTATAATGACAATCAGTCTTTCGAGTATGATAAATCAGTCTTTCGAGTATAATGATAAATCAGTCTTTCGAGTATAATGACACTCAGTCTTTCGAGTATAATGACAATCAGCCTTTCGAGTATAATGACAATCAGTATTTCGAGTATAATGACACTCAGTCTTTCGAGTATAATGACACTCAGTCTTTCGAGTATGATAAATCAGTCTTTCGAGTATAATGACACTCAGTCTTTCGAGTATAATGATAGAACCAATCTTTCCAACACCACATTAGCTGTACCCACACGCTAAAAGACTTATAATTATTAATCTCTCTACATCACCACAACTCTCTGATACTTTACCAAGCACAATTAACTTGCCGACAAACACTCATTCACATCAAAGCAACAATAATATTCAATCATACTCACCTGAAAAAAAAATATACGTAGAGTCTAATTAATCATCCTACTACGCCAGGTGTATAAGGCTCTCATGGTTGGTTTGAGTCTTATATGAGTATAATATATAATTTAAGGTTAGTTTAGGTTAGTTTAGGTTAGGTTGGGTTAGGTTAGGTTAGGTTAGGTTAGGTTTAGGTTAGGATAGGTTAAGATAAGGATAGGTTAGGTTAGGTTACAGTCTCATTCCCTTGCTCTTCCTAGGTTCCCTCACTCATTCACCCTTTCACTCCCTCACTCCCTTACACCCTCACCCCCCCTCTCCCTCACTCTCCCTCACTCTCCCTCACTCCCTCCCATTAATCTCCATCAACAGAACTACAGTAATACATAACTCACCCTCACCATCCACACCCCCCCTTCACCCCCTCCTCTCCCTGACCCCTCCCTCTACACCCCACTCCCTCACCCCTCTCCCCCCCCTACCTCCCCTCACCCCTCTATCCCCCTTACCTCCCCCCCCTTCCACCCAACTCTTGAGCAGTCTCCTAGAATAAGCACAGAGTTATTGATACTAAGGACCATTCCTTCTTTCCTCATGGTACCAAAATAGACACAGCCTTGGACCCCCCCCTCCCCTCCCCTTCCCCCTCCACCCCTTTCTCTCCCTCTCCCTCTCCTTCCCTACCCCCTCCCTCTTCCTCCCTCCCCTCTCCATCCTCTCCTCCTCTCCCTCTCTTCCCCTCTCCCCTTCCCCTCCCCCCCTCCCCCTCCCTTACCTCCCCTCCCTTCCCCCCCCGCTACCCCAAGAGACAATATCAGAATCGCGTTGGATATCATTTATTCTGTGTGCCAAAACTGTCTCGCCAAAATATCTGCCAGAAAAGGAATAAAGATTTTCCCCTAGTAAAATTTTCGAACGATATTGTATTGGAGGCTTAAATAATATACTAGGGGGGATTATCTATCCTAGGGAATATTATCTAACCTAACCTAACCTAACCTAACCTAACCTAACCTAACCTAACCTATAAGGGTGATATTGGTGGTCATAGTGCTCGATTGACTGGTGTAATATTGATAATAATCTGTTCGTTCAGGAGTGTAATAATATATAGGTTGAGGTGAAGTATTATATAGATGTATTTTATGGATTAAGATAAGTATTATATTATTTTGGGGTATATTGTTTTATCTTATTTTATTAAACAAGAAAAATCTGACAAATTTTCTCATAAACAAGAAAAATCTGACAAAATTTTCTTCTTTTAATAAACAAGAAAATCTGACTAAATTTTCTCATAAACAAGAAAAATCTGACTAAATTTCTTCTTCTTTTTTTAATAAACAAGAAAAATCTAACAAATTTTTCTTCTATTTCTTCAATTTTTCACCTAAAACACGACACCACTTTACACGATACAAAATATTCAATATTTCAGAAAGTTAAGAAAGTCTAATATTCTCGATGCATGACCCAAGCAGCCAATATGTCCTCGTGTGTGTGTGAGAGAGAGAGAGAGAAAGACAGAGAGAGTGAGAGATAGAGAGAGTGTGTGTGTGTGAGAGAGAGAGAGAAATAGTGTGCGTGTGTGTGAGAGAAAAAGAGAGAAAGAAAGAGAGATAGTGTGTGAAAGAGAGAGAGAAACAAACAGAGAGAGAGAGAGAGAGTGAGATAGTGTGTGTGAGACAGAACCAGAGAGAAAGAAAGAGAGATAATGTGTGTGTGAAAGAGACAGAAACAGAGAGAGAGAGATAGAGAACGGAGACACATTAGATTCTCATTTGCCAGTCCCAGAGGCACAGCAGTGAATAGAATGGACAAAAAACTTGGTTAAGTTTTGAAGTTTAGAAGAGAGGAGAAGAGAGATAAGAATAATAAATGGGGGAATTGAGAGTTTCTGGGTGATAAAGGAAATACAAGGGAATGAAGAGGAGGAATAGTGAGTAAGAACATAATTGTAAAAGTATAAAAAGAAAGTTAAATAATATTAGTTATTAGATTACTAACCTAACCTAACCTAACTTGACCTAACCTAACTTGACCTAACCTAACTTGACCTAACCTAACTTGACCTAACCTAACTTGACCTAACCTAACCTGACCTGTCCTAACCTGACCTGTCCTAACCTAAGCTAACTTGACCTAACCTAACTTGACCTAACCTAACTTGACCTAACCGAACTTGACCTAACCTAACTTGACCTAACCTAACCTGACCTGTCCTAACCTGACCTGTCCTAACCTAACCTAACTTGACCTAACCTAACCTGACCTGTCCTAACCTGACCTGTCCTAACCTAACCTAACCTAACACACAAACAGACAGACACAATGGATGATGATATATAACACAGTCTGTGGTTTACTCTAATAGTGCCACGCAATTCGAGGAACTCAATCATCCCGGGCTGGCACCATACACCACCTGACTGAACTACGAATTGGTAACACTGGCACTTGGCACTTAACTTTTGCGTGTGTGAGTGTGTGTGATATAAACGCACTTGAACTAACACACCCTAAACCTCCACTAACACACCTGTATAATGCACCTGTACTATCTATCTATCTATCTATCTATCTATCTATCTATCTATCTACCTTCCTTAACAACAAGTCAGGTAATTGGTTACAGAGACAGACATAATTGAGTCATGGAGTAGGTAGTGAGAGAGGGAGATTAATATACACACTGGCCACATCTTCAGCCAGGAACAGTCGTGACCAGACAGTGGTGTGACTCGCGGGGTGTCGTGACCAGACAGTGGTGTGACTCGCGGGGTGTCGTGACCAGACAGTGGTGTGACTCGCTGGGTGTTGTCGGCCGCCACATCTTGTCCACATCAACATCTCCAACTTTGTTCCTTTTGTTTTAAAGCCAAATGTAAAATATCAGATTTCAGAGATTAATTATTTCTCAACTTAACACAACAGTCTGGCCGGTCAACTATCCCCTGTCCTCTATCCAACGACTCCTTACTTCACACTGGGTCATGAAAGTCACCCCATCATAACACCATATTAAGACTCCATCCTGTTCTTCTATCACCCATAGATTACGTGAGAGTTGCAAAAAAAAGACTAAAAAATGCAAAAAATATCTCAGATCTGTAAACCAACCTGGGAATACCCTATCCTTGCTTAATAAATACTGTGTTGTAACTGTACAAATGACTCCTTAAAACTATCCCATCCCTCTATCCCCCACACATCCTCTCAACACCCCATAACCCCCCACACCACACTGCCCCTCTCACTTCTCCTTCTCCCCCTCACTCGTAAAGTCTTATGATTCACACCTCACACAGACGGTGGATTGACAACTCTGTGTGTACCAGTCGGAAATGTCACCAACTGTATACATCAACCTCATATGTGCGTGTGTACATGTGTGTGAGTTTATGTATGTGTACATATGAGGATATAGGCTTACACATGTACACACCACCTTTATATATCTCTGTGTACATGTGCGTGAATTTATGTATGTATGTGTACCTGTGACTTACACATGTACACACAGGTTTTATAGATCTCATGACGGAATTCTCGAGAAGTTTACCAGCACTTTTCCTCGCTCCGCCTTTTGATAAATTACTTTCAACAGTTTCTGAGTGTCGGTCAGGAGCGGTTAGTGGCGGTCAGAGGTGGTTAACGGTGGTCAGAGGCGGTTAGTGGTGATCAGGTGCGGTCATTGGTGGTCAGGGTCGGTCAAGGATGGCAAGCAGCGGTCAGGAGCGTTTAGTGACAGTCAGGGGCGGTTCGTGGTGATCAGGGGCGGTTAGTGGTGGTTAATGGTGGTCAGGGTCGGTTAGGGACAGTTACTGGTGGTTAGTGGCGGTCAGCGGCGGTCAGTGGCAGTCAGTAGCAGTCAGAGGCAGTCAGGGGCGGTCAGTGACAGTCAGTGGAGGTCACTAGCTGTCAGTGGAGGTCAGTAACAGCCAGGAACGATCAGGGACGGTCAGAAGCGGTCAGTGGGCGGTCAGGAGCGTTTACAGAGGACGCCATCAGGAAATATTATCCAGACAGCCTCGGCTTGACGTAAGAAAGTTCTCAAAGAAGTTTCTCTCTTGTGTGGGTCGAGTCACGAAAAGTAAGTGGGCTAAGTTTGGATTACCAGGGAGCCGTGTTATGGTGCCAGGGAGCTGTGTTATGGTGCCAGGGAGCCGTGTTATGGTGCCAGGGAGCCGTGTTATGGTGCCAAGGAGCCGTGTTATGGTGCCAGGGAGCCGTGTTATGGTGCCAGGGAGCCGTGTTATGGTGCCAGGGAGCCAAGAGGAAAGCAGGGAGCCGTGTTATGGTTCCAGGGAGCCGTGTTATGGTGCCAGGGAGCCGTGTTATGGCGCCAGGAAGCCGTGTTATTGTGCCAGAACCGTGTTATGGTACCAGAACCGTGTTATGGTACCAGAACCGTGTTATGGTGTCAGGGAACCTTATGGTGTCAGGGAGCCGCTAGAGGTACTTTGAACACGAACCAAGGACACTTAGTACTGATGGCGAGACTTGTGTCCACTCAGCCATTGCTGTCACCTGTAATTTATTTTAATGTTTTACTTTATCATTTATTCATTTATTTATTCTTAGTTTTACAGACAAATTCACTTCATTAGTTTTGTCAATTAAATTCATCTTCATTTTCATTAATTTCAATTAAGATTTTTTTTTAATTGATGTAAAATATTTCTCAACTTTATTTTATTATTACTATTACCAACATTACTTCTACTACTACTACTACTACTACTACTACTACTACTTCTACTACTATTACAACTTCTACCTACAACAACTACCATCACTACCACCACCAACTGCAACAACTACCACCACCACCACCAACCTACAACAGCTACCATCACCACCTACAACAACTACCACTACTACCACCACCGCTCCATACTATCCAACCACAACACTAATAGAACACACACACACACACACACACACACACACACACACACACACACACATATCTCAGTTCAGTTCCTAAGGCCACAGTGTGTTGCTATACCCTTAACGTCTGTACTGTATACTTGAGTTTGTATAGTGATTTGATATGTGTATGAGTGGGAGTGAGTGGAGGTATGTGGTGATTTTGTATGAGTGAGAGGGAGTGAGTGGGGGTATGTGGTGATTTTGTATGAGTGAGAGGGAGTGATAAGTGGGATATGTGATGCCCTTGTGCGTATTATTGTTGTTATTGTTGTTATCTGTACACCCTCTTTCTCCTCTAATTCCTTCCCTCTCACCCTTCTTCTCTGTCTCTACATTATCTCCTCTTTTCTCTCTCTACTGTTCTCCCATTCTTTACTTTATCCATATTCTCCCTTCTCTCTCTCTTACCTTTTTCTCCCCTGCTTCGTTCTCTCTCTCTCCCCTACATCCCTAACCCACACGTCCCCTGAGACCTTAAGTTACCCTCGTCTCATTACCCACAGGTCCCTAAGAGCCTCCGGGAGAAGGAGTACCTAGACTGCAGGTGCTCTCGTCTACCTCTCCGGACAAAGGCGCTGCAGCAGAGGGAGGAGGCAGGGGACACGACCCAGTACTCCTGAAGAAGGTAAGGAGGTAAATGTTTGCCAAATAGGGTTCATTTTGGGTTTTTTTTTTATTTTACTGCTACAACTTTTTTTAGGTTAGGTTAGGTTAGGTTAGGTTGGGTTAGGTTAGGTTACGTTAGGTTAGGTTAGGTTAAGTTAGGTTACGTTAATGTTACGTTAGGTTAGGTTAGGGTACGTTAGGTTACTGAAATAAATTAATATATCTTACTGAGGAATGCCAAATATCTTCACTATATACCTCATTTAATCATAAAACCCGACAAATTATAGTAAAAACCTAATCTAACCTAACCTAACCTAACCTAACCTAACCAAACTTAACCTAACCTAACCAAACCACATCACATAACCTCGAAAAAAATATTCAAGTTTTAATCGTTTTTTTCATTAATTTTCAAAGTCAATATAATAAAAATATACAGTTTGGATAAGGGGTCATTTGTACACCCAGTACACACACACACACACACACACACACACACACACACACACACACACACACACACACACACACACACACACACACACACACATCGTCTTAGATACTGCGGGAGTTGTACGTCCCATCTACCTGGAGGCTGATGGTATATTGCATTTTAAAGGACTTGAGCTGTTCGTTCTCTCAACAAGTCTCTTGGGGGGAGGGAGCATTCCAAGACGGGAAGGGGTCATTTAACACGGGAATATTTTAACACAGGACAAGAAACACATACACACACACACACATATATATATAAGCGAGATACCCCAGGTAAATAGCAATCTCCCAGGTAACTAGCAATGCCCCAGGTAGCTAGCAATGCCCCCAGGTGAGTAGCGAGAACCCCCAGGTGACTATCGATTCCCCCAGATGAGTAGCGATTCCCCCAGGTGAGTAGCGATTCCCCCAGGTGAGTAGCGAGGCCCCCAGGTGACTATCGATTCCCCCCCCAAGTGAGTAGCGATTCCCCCAGGTGAGTAGCGAGGCCCCCAGGTAACTAGCGATGCCCCCAGGTGACTATCGATTCACCCAGGTGAGTAGCAAGAGCTGAGGTGCCGCCCCAGATACCCTCCCAGGTTGATACACTTTTACAGGTGAGTCCTTTGTCACTCATCACTCAATCCACGCTAATTACCCTTCCTCCTCCTCCTCCTCCTCCTCCAGGTATTTCCCAGTTATTTTTCTTAATTCTGTTTCTTCATTAATCCCTAAGTACGAGGATTTAAATGGGTCAGTATTATCATTGTATTTAAGGGGTTAAGTTATCGTATTTAAGGGGTTAAGTTATTGTATTCAGGGGGTAAAGTTATCGTATTCAGGGGGTAAAGTTATCGTATTCAAGTGGTTAAGTTATCGTGTATTTTTCTAACTCTAAACATCAACAATAAAACGATACTTTGTTCGATATTCACGACGATAATTCCTCTCATTCTCCCGCTGCCAGCTGCTGGATAATGATTCCGCCTTGCTAATGAGACGCCTCACTCTTGCCTAGCCAAGCTCTCACTGCTATCATGAACCTTGGCCTCCTTCCCTCCTTCCTTCCTTCCTTCCTTCTCTCCCCTTTCTCCTTCACTCTATCCTTCTCTCTCTCTCCCTTCTTCCTTACTTATTTATTTCCCTCTTTCTCTCCCATTTCTCCCTCACTCTGTCCCTTTCTTCATCTCTCCTTCCTTCCCTCCCTCCCTTCCCTTCCTTCCCTCTTCACGAAAAATTTCACGTCTAGTCAATTAAAACCTTTAGGTGAAAACTTAATTAAATATTTAGGCTTAATCTCACGAGGACAACACGTAAATAAAAGTCCTCGTGATTTCCTCAACTAACCCTTTATTTATATCCACTAAGACAGTTTCACAGTCAATTTGGTCGTTAGTAAATTCTTAAAGTCAATAATCACCTGAAAATTCATTATAAAAGTACCTATTAAATTTCCTCACAGTGTTACGTATTATAGAACGACGTTGGAAAAAAGTAAACATTCCCGCTCCATCTATAGGGAAAATACTAAACTAATCCGGGATTTCAGCCAATGAGAGACCAAGGCAGGAATATTTAGCCAATCAGAGTGTTGTTGTGTCAGCCATATTGGATGACGTCATTAAAATACAAGAAAAGACGTATTTATATTTGTTTCATTGTTTACGTCATCTTGAAAGGCCAGGTACGTCAATCCTTCTCGTATGATTCGTTGTTCTCATTGGCTGAATGTTACTGCGCTGTTTTGCTATTGGCTAATTGAGTAAATAGTTCAATATTTTTCGATATTTGGTGGAGGTAGAGCTATTGTTACTCTCCAACACAGCATACGACTTTTATTGACCTTTTTTTTAGTATAATCTTTTATTATTGACACGACTAATAGAATTTTGTCTTACATAATAGTTTAAGAATGTGTTTTTGTGTATATATAACTCAGCTTAAATACTCAATAAACTTTGTGCTATTATTTCAACTTATCAAAAAAACAAACAGTTACATCATCAAGTAAAAAAAAAATTAACTAGTAAAATAAATATTCACACACCTGACAACATTAATGAGATCACCTGAAGATTAACCTCCCTAACTTATTTCACCTGAAGTTTAACCTAACCTAACCAAACCAAACCAAACCTAACCAAACCTAACGTAAATTAACAGTTAGTTTCACCAACACCTGAATTAGTTTGGTTAAATTCCACGTTAACTTTCCCTTGACAATTAACAGGCCATTTAACAATACACTGTAATGCAAAACACAAAAAATTAAATAAAAATGCATTACAACTTTCACACAATTTTAATGAACTATTGAAACTCCACCTGTGCTACCTGTACTACCTGTGCTACCTTGGCTACCTGTACTACTTGTGCTACCTGTACTACTGTACTACATGTACTACCTGTACTACCTGTGCTACCTGTGCTACCTGTACTACTTGTGCTACCTGTACTACCTGTGCTACCTGTACTACCTGTGCTACCTTGGCTACCTGTACTACCTGTGCTACCTGTACTACTGTACTACATGTACTACCTGTGCTACCTGTGCTACCTGTACTACCTATACTACCTGTGCTACCTGTGCTACCTGTACTACCTGTGCTACCTGTACTACCTGTGCTACCTGTACTACCTGTGCTACCTGTATTCACTCTACCTAGCCTCTGTAAGTACTGGTATACTGTCAAGGTGTTCAGTATTACATCTGAGTTTAATTTGAACTTTTTCTTGTCAAATCCGACATCGATAATAAAACCATTAGACAAAGCCAGTGAACCAAGCCAGTGAACCAAGCCAGTGAACAAAGCCAGTGAACAAAGCCAGTGGAATAAAACCAGTAGAACAAGCCAGTGAATAAAACCAGTGAACAAAAGCCAAGTACGAACTAGCCAGTGAATAAGCTGATGAACCAAGCCAGTGAACAAAGCCAGTGAACCAAGCCAGTGAACAAAGCTCTCTGCTGTATATAGTTGGCCTTTACTTATTATCGATTTATATACTTGGGTATCTATTAGTGATAGTAGTATTGTTGTTGTTGGTCGAGTCAACATACTGTTTACCCTTGTTTGTATACCAGCCACTATCTATATACACTGTTTGTATACTTGGACTGTCTACATATATGCTAACTCAATGTAAACCTGTATGTCGATTCTACTATCTATCTATCTATCTATCTATCTATCTATCTATGTATACAATATATTTTTTACGTCTTTTCAATTATTATTATTATTATTATTATTATTACTTCTCCTCTTCTTCCTCCTCTTCTTCTTCTTCCTACCCCTCCTCCTGCTCTGCCTCCTACGCTTCCTCCTACTACTCCCCTCCGCCGCCTCTTCCCCCTCCTCCTCCTCCTTCTTCTTCACCACCACTAGAGTAATTACACGTTGGTGGTCGTTCATGAGATACTCTTGGCAGCCACGTTAATTATTCAGGTACGGGTCTTTACCTTGAGTTTGATAGGTGTAAACAAACCCACCTTGTGCCTCTCTGTCCTCGTGGGGTAAGTTCTCGCGCGTGTGTGTGTGTGTGTGTGTGTGTGTGTGTGTGTGTGTGTGTGTGTGTGTGTGTGTGTGTGTGTGTGTGTGTGCGTGTGTGTGTGTGAAATGTCCTCAGAGATGGATGATTCATTTCAAGGACCACTTAAGGTGTACACAGTCAAGGAAGCTGAGGAGAATAATACACACACACACACACACACACACACACACACACACACACACATACACACACACACACATTTCTTCAGATGACAAGTTTGGTCTGATTTCATTTTTTCACAAGACTTTCTAAACAGCAATTAAACACAGAGTTCTTGTAGGTCGGTAAAAATGATGACGTTTTATGCTGAGATTATATAAGTCAAGAAGAAAAAAAGCTTATTGTATACTTATTTAATTCATTTTGCTTGGGCTCTCTCTCTCTCTCTCTCTCTCCTCTCTCTCTCTCTCTCTCTCTCTCTCTCTCTCTCTCTCTCTCTCATTCCATTCACTCTTCTATTAATCCCCCTTTCGGCTTATCACCTTATTCTACCTCTTCTATCCCAGTAATTCCATTCAAGTCCTCCCCTTCTTTATTTATTTTTACTTTCCTCCTCTTCCTCCTTTATTCCCTCTTTCTCTTCTGTCAAGTCTTCGTTTTTATTCCCATGGCTTTTAATGACCCTTCTTCTCCTCCTCCTCCTCCTTATCCTCCTCCTTATTCTTTTCCCTCTTTCTCTCTCTTCCTCTATCCATCTTTCTCTCTCTCCCTCTGTTTATTCCCTTCACTTGTGTTCATGTGTTTATCTTGTCTTTGTTACATTATGTTGTTTTACTCTGTGTGTGTGTGTGTGTGTGTGTGTGTGTGTGTGTGTGTGTGTGTGTGTGTGTGTGTGTGTGTGTGTGTGTAATCTCGACAGTAAAGCTAGTGTATGTATTTCTCTTAGAAGCTCGAAGGTCAGCTCTGATCATGAGTTCAAAAGGTCAAAGGTCAAAGGTCAAAGGTTAAAGGTTAAAAAATAATGATAATATATCTCCCCGTGGGACTAAAAATCTTAGGTCAGGCAGTGGATGTATATATATATGTTAATCGTACCTCTAGCAGTTCCTTGATGCCAGTTGTCTTGTTGAAACTATCGTACGGCGTCAACAACCAGAGATTTTTTTGGTGTGTTCTCTCTCTCTCTCTCTCTCTCTCTCTCTCTCTCTCTCTCTCTCTCTCTCTCTCTCTCTTCGTCGGGGTCATTATAATTCTTCGCTTATAACCCTCCAGTCTTTTTCACTCTATCTTTTGCATTATTCCATTCACATAATTATTCTCTTCCTGTATTTCCTCTTTATTCGTCTTGTTATCGCCTCTACTTCACTCATTTCTTTTTCTTCTCTTGTCTTTAATTATCTTCTGTTTCGCCTCTTCCTCTTTCTCTTCTATTGTTGATTTGCTTCTTTGCCTGTCTCTCTCCTTTTCTTCCCGTCTTTATGTCTCTTTTCGTATTGGTAATTTTCATGTATCTCTCTCTCTCTCTCTCTCTCTCTCTCTCTCTCTCATCAGCTCCTCATATCATCACTCTCTCCCACCCTCCATCTTTCTTTCTCCCTCCCTTCTTCCATCATCCTTCCTTCCTTCCTTCCTTCTTTCCTTCCTTTTCTCCCTCCACCTTCCTTCTCCCTCACCCCATCTTCCTCCTTCCCTCCAACTTCCCTCATTCATCCTTTCCTCCCTCCATCCTCCCTACATCTTCCCTCCACCCCCCCATCCTTCCCCCTTCCCCTAAAATAAAAACTATTGACCTAGACTGACCTTCCTATCAGCGAGGAGTCTGACCCCACAGGTGAGGTTAGCGGGGATTCCCTCAGGTGTAGTGACCTCCCGGGGCGTGGGCAGGAAGTAAGGGCAGGTGGGGCAGATGGCACTGGTCTCCGGGGTCATGTGGGCCGCTCCTGGTGGGGGAGAGACAGACAGACAGACATAAATACGTGGGTGAGAGTGACGATGGGTAATGGCATAATCTACAATAAATCAGATTATGGTGAATAATTAATAGATAAGGGTTGTATAATCGATAATAATTCAATGGTCAATAGATAAGGGTTGTATAATAGATAATAATTCAGTTCACAGTGAATAATCAATTAAAAACGTGTTTATTATAAGAGATAATTATAATTTTACCGATAATTATTAGTGAAGGAACTGTAAATTGAACACCAGGTAAGAAGATACTGATTTAGTGATGAATAAAGCCAGGTAATTAAACTAATCCAGGTGTATGGTTGGCAGACAATATAAATCCCCTTAATGACGTTACTGCGAGGATTAATAAAATAGACTAAAATAAGAGGATTAGGATTAATTAGATTTTAGTGGTTCTTACCTGGTGAAAACTCACCTGGAAAAATCCCGTTTGCTGTTTTAATGCTTGAATGCTTCTTTGAACATCTGTGTGTGTGTGTGTGTGTGTATGTGTGTGTGTGTGTGTGTGTGTGTGTGTGTGTGTGTGTGTAACTTTAGAACTGGTCGAGTTTACCGCGTCTGAACTCTCTGGTTAAGGTCACAGGGTCCAGATTAAGGTCACAGGTTGAGGTCATGGGGTCAGGGTGGAGTCACAGGGGTTAGAGGTTAAGGTCTGGGGTCAGGGATTAAGGTCACAAGTCAGAGTTTAGGTCACAGGTCAGGTTAGGTCTGGGGTCAGAGATTAAGGTCACAGGGGTCAGGGATTAAGGTCCACAGGGTCAGAGGTTAAGGTCACAGGGTCAGAGATTAAGGCCACAGGGTCAGAGGTTAAGGTCACAGGGTCAGAGATTAAGGTCACAGGGTTAGAGGTTAAGGTCACAGGGTCAGGGATTAAGGTCACAGGTCAGAGGTTAAGGTCACAGGTCAGAGGTTAAGGTCACAGGTCAGAGGTTAAGGTCACAGGGTCAGAGATTAAGGTCACAGGTCAGGGATTAAGGTCGCAGGTCAGAGGTTAAGGTCACAGAGTTATTTGGTTGGTTTCTGAACTTTAAGATCAGGTTCAAGTCTCAAACTTAAAAATATTTCCTGCTAGATTTGTTGTGATTTTCGGTGTACAGGAATTTTCGGCTTTCACGAGATTTCGGTTTAAAGGGGTTTTCTGTTTTCAGGCGTTTTCGGTGTTTAGGGATTTTCGGTGTTTATGAGTTTTCGGTGTTCAGTTTGTTGTTGTTGTTCAGTGATTCTCTTGCTCTCCAGTGACTGTTTCCCGGTCAAGAAGGACATACCACTGCATCTCTTCATTATAGATAATATGCGTAAATAAATTATAGCTTATGAAAGGTGTATTTTGGTTAGGTTAGGTTAGGTTAGGTTAGGTTACAAACACAATAATTCAGATGGAAAACACGAATAAACAGATCTCAATATCATAACCTCACTCTAAAGTACAGTACATAACCTTGAAATAAATTACACCTCTTGTGGAAGTCGGCTTTTATACTCGGCTGTTTTGGGGGACACACAACCTCCCCCCCCACTCTCCTCCCCTCCCCCTTCTCCCCCCTCCCCTTCTCCCCCTCCCCCCCTCACTTTTTTTATTGTTCTGAACGAATTAAATTAAAGTCTCGTTAACCAATATGACACTTACATGAAACATTTAGGGAAATTACTTTTACGTTCAAATTGAGGAGGCGATCAGTAATATAATTGTAGTTTTTCCTTCCAATTTATTTTTTTATTTATTTTTTTTTTTTTGAACCAACAAATGAACGGCGGCGCAGAAAGAGATCAAACACGTGTCATTGTTAATTAGTTTACCGATGTTTCTTTCCGTGTTAAACAGTGTAGATATATTTAGCGTTTGAGACTGGTTTGTGGGCTAAGATAGAAGGTTTTTTTTGGTAAGGAGAGGATAAACAGCATTCATAATATATACTATCAGTAAAATCATAGACCCTCTCGTGTATACTCGTAGGTCAAAGTAAAAAAATCTACAGTCACCCATAAGAGCCCTATCACCTCTCCTCCTGAACCCGTACCCAGAGATTCAGATTCGTGAACCCGAGGCAGTAGACTGATATATTACTCTGTTTATACATGCTTCGGATTCACGAGTCTCAGGGTTCGTGGTTCAGTAGGAGAGGTGAGAGGGGTTTCGTGAGTGACTGGACTCTATGGGTTGGTGGCACTACTGAACACTAATTAAGGAACTATCTCTAGAATTGGGACAGAAATGAGTTATTCCCTACACCTGTTGACTAAGTTTCCAGAATGGTTCGTTATATCTCACTAAGTAATGTGTTAAAACTCTAATGACGTTTATCAGGTGAGGCATAGTTAATTA
>NW_024722949.1:177500-187500 GCF_018991925.1 Homarus americanus | reverse complement strand
TGGCACACACACACACACACACACACACACACACACACACACACACACACACACACACACACACACACACACACACACACACACCGCAGTATTAACACCGAGCATAATATAACTCAGTACAGCACAGACCGCGAAAAATATCAATCAAGAGTTAAAGCTAAGACGTACAGGAGTCTCAAGCTGGAACAGATGGTTCGTGAGGCAGCTGGCTTGGTGATGGGGGTTAATACAACTAGCTGTGATAACCCGACACGTCAGGTTACTGGGGGGGTGAGGTGACAGGTGGTGAGGAGAAATGCTTCGCTATTTTCACCAGCTGTTGCGTTGGTATGGGTGAGGCGAAGAGGTTGTATGGATGATGAGGAAGAGGAGGTGAAGGAAGAGGAGGAGGTGAAGGAAGAGGAGGAAGAGGAGGTGGAGGTTGAGAAGGGGGTGAAGGTGGAGAAGGGGGTGAAGGAAGAGGAGGAGGTGAAGGAAGAGGAGGAGGTGAAGGAAGAGGAGGAGGTGAAGGAAGAGGAGGAGAAGATAACGAGAGTGGTGAAGGCTGGATGGGAAGATGGTGATAATGAGGAGAAGGAGGAGGAGGAGGATGAAGTGGAGGAAGACTAGAGGAGGAAGAGGAGGAGGTAACGAGACTGGAGGATGGCTGAGGAAAATTAGAATGAAAGGATAAAGAAGACAAGAGAGATAATAATAATAATAATAATAATAATAATAATAATAATAATAATAATAATAATAATAATAATAATAATAATAATAATAAACACAGAAAAAATGGTGGAGACGAGAAGAGGAAAAACACACGGAGATAAAGTTAGGAGAACGACGGAGATACTAAGAGAGAGAGAGAGACAGAGAGAGATAGAGAGAGAGAGGAAACAAGGAGGAAGAGGAGGAGGTGGGGGGGGGGCAGGAAGGCTAATGAGAGCCTGGCTAGCTGTCACACCTTGAGTAATTGTTAATAATGAACCAACATTCACAACGGACCTCATTACATTTATTTATATATTTTTCTTTTACATTTTTTTGTGAACTGTTTCTGTCAACCTCTTCATTACTGGGACGTGTCTTTTGTTTACCTTATGTCTGGTGCCTTTATTCAGCTCAGAGGCGACACCATACACACGGGGTTAAAGAAACATGTCAAAGTACAGTCAGTGGAAAAGACGTGCCAATATTATAAAGATTTATGTCTTAAAATCTAGGAAGTCTTTTTGGGGTTATCTTGTGTGTTGGCGGGGGTTGTGGTAGAGACTTTCAAATTGGTCTGATAACAAAGTCAATTATTTTATTAGATAATTGTAACGCAAACTATAAATAAGTTGCAAAATAGCAAACCTAACCTAACCTAACCTAATGGTTGCCCTTTGTGTAACGAGGATGGCCGTCCCAGGGGCCACCTACGCGTGAATTGTTTAAGGTGTAGAAGCTGTCGCCAGCACAACAACCACAAGTTAACGAGCTGCATGACCCAGTGTCAAGGAATAGTCCGAGAAGACCGGACAACTCGCCAACTGCACTGGCTAACCATTACCCCGGAACACAATCCGCAAATCGATTAACATCCAGGTTCCCAATTACTGCTGGGTAGATCTAACATAACGTAACGTAACGTAACCTAATCTAACCTAACCTATATGAACTAATTTCCATTAAGTTATAGAAATAAACACAAACAGTTATTCTTACATAGTAAACAACTTTAACTGTGTATGTGTGTGTATGTGTGTGTGTGTGTGTGTATGTGTGTATGTGTGTGTGTGTGTGTGTGTGTGTGTGTGTGTGTGTGTATGTATGTGTGTGTATGTGTGTGTGTGTGTGTGTATGTGTATGTATGTGTGTGTGTGTGTTAATACAGACTTGACGGGAGAAAATCACTCAGAAAGGTCACACACCATTACATATAACATTGGATTACAATCTACACTCCACTCTAATTACCATAACAACAGTTACCCTAATTACTCCCCTCTTATTAAGTCTCTTGTTTTCTGGGGACTAGTTCACAATGTTGTTAAGAAAATAGTTAATTGTGAAGTGTGCGACATGTAGATACAGCTGTTGCAACGTATTAGGGAAAAAATCGTCATATACGCATATTGCCTAGTGTAGCCTATGTGCTGTGTAACCTATGTGCTGTGTAACATATGTGCTGTGTAACCTATGTGCTATGTAACCTATGTGCTGTGTAACCTATGTGCTGTGTAACCTATGTGCTGTGTAACCTATGTGCTGTGTAACCTATGTGCTGTGTAGCCTATGTTCTATGCGACCTATATGTGCTGTATAACTTTGGGTGTGCTATGCAACCTATGTGTGCTGTATGTAACCTTCAATGTGTTGTGTAACGTGTGTGCTGCGCTGGGAATATTACTTCGCGTCAGAAATAATTCATTTATGCTCCTGCCTCCGCATAATAACGAGTTGCTGGCGTGTACCCTTAGTTGATATTTCCAGCACAATACCCCGGCACCTCGCTGTGTATAATACCCGGCAGGTGTAGATAGGTATACATACACCTCCTGTGTCACGTGTATGTGTGTGTGTATCATGTATGTTGTCTGGAGGTTAAAGGGGGAGAGGAAAGGGGAAGGGGGGTCGTTTAAGGGAGATTAAGGGGTTTATCTGGGGTTAAGAGGGCTGAGTTACGGGTTTAAGGGGGTTTACGTGGAGTTGAGGGCTAGGTTAAGGGGCTGAAGAGATTTATTTCGGATTAAGGGGGCTGATTTATGTGTTGTCAGGTTAGGTTTGGTTAGTTTAGGTTAATTCAAGTAAGACACAAGTTAGATATCGTTTCCTGACTCGGGTGAAAGATAAAATGTCTTCCTCCGAACAATCCCAACTGCTGCCTTCAATTTTCTAGATTAGTTCCTGACAGTCCTCTCCCCTGTAAGCTTCCTCTGTGTGATTGAAAGCGGTCACAGGTCAAGGTGACGAGGGTCGGAGGTCAAGCTGCCAGAGGGTCAACTCTTTGATCCTTTCACTTCCATATTTCTTGACTTTATAGATGGGAGAAAATTCTAGTGAAACTCCCATAAGGAATTATTACTGGTATGTGTGTGTGTGTGTGTGTGTGTGTGTGTGTGTGTGTGTGTGTGTGTGTGTGTGTGTGTGTGTGTGGGTGTGTGTGTGTGGGTAGCCAAGACGCCGCCGTAGAAGCCAAAATAAACACAGGGGTTTCCTTCAACAACCAAACTTCTTAATTCCCAGGAGATATTTATCCGTTCAAGAAAGTTATTGTGGTGGAGCTGGTGCTGGGTGGTGGTGGTGGTGGCGCTGGTGCTGGGTGATGTGGTGGTGGTGGTGGTGGTGGTGGTGGTGCTGGTGCTGGGTGGTGGTGATGAAATTGTGGTGGTGGTGAGGTGGTGGTGGTGGTGGTGGCGCTGGGTGGTGGTGGTGGTGGTGGTGGTGGTGGTGGTGGTGGTGGTGCACACAGTGGCAGAAGGAGACGAGGGCAATTAGCGTGTTAAAGCCCGAGACACAGAGAGAAGAGAGAGAGAGAGAGAGAGAGAGAGAGAGACACAGAGAGAGAGACACAGAGAGAGAGAGAGACAGAGAGAGAGAGAGACCAGAGAGAGAGAGAGACAGAGACAGAGAGAGAGAGAGAGAGACAGAGAGAGAGACATACATTATGAATAAGACTCTACCTCGCTAACCTCACCCATATAACTTTACCTCATGAATAAAGATCAACATTCTTTAACTTTACACTCGAGAGGAAAGAACACAGAGGCGAGGTTCGGGGGGTCATGTAACCTAGCAGCCCAGCAACCCAACCCATATAACAGACCTTGTCTCTCCATCCATAAAAAAAAAATAAAAATACAAAAATAAAATAAAATAATACATTACAGATTTTTTCCTTTCACTTTACCAGTTAGACTTTTGGGGCCATAGTAAGTCGGCTCCTCCTCCTCCTCTTCCTCCTCCTCCTCCTCCTCCTCCTCCTCCTCCTCCTCGTGTCAGCCAGAAATAACTCTTCTTCCTCTTATCTGGGAAACGAAATGATTCTCTGGGTGTTAAAACTACGACTCAGGTGGCGGTGTGTCGGGCAATGATCAAGAGGTATTTGTTTTGTTTTGGTGTGGGGTGTGGGGGGGGTGTGGGTGTGTGGGGGAGGGGTGAGGGTGTGGTATAGGGTGGTGGGTGTGGGAGGGATAGGGGTGTATGGAGTAGGTGGATGATGGTGGAGGAATAGAAAGAGGGAGTGAGGGAGGTAGGGAGGAGGAAGGGTGATAGTGTCAGAGAAGAAGACAGAATAAAGGATACATACACACACACACACACACACACACACACACACACACACAGACTCACACACACACTATAAACTTACATACATCAATTCATATGTTTAGATTTAGGTGTGAGTCTTAAGTTACCCCAACATCCACCTCACCTAACTGATGGATGTATCTACCGTGTGAGGGATACCATTTGGCGATTGGTTTACATTTCGTAGTACATTATTTCCGGGTTAATATAAACAAGTGGTCATATTATTCACCCTCAGAAGGGGGAAATAAAATATGTTTCTCTACCACAAATATCACGTAACTCGGTAAGAGATTTTTGTGTACCAACCACTTTTTGGCCCAATTCCCTTCTTACCCCCCTGCCCCCTGCCCCCCTGCCCCTCCTGCCCCCCTGCCCCTGCCCCCCCCCTGCCCCCTCTGCCCCCTTCCCCGCGTTACTGGGTCTCTGTTACGAGGATTCAATTTCCGATGAGGATATTGGCATTGAAGTTCATTACTGTTGGTAAATGTCGCTTGGGAGGTTGTCAATACACACCACAACTCAGTGTTTCCCAATGTTTCTCAGCCAGAACCAAACACTGAGAGATATATGTGGCGTTGAGAGTCATTTATCATAACTGGACAACACACAAATACACTAATGCTTTCTTAACTACTGTATATACCAATTTCTAACCTAACCTAACCTAACCTAGAATTTATAGAGGAATATATTGTTATTTAATATATATATATATAGTTGTCTATCCATAAAATACTCAGAAAATCACTCAAAAATTCCCGCTTGAATGTCCGAAAAAATGAAGTATAGCGGAAGTGCATTCTATCCCTGGAGTTTGTTGGGAAAATATATATCAAAATATTTCTCTTGTCACTGTTGCTTAAAAGGTTTTCCTGCTACGCCACTCACAGAACCACTGGAAGCTGTGTAATAGTAGTAGTAATAGTAGTAGTAATAGTAGTAATAGTAGTAGTCAGATTATAAGGTGCAAGTCATCTTCGTGGTTTGCTGACGTTACTGATAATAATAATAATAATAATAATAATAATAATAATAATAATAACATAAATAAGGATAAGAATTATAAAAACAAACAAACAACAAAAACAAACACGCAAACTGGTACTTAAAACAAACACGCAGGAGTAAGTAACCATATTCTTGAGGCTACTTAAAATTCTTCAGGCAGATTTCGTCATTATTTAAAGCATTGCGGCACTACCATCCTGCTGCCCAAGTCTCCCGCAAGCTGCCGCAGGTTACGACCGTCAGACGTTTTGTGGGAATAATATGAGTCAGCCTAGGGAGGGGAGGGGGAGGTGGGAGGAGGGTAAGTATTGTTTTAGAAGGAAAATAAGAGGGGAAGAGGCAAGAAAAGGTGGGAGGTAAATATGGGGGAGGAAAGACAGGAGGTAAAGGTTGAAGGAAGGAGGAAAATAATCGAACCCAAGTCACACACAACCCTTCATAGCCAGACTATAACCACTCCGCCACCACCACCTTAAATCCAATATCTACCCCTCCCCACCCCCTAACTACCACCCCCACCTCCACCACCTATACCCCACCACCCCTACCTCCCTACCCCAACTACCCTCTTACCCCCATCCCCTACCACCCTCCCTATCCCCCATCCCCTACACCACCCTTACCCCCCACCACCCTTCCCCCCCACCACCCCTACACATTAGTTTCGTCATTGGAACATTGTGTATAAACAGAAAATACGTCCAGGTAAGAAATTTAACATAGTACATAACACACTACTAAATTTCTACATGCACACAGCCCTAACCTGCACTAGTTGTTGAACCTGACCTAAACTACCCTGCCCTGCCCACCTGCCCTGCCCTGCCCCTGCCCTGCCCTGTCCTGCCCTGCCCTGTCCTGTCCTGATCTAACCTAACTTGCCCTGACCTAACCTGAGCCGCCCTAACCTAACCTAACCTGCCTTAACTTGACCTGACCTAACCTGGCCTGACCTCGTGAGCTCCAGCCATTAAGGGGAACTATTCGTCATGCTCTGCCGTCATGCACCGCTGGATTCTATTTATGCCAAGATGCCTCGAACGTGTAGGAGATGGAGGAATTATATGCCCTCAAAAATATGCACTGTTTATGTCTGTCTTCTGTCTGTCTGTCTGTCTGTCTGTCTGTCTCCTTTTCTTCTGTCTTTTTTATTTACTCTCTCTCTCTCTCTCTCTCTCTCTCTCTCTCTCTCTCTCTCTCTCCATGGCTGGGCGAAGGAGAATTTTATCAGAATGTGATTGAAAACGGGAGGTCACGGGTCATGAAACGCGATGTAAACATTCAAAGAAGAAGAGGAAGAGTAAGGAGGAGGTGGAAAAAGGAGAAAGAAGTAGAGGAAGCGGGAGGAGGAGTGAGGAGGAAGTGAAGAGGGGAGAAGGAAGAGTGAAGAAGTGGAGGAAGGAAAAAAAGTGAGGAGGCGTGTAAATACAAGTAGATTCCTGACTATTTTCCTTAACATCCTCACGCCACCCACCCTACCACCCCTTAATGCCACCCACTTACTTTCTACCACCACTAAACACCACCCACCACCATCCAAAACTTCCTCTCTTCATCCATCACCCACCACATCACCCACCACACCACCCACCACCATCCAAAACTTCCTCTCTTCATCCATCACCCACCACATCACCCACCACACCACCCACCACCATCCAAAACTTCCTCTCTTCATCCATCACCCCACCCACATCACCCACACACCACACCACCATCAAAAACTTCCTCTCTTCATCCATCACCCACCACATCCACCCCACCACACCACACCACCATCAAAACTTTCCTCTCTTCATCCATCATCCACCACACACCACCCACAACCACTTATCTCAGCTGTTTCGACAAAGTCAATAAAACCAACACGTCTCTTGCCAACCACCTTAATGGTGCTGCGTCGTCTCGTGGGGCGTGATGGAGGTACCCAAGGTGTGTGTGTGTGTGTGTGTGTGTGTGTGTGTGTGTGTGTGTGTGTTGATCCCTGAGAGCAGGTTTGGAACTTGGAGGTGTCTGCTGGTATAGCAAATTCCTTGACCTGGTGGTGGAGGAGGTGAAAGAGGCGGAGAAGAGGTGGAGGGAGGAGGAGGAGGAGGAGGAGGAGGAGGAGGAAGAGGAGGTGGAGGAGGAGGAGGAGGAGGGGAGGTTAGGTCAGGTCAGAGTTAAAGTGTTTTAATCATCAGGTAAAATAAACTAAGGTCTCTGTAGCCCACTTCAAGCATTTATTTATTACAGTATCTGAAATCCATTGCCACGACAAGTTAATAGAAATGAATGTATTTGGCGGGATTTATTTCGCTAGATTTTACACGGGGGACTGACGGCTATTGCTTAACACTCCATCTGGCAGCAAATTTAAGGCAATGTGAAACGTAGATACTGAACGGAAGAGCTGGAGTAATTTGCAACACGTATACATACATATATATATATATCTTGCAACGATGCTCACTTCTGTTGTAAATGTCACCAGTAACATTCATCATCATTACCAACATTCACACATTGGCACTAACATTCAATATCAACACTAACATATAGATAGTATTACCGGACATGTGATATAAACATTGAGATTTTTTTATGATTTTAGGGGTAAGTGGCCAAGATTGTCATGATTTTAGGGGTAAGTGGCCAAGATTTTTTTACGATTTTAGGGGTAAGTGGCCAAGATTGTCATGATTTTAGGGGTAAGTGGCCAAGATTGTCATGATTTTAGGGGTAAGTGGCCAAGATTGTCATGATTTTAGGGGTAAGTGGCCAAGATTGTCATGATTTTAGGGGTAAGTGGCCAAGATTTTCACGACTCGAGAAAGAAAACTACAAGAAACGAGTAACATTTAAACATTATTATCCACAACATTAGTTAACACATTTATTATATCCACATTAAATGTTTCTGGGAATGTTTAGGTGTTGAGTGTTAAATGAGGGGTGTTGTGTTTAATGCTAAGAGTGAGTTAGGTCATGACCCGTCCTAACCCAGTGAGTTAGGTCATGACCCGTCCTAACCCAGCGGTTCCTTAGTGTTGGTACTTGACCTACATTGACCCGGTAGTGGCGAAGGGGGGGGGGGCGGTGGGATAGTGGTGGTAATGGTAGTTGTGATGGGGTTCTTTTGGTGGTGGTAATGGTGGTAGTAGTGGTAGTAGTTAAAGTATGATGAGCGTCCTAAGAGATGGTGGTGATTCTCATTTTACAGTATTCACACACACACACACACACACACACACACACACACACACACACGGGAGATGCTGTGGAGGAGACAGTGTTTGTGATGCGAGAAATATACGAGACGTTATCTCTTGGGTAATGTGGACTCCCTCCTTCCTTCCTTCTCTCCCTCCTTCCCTCCTTCTCTCCCTCCTTCCCTCCTTCTCTCCTCCCTCCCTCCTTCCCTCCCAGGCTTTAGCAGTCCATCTGAATCTGACCTACAGACTCCGGCCTCTCTCCATCCCAAGCTGTGTTCCCTTGGATTAGGTCATTTCGCCTCGTTAGGTTAGATCAGGCCAGGTCAGGTCAGGTCAGGTCAGGGGTTAGATTAGGTCAGATTAGATTAGGTTAGATTAGATTAGATTAGATTAGGTTAGGTTAGGTTAGGGTAGTTTGAGATGGTCACGTGTATAAGCATCTAAAGGAGAGCTCTCACCCTCACATTATTAACGTGACTCACTACACTGTTGAGGCGTCACAGAGGTCGTGTGGGGGGCTGCTGTTCAAAGTCTCCCTCACTATATGATAATGTTTATATATTTCAGAGAGTAATCAGACCAGCTGGATACATTCCGCTATGGCTCCTCAACACAAGTGAATTTCGTATCTCGTTGTAGTAGAATTTCTCTCTTGTTACCCCTCCCCCACACCTCCCCACACCCCTCCCCACAGATCCGCATTCCCTCTCCTCTCACCTATACTCATCCTCCTCCTCCTCCTCCTCCCCTTACCCCTATCCCTAACCTTCACCCCCATCCTTCCCCATACCCCCCCACCCCCCTACTAAGCGAGAGAGAGCCGAGTGAATATCTACTGTTAATTTTCCTCTGCCTGCTGGCCCTGGCTGTCCGATCTCACCAGGAATATTTGAGGCCAACAAAGCCTCAGGGATGAGAAAGAGAGAGAGAATGAGGAAAATGCAGGAACACACCTTAACAGGGGAGGCAGGAGGGCGATGGCAGATGAGGAGGAGGAAGAGGACGATGAGGAGGGAGGAAGAGGAGGAGGAGGAGGAAGAGGAGGAGGAGGAAGAAGAGGAGTTGGAGAGCGAACACAAGCGAGTGAGTTCCAGACAGATCCTACCCCCCCTCCTCCGGGCTCAGTGCCTCATTAGTGGATCACCCTTGCACCAGTCTACCCCTAAACCTTGGTGGGGGAAGATGGTGTTAACTCCTCTGGTAATGGTGTGAGCCGCGTCTCATTCTGGGGGTATTGTTGTGTATGTGGGGGGAAGAAGGGGGAGGAGGAGGGGGATAATGATTCAGCACCCCCCTACACCTACAATAATTCCCCTACGCCCCCTCATAATCCACCTAACCCCTCCACCGCTGGATAAAAGGTCGATTAACTCTCCCGGCGTTAACTGATGAAGGAGATAAAAACTTGTGCCTTGAGGTTGATTTTGGAGTTATAATCTGCCTTCAAGACTCTTGCTTAAGGAAGATGGATTCTGCCTCAAGGGACGGTAGCCTCACGGGACGGAAGCCTCAAGGAA
>NW_024722949.1:160000-172500 GCF_018991925.1 Homarus americanus | reverse complement strand
GCTATAAATCGGATAATATAAAGTTAATCGGTTTAATCCTTGTATGTTCTTCCTCTTTAAACTTTTATATATAGCAACTAATATATCCTAAAATATATCTCTTTACGAATCCCGTCAAGAGGGGTGAAATAAACTAGGTAAAAATATACGGGTTATGTTAGCGTGTGATGGGAATGGAAATAAGGTTGTGTTTTGGTCTCATATTGTTTGAGTTAGTCTATGGTTGATTCCGTGTAAGAGTGGCCTAAGGTGATGGGGGAGGTGGGTGGGGGGAAGAGGAGGGAATGGGTGATGGTGGAGAGAGAGGGTGAGGGAGGGAGAGTGAGGGAAGAGAGAGGGGGAAGGAAAGGGGTAATGAAGGGAGAGAAGGAAAGGGAAGTATTGGGAGATGAAGAGAGAGAGAGAGAGAGAGGAAGAGGGAAGAGGAGGAATGATGGAGGTAGGGAATAGTGAATGAGGGAGAGGGAGAAGGGGGTGTGATAAAGCTAAGGGTAAGAGGGAGGGTCAGAGAGAGGGTGAGGGAGAGGGAGAGAAGGAGGAGATGATAGAGCCCAAGCAACATTGATGAAGGAAGGAAGGAAGGAAGGAAGGAAGGACACAACCAATAAATTATAATAAGTTAAAGAAAAAAGGAGGGGAAAGGAAAGAAGTAATAAAGGCAAGGAATAGTGAAAGCAGGAGGAGAGAGAGAGAGAGAGAGAGAGAGAGAGAGAGGGGTGGGTTGGAGAGAGACACAGAGAGAGAAAGAGAGAGACAGAGAGAGACAAAAAGGAGGTTACATCACTACAACTAGAGACTCTATAACTTTTATCTCTAAACTTTATCAAATTTTCTCAAGTGTTAAAAGTTTTTTTTTTCAGGGTGGACCAAAGTTTATCTGAGCGTCCAGCCACATTAAGGGAGGGACTAGCTAGGTGTGCGTGTGTGTGTTTCTTGAAGCTCAGAGATAAAGACGTGTTTATAAAATATTCTGTTTGATTTATGTGGGTTAAATTATCATAGTCCCCCTCTCCACTTTTTCTTCCATTTTCTTTTTTCTTTTTATTTCGTTTTTTCTTTATATTTCGTTTTTCTTCTTCTTCTTTTTCTTCTTCTTCTTCTTCTTCTTTCTTCCACATTGCTTGGTTTATTAAGTTTATGTTATGTGTCTGTTCCTCTTTTTTTCTCTTTCTCCTCCTCTTCTATCTCCTCCTCCTCCTCCTCCTCCTCTTCTTCAACATATGTTTTTTTTACTCCTTTTACAAAACAACATAAAAATAATGACACAAAAAACGTGAGTGTGTCATTATAGCGTGTGTGTGTTGACTGGATTTTTAGGCCCATCAATATACCATGAAGACCTCCGTTACACACACACACACACACACACACACACACACACATACACACACACATACTTGCACATAATAAATAATGGTTGCCCCTCGTGTAACGAGGATGGCCGACCCAGGGGCCACTCAGGCGTGAATTTGTTTAAGGTGTAGAAGCTGTCGCCAAGACAACAACCACACCTTAAGTTAACGAGTTGCATGACCCAGTGTCAAGGAATAGTCCGAGAAGACCGGACAACTCGCCAACTGCACTGGCTAACCATTACCCCGGAACACGATCCGCAAATTACTGCTGGGTAGACAGAGGCAAATGACGTAAAGAAACTTGCCCATAGTTTCACTCTGCCCGGGGATTGAACCCGAGACCACTCGCTTGAGAGGCGAGCATGCTGACCATTACACCACAGGTCACCTACAACACACACACACACACACACACACACACACACACACACACACACACACACATAAACCATATATAAAAAACAACATGAACTACCTCACATAAAGGTCATATAAAGCTCCTATATAAGGGTGAATATATTATACTATAGGAGACTGGAGACTTATAGGGTGTATTAACAGCCCAATGACCCGTGTGAAGTAATTTACTGTTATGACGCCACATAAACTCTTGTTATATACTCGTGTGTGTTATTATTGTTAGTATTTTGGAAGGTAATGGGTTGTATTTTGATCTTAATTACATATATATGTCATGGTTTATTTGTTTGGTTATTTGTTTGTTTGTTTTTGTTGTTTTTGCTGGGGTTGTTGTTGTTGTTGTTGTTGTTGTGGTGATGGAGTTAATGTTTTTTGCTTTTGCTTTTGTTATTGTTGTTTTTATTTTGCTGTTTGTGTTGGTGTTTTTGTTTTAAGCTTTTTTCTTGTTTTGTTTTTGTAATTGTTGTTTTGTGTGTTGTAGTTTTTGTTGTTTTTGTTATTTCTTTGTTGTTGTTTATCTTGTTTTTTGTTCTTGTTTTGTTGTTGTTGTTGTTGTTATTGTCGGGTTCTCACCGCCATTACAAAAATTACCTCCAAATATTGAACTATATTTTCCTCTACAACAACACTACTACGTGACTGAATTAATCCTACCACAATTAGATACATATTTCACACACACTTAAAACAACTCTACCACAGTGAGATATATTTCACTTACTAGATTAACCACAATGAGATATTTTTCACACACACACACACACACACACTCAGTCGTCCTCTGAACAATAATGAGAATCTATTTCAGTTTATTTTTCCGTCCCTGTCTTTTAACTCTGAGTGCTTAGGAACCTGTGATATATTTCCTTGCATAAATCACTTAACTTTATACACTGTGGAGTTTTGGCTCATTAAATGTGAGATATATTTCATGAGTATGTGTGTGTGTGTGTGTGTGCGTGTGTGTGTGTGTGTGTGTGTGTAAATAAAATATCTATGAATTGGTTGAATTTCGTCCAAGAATGAATTTATTATTTTTTTGTATGAGGAAGGTCACAGGTCACAGGTCACCCCAGGTCACCCCAGGTCATAGGTCAAAGTAGGAGATCAATATTTTTACACCTGTCTTTCTATTTATCTGTATGTATGTTAAGGTAAATAGCGATAACTTTTGTGTATTCTGTTTGAGTTTTGATCACCATAGACTCCCCCAACACACACACACACACACACACACACACACAAACCCACACACACAAACCAGTTATCCACCAGGAATCATATATCAATAATTCAACAAAAGTAATACTAAATTAATTATCTCCTCACGTACTCACACATTATACAAAAAAGATAATAAAATATAAATAAAAAAATAATAAAAAATATGTATCATCCAGGGATTCGAAATTATATTGTAAAAGTAAAATGCATTGTTGTTGTTTTGTAAAATGATGAAAAGCGGCCAAAATAGGTGGCTGAATTTACAGGTTTATTGGACTAAATTCAAGTGTGTTGGGGGGGGGGGTGGGGAAGGTGGGGGAAAGGTGGGGGAAGGTGGGGGGGACACAATTTTTATTCCATTTCGAGTTACCAATATGTCCGCAGTGTCAATGGCTCTCCTGGTGAAATATATATTCTAAAAATTCAGGGAAAATTATAATGTTATGTTATGTTATGGTATTTTTCTTTTTTATACCCGAGTTACAGGGGATTTTTTTTAGTTGTTTTCGGTGATTTCGGTGTTTTCGGTGTTTTCTGTGTTTTCGTTGTTTTCGGTTTTTCCAGTGTTTACGGTGTTTTTGGTGTTTTCGGTGTTTACGGTGTTTTCGTTGTTTTCGGTGTTTTATTGGTGGGTTTTAGAAATGTTTATGGATTTGTGCATATTTATGTAAAAGTAAATATGATAGGGTGTTGGTAAGTTATATTTTTGTGTGTTGATAATATGGAGGAAATAATTTGTAAAACGTGTGTGTAAATATATATGTGTGTATGTGTGTGTGTGTGTGTATGTGTGTGTGTGTGTGTGTGGAGTCAGAACAAGACTCATCCATTCCTTCACTATATCAGCTTATCGTAACTTGACCAAAATATCCCTCACTCTCGTAAAACATGAGCAGAAAGGTCAGTAAAGAAGGGAATTGGACTGACCAAACTCACAAACATAAACATCCATTCGTCAGATCATAAAAGGTGGAATTTGGACTTAGTTGATCAGTCAGTCAGTCAGTCAGTCAAGAGAGAGAGAGAGAGAGAGAGAGAGAGAGAGGGAGGGAGTGAATAGAAAAATGCAATAAACGAAAGACGGACAAAACGAAAAGAATGGAAAGGTAAAAAAGGTGAGAATATTGAAAGAAGAATTAAAAGATGAAGAAGAAAGAAAAATAATAACAGAAAAGAAACTAAAAAAAACAAAAATTAGAAAAAAACGGAAAAAGAAAAAAATGGAAAAAAAACGAAAGTGAAATATCGGAAAATATAAAAAAATATGAAAAAAAATAAAAAAAAGGGAACTGGACGAAAAAGTAAACGGTGAGGAAAAGTAATAAAGGTGGAGTAAGAGGTAGCAGGTGAGGAGAGAACGAGTGACCCAGAATACACAATAAAGTGGACGGGAGCTGCAGGGGAGGGAGGAAGAGGAGGGAGGAGGAGGGAGGAGGAGGAAAATAGAAGGGAATTAGAAGGAAGAGAGGAGAGGGAAGGGGACAGTACGAGATGAAGAATAGCAGGAGGGAAATGAGGGGTGGGGGGGAGCAATAGTAGGAGGAAGAGGAAGAGGGTGAGCAGTAGAAGACGGAATAAGGAGAAGAGGAAAAGTAGGAGGGCTACCAAGAAGAAGAAAAGGGAAGGAGTGACTGTAATAAAAAGAGAAGAAGGATCATGAAGAGGAGGAACAAGAAGAAGACCAGCCGGAGCAATAAGAGGAACAACAACACCAACAACAACAACAAGACCAGAAGAAGAAGAACAAGAAGAAGAACCCAAACGTGTGGTGACCTAAGATGACCTTCGTGGTGGGTGGGTGGGGGTGAGCGGGGGGCGTCTTGAGAGCCCTTGGGAGTGACTAACCTGCCGGTGTAGTAGACCTCTGGGCGTCGTCACCCGTCAGTCATACCAACCCTTGTGATCTGTAAGGGTGATGGGGTGATGGTAGGGGTGATGGGGTGAGAGTAGGGTGATGGGGTGAGTAGGGTGATGGGGTGAGAGTAGGGTGATGGGGTGAAGGTGGGAGTGATGGGGTGAGGGTAGGGTGACGGGGTGGTAGGGTGATGGGGTGATGGTGAGAGTGGAGGTGAAGGTAGGGTGATGGGGTGAGGGTAGTGATGGGGTGAAGGTGGGGTGATGGGGTGAGGGGTGAGGATGATGGAGGTGAGGGTGAAGTTGATGGAGTTGAGGTTGGGGTGATGGGGTGAGGGTAGGGTGATAGTTGCAGGTTGAGAAAGATAAAATTGCCAGAGAGCGAGAAAGAATCAGAAACGTGATGAAGGATAGACAAAAATATGTGAGAGAGAGAGAGAGACAGAGAGATAAACACAGAAACAACAACAACAACACAACAACACAACAAAGACAATAACAACAACAAAGACAACAACAACAACAAAACAATAACACAACTCTATCTTCCTACATATGAAAAACAAAGAACTTTCCCTTTAAAAGAAATAAATCAAATAATCACGTCAGGAGAAATTAAACTGTTTTCTCCTGTCTAGCGGATATGGAGATAATGGAGATATTTTGGAGATAGAGAGATAATCTGCGACAGTAGGAGATAATTTAGAGACAGATATTAGAACCAAAACCTATAAAGAGACAGAGAGATTACGAAAGAGACAGAGATATAGATTGGGAGACGGGAAAAAAAGACGGGAAAAAGTGAGAGGTAACGAAAGACAGAGAGAGACAGGTGGAGTTACACGATAGGACAGGTAAGATGAAGGTATATTGACAGGTGGTCACTGAGGGAAGCGAGAAGGTGACAGATGGTGTTGGGGGGGAGGAGGGAGGGGGATTTTGGTGCCAGTTGTCAGGTCGTTATGGAAAAGGCTTTCTACTTATCATGCTAGACTTGACGTGATGTACTATTTTTATTGTTATGTGTGTGTGTGTGTGTGTGTGTGTGTGTGTGTGTGTTAGAGGAAATTTTTATGTTTCTGTTGTGTTTTTGTTTAATATGTTCTCTGTTTTTTGCTTGTTTATCATTATTTTTCATCGTATTTGTGTTTTATTTGTGTTTTTCTTAAGGGAAATTAACTTGACCTTGTGACTTGTGAAAGAAACTGGAAATAAACTGAGAGTAATAACAAGTAAAACACACACACACACACACACACACACACACACACACACACACACACACACACACACCACTTACACGGGTCACCAGGTAAGGCAGGTCACAGGTCACAGGTCACAGCACCACACTTGTCTCTGATCTACAACTGTGATTCGAAATGCATTAAGGATCCCTGGAATGACCTGGCAACAGAACTATGCAATCCAAATGGTCTGGATTAAGATTCCTGGAAGGTCCTGGAACAAGGTGTATGACTCCAGATGTCTTTGCAATTCTAGAGTAGTCATGTGATTGAAGTGGAGATTAAATTGCAACATAACAGTGGGTCTAATTGCAACATATCAATGGCGTCAATTGCAACATATCAATGGCGTCAATTGCAACATATCAGTGGCGTCAATTGCAACATATCAATGGCTTTAATTGTAACATATCCGAACCATCAAAGGCGTCACCCGCCCTGGATCAACCATGCAACATAACAGCTCTTCAACTTGCAATAGTACACCTGAACGGTAATCTTCGCTATAGAGTTACAAATCATGCATTATTAAGCTCAGTGTATTTACTTTCGTTCAGTGCAATCAATTACATCGTTCAGTCTAATTACAGGTGGCAGGTGTTCTCAGGTAAGCCCCAATGTTCAGTAATGCAGGCGTAGTCTAATGCTTAATTACAATACCAAGCTGTGACAAAGGTATTCTCTAGCCCTACCTGTATAACCTGCCTTGTTATCATGTTCTGTGACGTTATCATGTTCTGTGACGTTATCCTGTTATGACGTTATCCTGTTATGTGACGTTATCCTGTTATGTGACGTTATCCTGTTATGTGACGTTATCCTGTTATGTGACGTTATCCTGTTATGTCTTTAAGGTATAGCTCATAGTTCTCTTGGCCGTTCATGTTATCTTGTTATGATGTTATCTTTCGTTATCTCGTTATCATACAGAGGTGTTATCTTATATATGGGTTATGTTATTTCACACTTCTGCTATCTTTTAATCCCTGCTATCTCATATACAAGTTATCTTATACACCTGTTATCTATCTTATATTGTTGCCAGGTTATCTTACAAGTCCCTCAATCAACCCCCACTCGTTATCTATCTTAACTACTTGCTATCTTACCGTCGATCTTCCTCAGCCTCAAGAGTCCAGGAAGACCGCAAGATAACGATGATATAACTAAGGTGGAGGAGGAGGAGGAGGAGGAGGTGGAGGAGGAGGAAGAGGAGGTGGAGGAAGAAGAGGAATGACCACTCTTTTTTTATGTGTTTACGATAACACCTTAACTTATCTGTTGCTACGACTCGTTATGTTTACTTTCCCTCTAACTACTTCCCTGTCTTCTACTTCCATCTCTGCTACTTTCCTTTTCTACTCCTTTCCCTCTTGCTATTTAATTCTGCGACACACAACACACACCCCCCCCCCCTGCCCACCCCCCTGCCCACCCCCCCCTCCCACACACACAATTCTCACACACAAAACATTCTTCCCCCCACACACACACCCCCTACTCAAGACTCCCCACACACACACACACACCCCCACCCCAAACACTCCACCCACCCCCCATACACACACACACACTCCTCCACTAAACACTCCCCCACACACACACTCCCTCCACTTCCCAACACTTCCCCTCTCCAAACACACACAGACATCCAAACAGACAAACAGTTCCAAGAGCCGAATGTTCAGTCCTCTAAGTAATCTCTGGTGGCCTGGAGAATCTGCATTGTTGTGAAGTGGATTAAATAAGGACGTATTTCAGGGTTAGATGGATGGATGGATGGATGGGTGGGTAGGTAGGTATGGACAGATATAGTAGACAGAAAGACAGATAGACAGACAGACAGACAGAGGTTAAATTTTACTACTACTACTGTCAGTTTAGGTTAGGTTGGGTTAGGTTAGGTTGGGTTAGGTTAGGTTGGGTTAGGTTAGGTAACAAATTAATCCATACACAGACACACACACACACACACACACACACACACACACACACACACACACACACACACACACACACACCACTACACCCACAGCCAACCAGGGCGGAATGGTGTACCGCGACAACTTTTTCAGCACATCACATATGACAGATTGAAAAGTAAAGGAAAAAAATAAATATTACTTTGAATTTGTGTAAAGGCAAGCGAGTGTAAGCGAGTGAAAGCGAGGTGAGCGTTCTCATCTCTAGCGAGTCACAAATTTAGGTAGTGGAGGCCATGGGTAGACAGGTAGTTTACATAACGGTGATACTGTAAACCTCTATGTAAACTAACTGTCTTTCTATTCCTTTCGCCTCTCATTGTAAACCATGTAGCTCAGACCCCCCACACCCCACCCCTCCTCTTCCCCCTCCCCCTCCTCTCTCCCCCCTACCCCCTCATAGACCCATATTAAGGCGCAGGGGAGGTAGTGGGACCTTACATCCAGGTCAAATGGAAGGTCAAACAATAATATATACATAAATACTGCTGACCTTTCTCTGTGTATGTTAGTATGTGTTAGAATATGCTGAGTATTGTTGAGTATGTTGAGTATGTTAGAGTATGGTGAGTATGTTAACTATGTTGAGTATGTTGAGTTTGTTGAGTATGGTGAGTATGTTGAGTATGTTGAGTATGTTGGAGTATGTGAGTATGTTGGGTATGTTGAGTATGTTAGAGTATGGTGAGTATGTTAGACTATGTTGAGTATGCTGAGTATGTTGAGTATGGTGAGTATGTTGAGTATGTTAGAGCATAGTGAGTATGTTAGGACTATGTTGAGTATGCTGAGTATGTTGAGTATGGTGAGTATGTTGAGTATGTTGAGTATGTTGAGTATGTTGAGTATGTTGTTATATGTTAGAGTATGTTGAAGGGTATGAGGGAAAGGTAGAGGAAGGAGATGGAGATGGTGAATTAAATAGGCATAACGTGCAAATATTGTTTGCAGTGGATGATGATACAATGCACCCACGTGACCCAAAGTTGGAGCATATGGACATGTGTGACTGTACTACAGTATTCTATGTATATGTGTATGAATATTTGTGTATACACTGATACACATATATGAACAGGATGTGTAAGTCAGTTTCACCGGAACCATTGTGCGTTACCCTGTATATGAAAATGCGTATGTAAGTCTGAAATTAATTGGTGTGGAAGTTTGTACGCACACACCTGTCTCTCTCACACACACACACACAGAGAGAAGAGAGAGAGAGAGAGAGAGATAATGCTGGGGTCGGCACCAAGCCCGCCGCGGTCTGCAAATTACGTAACCCGGAAAGAGTAGTCAACAGTGGAGGTTGATGAGGAGGAGGAGGAGGGAGGAAGAGGAAGAAGAGGAGGAGGAGAAGAGGAGGAGGAGGACAGAGATGTGATGAGATCGGTCGTCTCCATCACCTTAATGAGAGTACAGGTGGAGGAAGGCCCACCTATTGTATACCTGGTTGTTAATCTACCTGAGAGCTGAGGTTAGGTTAGGTTAGGTTAGGTTAGGTTAGGTTAGGTTAGGTTAGGTTAGGTTAGGTTAGGTTAGGCATGTCCAGGTAAGAGACTGTAACATTATTTCAGGTATTACAGAACCAGGTAAATATCCCCCTTTAAAAATATGATCCAAAATACATAAATCCTTCCTGTCAATCCTTCAAGTATTACAAAACTACATGAAATACATATTTATTGTAACGTGATGTAACTTAATAACTATTTTGATGTTTTAAGTAATTCCAGAGAGACAGAGAGACAGACAGACAGAGAGAAGTAAAAGAGACAGGCAAGACAGACAGAAACAGGGTGAGATAAACAGACAGACAGAAACAGAGAGGAAAGAGGAGAGAGACAGACAGACAGACAGACAAAAGAAACACGACAGACAGAGTGACAGACAGACAGACAGACAGACAGACAGACAGACAGACAGGCAGACAGACCCCAAAAACTCCGTTACTAGGGAAAAAGTTGTCAATTCTCCCCATGAGTAGAAAATATATGTAAAAAAAAAAAACACATGAAAAATAAATAAATATGTAAATAAAAACGAGATTGGCTGTCATACAAGTTATTTAGTGAGGGAAGAGTGACGGTGAGAGACAGAGTGACGGTGAGGGACAGAGTGACGGTGAGAGCCTGTCTGGTTGTCTGCTCCTGTCATGAGTCAGAAGAGGCTGGCATAGAGCTGAAGACGCACTTGGGAAAAATATATAACACAGCAATGTAGTAGTTATTGCTTATACATACATACATACATACATACATACATATACATACATACATACATACATACATACATACATACATATAAAGGTATAAATTAATCCCATATATATATATATAACAGCAGAGAGAATCAAGGTGGAAATAATATTAAGTAAATAACCTAACCTAACCTCATGTCCCCAGGTAATGAAGAGTGAGTGAGTGAGGAAGGGGAGAGAAAGAAAGAGAAAGAGAGAGAGATGAATAAAAGAGGAAGAGAGAGAAAGAAAGATAGAAAAATAAAGAGATAGAGAAAGATTTTTTTCACTTTACTCAACATTTTTTTACAGGTGATGAATATTGAGAAATTTATATGAAAATGAAAAATTCAATTTAAATATTTATGATGTGTAAAAGACGTCCCTCTCCAATATACAGTAATATGCTTTGTATAACATGACTAAGCTTTAATGAGTGTTTTACCTTTTACCGAGTCTTCAGGTGAGACAAATAAAGTTATTCTAACCGCTGGGGGACTCGAGTCAGGAAGGCCCCTTAACACGCACACCTTAGCCACGTCCACACATTTCTCCGTGGCAGCACATCCACACACACACACACACACACACACACACACACACACACACCTCTGAACCCCTTAACTTGTGAAAGGTAGTGGTGTGTGTGTGTGTGTGTGTGTGTGTGTGTGTGTGTGTGTAGTGGTGATAATGATGGTAATGACAGTAATGGTGGTGACGGTAGTGGTGTTAATCCCGTGCAAGGAAGCTATCGTGTGTTTATTGTCAACTCACTTAAAGCCTTTATGATGAGAAAACACGCAAGCATTCTCTGACTTGCTTGAGAACTGTCGCTATGCTAATTTCTGGTGCTTTCATGCTTTCTCCTTCTCTCTCTCTCTCTCTGCTAACACTTGAGGTCGTCTGGGGGTTAATTTGCGTCATTCTGTGGTCGTACTTTTGGCTCGTACTTGTGGTCGTACTTGTGGTCGTACTTGTGGTCGTACTTGTGGTCGTACTTGTGGTCGTACTTGTGGTCGTAATTGTGGTCGTAATTGTGGTCGTTATTGTTACAAAAGAGTGTTATAAGAGTCGTAGTGGGCCTCCTTTCCTCCTCCTCCTCCTTCCTCATCCTCTTCCCCCTCTTCCTCGTTCTCTTTCTCCCTCCTCTTCCTCCATCCTCTTCCCCCTCTTCCTTCATCCTCCCCCTTTTTTCTTTTATCCTTTCCCTCTTCCTTCATCCTTCTGTTCCTCTTCCTTTATCTTCTTCCTTTGCCTCTCCTTCTCCTCCTTCTCCCTTCTTCTCCTCTTCTCCTTATGTGACTCACCTTCTTGTTCAACATATCATCTCTTATCTCCTCTTCCTTCTCCTCTTCCCTCTTCTCCTTCCTCCTACTCTTCCTCTTTTTCTCTACTTCCTCCTATTTCTCTTCTCCTCACGTTCCTTCCCTTTTATTTCAACATTTCATCCCCTTCCCTTAGTTCCTCCCCATGATCCACCCTCCCCACCATCATCCTTCTCCTCCCCCCACTCCTCCCCCCAACCCCCCACCAACACCCCCTGACTGACCACTACAAGAAACAATAACCACTACACATTCCCGGAATAACTCTCAGTAATGTGACAGAACTCGGTATCATTCCTCGGTCTCAGTAGGTAAAATTATTCACCTCATTCTTCCTAATTTATATTCTTCTCTTGTCCCGGATTTATATAACTCTTGTCGGCGATGTTGATGAATGTTGATGAATGTTGATAAATGTTGATGAATGTTGATGAATGTTGATGAATGTTGATGAATGTTGATGAATGAATTTATTATACTCTAAAATACTTGCAATGATGTGTAGTTTTGCTTGTTTGTTTAGGTGTTGTTGTTGTTGTTGTTGTTGTTATTATTATTATTATTATTATTATTAAGAAAGAGGCAGGTAGGAGAACTCAGGTGTTGACGTTAATTGTGTCGCCCACCATTAGCATAATTAACCTGTGTCACCTGTTGTGTCGTATGTGTGTGTATTGTTCCGTGTCAGGTGTCATATCTCACGACACCTACCACCTTCGGTCTCATGAACCACCCACTCCACTACCACCACCACTACCACATAAAGGTATCTAAAAAGTTGTCTAAAAGCAAAATACATCTCCAAGTGTTTTTTTTAATTACTGGCTTCGGGGTGTAGAGGGGTGTTGGGGGTGGTA
>NW_024722949.1:145000-155000 GCF_018991925.1 Homarus americanus | reverse complement strand
ACCCAATCTCTTGCCCTGAACCACACTATGGGCCCCCCACGTCACCCCTTCACCAGTCCACCCTTACCCTGAACCACACTAAGGGCCCCCCACGTCATCCCTTCACCAATCCACCCTTACCCTGAACCACACTAAGGGCCCCCCACGTCACTCCTTCACCAGTCCACCCTTACCCTGAACTATAGAAGGAAACAATGAAAGAGTAAAATAAAAAGTAATCATAATAGAAGCAAAAAAAATGATAATAAAAGGGGAAAGAGAGATTCTCAACTTAATTACAACGACAATTAAAAAAAATTAATAAAATTTTGAAAAAAGTAGTTGTGATTTATTTCAATTTCAGAAGTAATAAAAATTATCTCTCTTCCATTAAGCATATAACCTCCCTCTCTCTCTCCTTCCTCCTTCCTTCTCTCCCTCTTCCTCTCTCTCTCCCCTTCATCTCCTTCCCTCTCCTTCCTTCAACCCTCTCCCCTTTCCTCTCTCCGTCCTTCTTCCCATTTCTCTCTTCCTCGTCTCCACTTCCCTCACCTGCTTTCTCTAGCCTTCCTCTCTCCATTCCTGCTTCCCTACCTCTCCTCTCCTTCTCCCTCTTGCCTTCAACCCCCTCCACCCCTCCTACCCCTCCTCCATTTCCACCCCCATTTCCCTCCCTTACCCTCCCCTCCCCCCTCATCTGTAACCCTCACCAGTCCTCCAACTCCCTTCCCACCTCCTGCTTCCCCCACCCCTCCAGCCCCCCTCTCCCTCAAAAAAGCAAAACTCGTGTAATCTCTATCTCCATATAGTTCATAAAACTCGTGAAATATATGGCCAGGATATACACTATAGAGAGTGAGAGTGTATATATATGTTTGTCTGTCTATCTTTCTGGCAGTGAAAACTCAGGGGGGAAAAATAGTTGTTCCTTAAAAATATGTAAAACATGAATTCACACATACACACACACACACACACACACACACACACACACACACACACACATGGGTACATTCAACACAAGACACAACAACAGGTGAGTTGTATTCGTTAATTACTTATATACAAACACAGGTAAATGTATTAATAAGACCAATATTAACTACGCGTCAACACACCTAACCTAACCTAACCTCCTCTTCTTCCTCCTCTTCTTCCTCATTTCCTATCCTTCACTTCCTCCTCTTCCTCTTCCTCCTCTTCTTCCTATACTCCTACTACTCCACATCATCTTTTTCCTTCCCTACTTCCTCCTCCTCCTCGTCTTCTTCCTCTTCTTCCCCTTCCTCCTCTTCCTGCCCCTCTTCCTCCTCTTCCTGCCCCTCTTCCTCCTCCCTCTCTTCCGTCTCCTAATTCCCAATCTATTCTCACAGAAAAGGTGATCTAGTGAGGGCGAGAAAAAACAAATTCGGATAATGGGGAACAAAGCGGCGGTAGGAAGAAGAGAAGAAGAGGAGGAAGAGAGAGAATGAAGGGAGAAGAGAGAGAATGAAGAGAGATGAGGAGGGAGAAGGGAGAAGAGAGACAGAAAATGAAGGAAAAGGAGAGAGAGAATTACAAAAACAGAGGGAAGAAACAAGGGAATTAGCAGAGAGAGAGAGAGAGAGAGAGAGAGAGAGAGAGAGAGAGAGAGAGAGAGAGAGAGAGGCTTTCAGCTGGTCAGAACTACTAGTGTCTAAATGCTCATTCGGTTAGGTTAGGTTAGGTTAAGTTAAGTGTCTGCTGTTCATTAGTTTAGCTAGAGGTATGACAACAACACCGGGCCGCCTGATGCTGTACCATGCTGTTAATGGCTGTTCTGACCATTACCCTTGCTGTTACTACCACCATTACCCCTGCTGTTACTACCACCATTACCCCTGCTGTTACTACCACCATTACCCCTGCTGTTACTACCACAATTACCCCTGCTGTTACTACCACAATTACCCCTGCTGTTACTACACCGTACCCCTACTGTTACTACCACCATTACCCCTACTGTTACTACCACCATTACCCCTACTGTTACTACCACCATTACCCCTGCTGTTACTACCATTACCCCTGCTGTTACTACCACAATTACCCCTGCTGTTACTACCACAATTACCCCTGCTGTTACTACCACAATTATTTCTTCTGTCGTTGCTGCTATCACTATCACCACCCCCTGCTGTTGCTGTTACTACCACAATTACCACAGCTGTTACCACTACTACTACCACTACTACTACCACAACTACTGCAATTAAGACCACTACTACTACTACTACTACTACTATCATTTACAGATACTATTCCCACTACGACGTTTACCATCACTACACTAACCTGACCTCCTCATATATCCCCATCTGGGTCGACTAGGGGCGCCCTACCCAGTGACCAACCACAAGTCTCGAACCTGTGATCGACGGGGAAGGAAGTGAGTGCTGTAGCCACTCAGCTGTTAACCCTATTGATATTATGAAAATTCGGATCACCTGAAGATTAGACACCCCAAGCTTATTTTACCTGAAGATTAGACACCCCAAGCTTATTTTACCTGAAGATTAGACACCCCAAGCTTATTTCACCTGAAGATTAGACACCCCAAGCTTATTTCACCTGAAGATTAGACACCCCAAGCTTATTTTACCTGAAGATTAGACACCCCAAGCTTATTTTACCTGAAGATTAGACACCCCAAGCTTATTTCACCTGAAGATTAGACACCCCAAGCTTATTTCACCTGAAGATTAGACACCCCAAGCTTATTTCACCTAAAGATTAGAGACCCCAAGCTTATTTTACCTGAAGATTAGACACCCCAAGCTTATTTCACCTAAAGATTAGACACCTCATCTTATTTCACTTGAAGATTAGGTTAGGTTAGGTTAGGTTAGGTTAGGGTGAAGCACTAAAGGGTTCCAGACATAACTGCTGATGAAACACGATGGAGTTTTAATATGCAAATAGCGTGACGTGTAGACTGTTATTAAAGAACGTTACAGAGTTATTAATGATTACGTAATGACTATTGTTAATGTGGCTATTGGGACCTTGTTGTTGTTTTTTCTCCTAGTAATCCGTTTATTTATACTGCTAGTGCTATTGTTTTTACTGCTACTATTACTGATACTACTACTACTACTACTACTACTATTGTTACTGTTACATTTAGTGGTGGTGGTGGTGGTATACGCACTCTAACAGCTGGTGGTAATGTTACACGCACTCTTGAATTTCAACACAAGAATAAGAGTGAAATAGAAATAATTACCAGAGACTCCGAACTCTAAATGGACTCAATAGCCCGCACTCTCCATCACGTTCACCCTCAACAACACCAACACGCACTTTAAAACGCACCAAACGCACCCCAACATATGTACAAACTTCTAACAAAAGAGTCAACAAAAGATGATAATAAAAAAGAGTTTTTCTGGTTTTTTTTATTTTTTTATTTTCTTTTATTTTCATTTTGGAACGATGATACACACACACACACACACACACACATACACACACACACACACACACACACACACACACACACACACACACACACACACACACACACACACACACATATGATAGCTTTTATACTAAGACAAAATTAAACAGAATGACAGATAAATTACCAAGACAAATTCGACAAGATTCGCCGACTAAGAAAAGTTTATCAAAGTATAAAAAAAAAGTAAAAAAATAGAAAAGAAAAAACTTTAATTGTTTAAATAAGAAAAAGTTTATCCCAAAGTTTGTCGGAGTTAAAACTTTTAGAGAATTGGAAAAGAATTATTTATTCACTAATTGTCATCAAGGAGGAAGGGGGAAGGGTAGGAGGGGAGGGGTTGAGGGAGGAGAGGGAGAGGAGGGAGGAGGAGGTTGGGAGGAGGAAGGGTGGAGGGAGAGGAGGTGGGACATGTATACCAGGAATGGACTTTCTGTAATGGCTGTACCTGGGGCTGTATTGGCACTGGAGGAAAGTGACCAAGACTATTGCATAGACCAGTAGTAGTAGTAGTAGCAATAGAGGGAGAAGGTGAGGGAGGAGGGTTGGAAGAGGGGAAGAGTGGAGGAGGAAGTGAGGGAAGAAGACAGGAGGAGGAGGAGGGGAGGAAGGGAGAGGTGAAGAGGAGGGGGAGAGGGGAGGAGAGGTACTCTAATGGGGGTTCCTCCTCCCCTCCCTAACCATTGCAATGTTGAATAAAAATACCAACTTGTTTCTCTGTGTAATTATCTATCTATCTTTCTATCTATCTATCTGTTATATATATATATATATATATATATATATATATATATATATATATATATATATATATATATATATATATATATATATATATATATATAGCACTCAGGTACACTCAGGTACACACACAAGGGGATTCGACTGCCCACTGATCACAAGTAACACGGGGAGTCCTTGAGGCTTGACCCACACCTAAGTTGACCCACAACTGAGCTGACCCACACCTGAGCTGACCCACACCTTAGCATGACCCACACCTGAGCTGACCCACACCTGAAGTAATCCACACAGTTTCCAGATTCACCTTAAATACACACAGTGGCTCTCTTAAGGTACAAAGTTAACACACTAAGTTAGGAGAGTGTTAACTCAGGCTACATAGTGAGTTAGTGAAGCAAAAATATTTACCTGGTTATTAAAATTCATTGATATAGTTTCGATGTTGTTAACGAGTTGGGATGCAGGGTAAAAGTGTCGATCGTCTCTCTCTAAAGCTAAAAATTCACCTTCATCTGATAATACTAACATTGAAAGTCTCCAATGCCCCCCTGACCTCTACACACACACACACACACACACACACACACACACACACAAGCATTTAAGGTGAAGGACGAATACCTTAGTGGAGACTTGCAATACCTGACTCTTGGATTTAGTGGGAGGGAGGATGAGGAAGGGAGGAGGGGAGTGGAGGAGGGAGTGAGGGAGGGAGGGTGAAGGGAGGAATGAGGGAGTGAGGGAGGGTGAAGGGAGTGGCGCTCTTTTGTTAGAAGTGGGAGGAGGGAGAAACAGAGACGGGTGGTAGAAGGAGGTGGAGGTGCAGGAAGGAAGGAAGGAAGGCAGGAAGGAAGGAAGGAAGGAAGAGGAAGAACATTGTCCCTAACAGACTCCTGAAATTCCTTATATATGAGACCTGTGTAGCCCCCACCACCTATATAGCCCCTGCACCAATTGTGAGCCCCCACCGCCTATATAGCCCCACCACCTATATAGCCCCCACCACCTGTGTAGCTCCCCACCACCTGTGTAGCCCCACCACCTGTGTGGCCCCCACCACCTATAGCCTCACCACCATAAGTAGTTTCACCACCATATAGCCTCACCGCTCATAGTAGCCCCCACCACCCAGCATAGCCCCTCACCACCTGTATAGCCCCACCACCTGTATAGCTCCCCACCACCTAGGCATAGCCCCACCACCTGTATAACCCCACCACCTATATAGCTCCCCCCCACCACCTATATATAGCTCCCCCACCACCTATATAGCCCCCACCACCCATATAGCCCCCCACCACCATACAGCTCCCCACCACCCAAGTATAGCCCCCACCACCCATACAGCTCCCCCACCACCCAGCTCCCCACCACCTATAAGGCAGCCCCCACCACCATATAGCCCTCACCACCTATATAGCCCTCTACCACCTATATAGCCCCCACCACCTATATAGCCCCCACCACCTGTTATATTCACCGTAACTAACCCTTGGTATAACTAGTATCACGTTGACGTAATTATATCCAAGTATAACTAAAACCTCTATGATTATTATATAAACACAGGTTATACTCCAAAGCTACTATAATTACGTTAATGCAGGTATAATCAGGTGTAACAAGGGTATAATTATGGGCGTGTCGTAGTGTAGGGGACTGAGTGGTTGTTTTTGGTAGTAAGGGGAGGTAGTAGGTGGATGGGCGTGGATGGGCGTGTTGGGTTATGCAGGTGTGAGGGAGGAGGGGGGGAAGGCAGGTAGAGACGTCACCTTGTAATTTGGGAAGGTGAGTTGATTCTTCTTTCTTTCCCCTTTCTTTCTCCTCTTTCTTCTTTCTTTCTTTCCTTTCTCTGTCTATTATCATGATAAAGAAATGCCTGTGTGTGTGTGTGTGTGTGTGTGTGTGTGTGTGTGTGTGTGTGTGTGTGTGTGTGTGTGTGTGTGTGTTTTACTCAATGCTTCTCCTCCTCCCTCCTCCTCCTCCTCCTCCTCCTCCTCCTCTTTCTGTCTGCTTAACCTCGATCTTCCTCAGAGTCACTGGGCACTATTGCTGGCGGTGTTGTAGATAGATAGGATAGATAGGATGGATAGAGGATTGATAGATAGGATGGATAGGATAGATGGATAAATAGATAGATCCATTAACTTCAGCGCCCAGCCCCCCAAACACCCTCACCCTGCCACCCCGCCACCTTCCACCCTCACCCTCCACCTTCCACCTCACCTCCACCTTCCACCCTCACCTCCACCTTCCACCTCACCTCCACCTTCCACCTCACCTTCCACCTTCCACCTCACCTCCACCTTCCACCTCACCCCTGCCAAACTTAGAGTGAGTTATCGGTCCTTAAAGGCCTGCTCGCTACTCTGCTCATTACATCAGTTTCACCCAAGACTCTGTGTTCAGGGGAAGAAATCCGTCCACCATATGTTGGCGGGGAAACGATCAGTCACTGTGTGTGTGTGTGTGTGTATGTGTATGTGTGTGTGTGTGTGTGTGTGTGTGTGCTCTGTGTGTGTGTGTGTGTGTGTGTGTGTGTGTGTGTGTGTGTGTGTGTGCGTGTGTGTGTGTGTAGACCCTTCCCTTCCTTCACCATTTACCTCCATTGCAATTTAACGTTAGTCAAGAAACTTTAACCCCGACAAGACATTTCGTGGTATTGGTTAAAATTTATGGTTCCTTTTGGGAGATTAGAACACCAGCGACTATAGAGTAGCATCGTATGTTACTCCTGGGAACTGTGATCTACGTCTTAACTCACAAATCATTTTTTCTAGATGATTTATGATGGAAAATCTTAGGTAAGTGTAGGAGAATATGACCCCAAATTAGGTGTTGTGGTCCTTTGAAGTATTTTAATTCAATGGTTTATCCGGTGAAGTGTGGTCGTTGTGTTGGTGTAGCATTGAGTAAAACATACACACACACACACACACACACACACACACACACACACACACACACACACACACACACACACACACACACACACACACATTTCTTTTATCATGATAATGGAGGCAGCTGCTGAAGGCATGGTGTGTTTACCTGATTAAGACTCAGAATTATAGGCTGCAAAGTCAACTCCACATCTGCATCTGACCAGTCCCTTTACCCCTTCCTGTTCCCTACCCCCTACTCTTACCCTCCCTACCCCACACCTCCAACTATCATGAGAATCTCACACACTCCCACCTATGCAGGAAACACACTCTTACCTATTGCTTTCAAAGTGTACACCTTTAATTACTGTAGCTTCAGGCCAGGTGAACCAACGATATGTTAATTAGTTAGTGATAGAAATTCTGACTTTTTCTAATAGGGGTTCAGGGGTCCTCCTTCTTATCACCATCTCCTCTTCTTCCCCCCTACTCTTCCCCCTCCTTTTCTTATCTCTAAACCCATACCCTTTCCTCCTTTCTTTTCTCTTCTTCCTCTTCACTTTCCCCTCATCCTCCTCCTCCTCCTCCTCCCCATGGGACACGAATTATACGGGGTTATCTTTTTATAAGGAGGGCCACTGTTCCAAGATTCCTCCCTCCTTCCCTCCTCCTTCCTACCTCCTCCTCCTCCTTCCTTCCCTCCTTCCTTACCCTCACTCCCTCCCTCCCTCCCTCCCTCCTAACACGCCCTGGTCCATCCTCGAGGGTCCAGTCATACCCAAGGGAGAGCTAAAGTAAGATAGTCTCTCTCTGTCTGTCTCTCTCTCTCTCTCTCTCTCTGTCTCTCTCTCTCTAGGTCTCTCTCTCTGGAAAACGGAAAACGCGACAGAGAAAAGGTAGTAAACGGAAGGAAACACTTGAAGGAGGTAAAGAAAAAGTGAGGGAAGATTTTACACAAGTGAGAGAGAAGAGAATTGGTCGATTGTGAGAGAGAGAGAGAGTAGGAAGGGAGAGACGCATTTTAGAGATGGAAAGTTTTAGAAAGGAGAAAAATTGAAGTTGTGAAATGAATAAAGACCTGGGAGGAAAATGTAAGTGAGAGAAAGGAGTGGGGGTGAGAGAGGGAAGATGGGGGAGGTAGGAGAGAAAAAGAAAGGGAGAATGAGAGAGAGAGGGGTGGGAGGAAGAGAGGGGGAGAGGACAGAGAGAGAGAGAGAGAGATAGAGAGAGGAGGGGGAAAACAGAGAGAAACCTAACCTAACCTAACCTAATTAACTTTCCTTAACTTTCACCCACAACCTCAACTTTCACCAACAACCCCAACTTTCACCCACAACCTCAACTTTCACCCACAACCTCAACTTTCACCCATAACCTTAACTTTCACCCACAACCCCAACTTTCACCCACAACCTCAACTTTCACCCACAACCTCAACTTTCACCCACAACCTCAACTTTCACCCACAACCTCAACTTTCACCCACAACCCCAACTTTCACCCACAACCCCAACTTTCACCCACAACCTCAACTTTCACCCACAACCTCAACTTTCACCAACAACCTCAGAGAAAGTTAAGTCTCAGGGGGAGGTGTTAAGCGCCTAACACCGACAAAATTCATGAAAGAGAGAGAGAGGTGAAGCGTAACCGTAGAAAGTTGAGGTGTTTGAAGCGTGCCACGACAGGAGGAGGAGGAGGAGGAGGAGTTGGAGGGGGAGCAGTTGGAGGGGGGAGAAGAGTCTTTGAACTCCGACAACCTAACCTCCATTTTTTTGGGGTAGTTCACATTTTCTTTTCTTTCTTTCTCTTTTAATTTTCTATCACAAGCCATCGAACTTTCTCTACCGACCTTTCGAATTTTCCATGCACACGTTTAGGAAAGTCTTTGAGCTTTAACAATCCTGATCTGCCACAGGGAAGAAAGGGAGTCTATGAGGGGGAGGGGTGGGGAGGGGTCTAGGCTTTGTAGGGGGGGAGGGGTCTAGGCTGGAGGGAAGTGAGGGAGGGTCAGGTTGGAAGGGAGTGAGGAAGAAGGGGAGTGAGGAAGGGAGTGAGGAAGGAGTAAGGAAGGGCCAAATCTTTCTAAACTTCCCTGCCTGCCAATCTGCCATGGGGAGGGCGGGAGAGGGAGAGGGAGAGGGAAGGAGAGAGAGAGAGAGAGAGAGGGGGGAGTGGGAGGAAACGCCGCGCCTTTTGAGTGCTGGGTGAGAAAACATCTTAATTTCGTGCCAAGTGTCAGTCAGTCACGGGGAAGTTACCACTCAAGAGGTTTAAACCCCTGGAACTAAGAGACGCCGCGAATCTTAAAATGAAAATACTTGGAGCAGTGTGAGAAGTGTCAACACGTGATGAAAGGACAGAGAAAGAGACAGACAGGACGGATGTACAGAGAGAGAGAGAGAGAGAGAGAGAGAGAGAGAGAGAGAGAGAGAGAGAGAAAAAAAAAAAGAGAAAAAGAGACAGAAAAAACGAGAGAAAAAGAGTAAGAGGAGGAAGAGGAAGACAGAAAAGAGACTAAATATTAACTACTCTTTCTTTGTCAATTGGAAAAACAGAAGCAGTTACTTCCTCAAGGTTGAAACTTAACACCGCCTCTCCTTGACAGAGACACAAACAACACACAGGTAGGTTAGGTTAGGTTAGCTTAGGTTAGGTTAGGTTAGCTTAGGTTAGGTTAGGTTAGGTTAGGTTAGGTTAGGTTAGGTTAGGTTAGGTTAGGATACGTCGGCTGGGGTGTAAGAACCTCCCTGGTTGCTGTTTCTGACGAGGTGTGACGTGGCCCAATAAATAGCGACGTGTGCTTGTTCTGACGTGTAGGATCGTGTGGTGATGTATGGTGACATGACCTGACGTGTCCTAGCATATTGTAACAAGTTGTGACGTGTCCTTAACATGTCCTGACATGTCCTAG
>NW_024722949.1:0-140000 GCF_018991925.1 Homarus americanus | reverse complement strand
TGTATTCATTTCTTTTGTTGTTCACCTCCTTTTCTGTTCTTTATCTTCTATTTTTTTTCTTCCTCTTTCCTTCTGCGTTCTCTCTCTCCTCTTTCTCTCTGCTTTTTCTTCCTTCATCCCTTTTCTTGTTTATCTTTCATTCTCTTCTCTTTACCTCTCTATTTATCTTTTCTTTTTAATTTCCCTACTTATTATTCCTATTCCTTCCTTTTTTGTGTCTCTCTCTCTCTCTCTCTCTCCTTCGTAAATATATAGAAAAAAATTAAACGAATAATAACATAGAGATGAAAGCAACAAATAGTATATTATTACCTACACAACAGATGTTTAATAAGCATAGCAATTAGCAAGTTATTATCTAAACTAATTAACTCATTATTATGCAGGGAAAAAAGTCCTATCGATAATTACAGGTAAGTGAATGGACTTGTATCGGCTTTCGTTTAATTAGTTGATCAATGAATCGTCTATCGTTAAGTTGGTTTTGTATTTGTAAATGAGGTGGTTTTTCTTTGTTGGTGGTGGTTAAATTTCTCGTTGAACAATTGGTGGGTTAAGTTTCTCGTTGAACAATTGGTGGGTTAAGTTTGTCGTTGAACAATTGGTGGGTTAAGTTTGTCGTTGAACAATTGATGGGGTTTTTCGTTGAACAATTGATGGGGTTTTTCGTTGAACATTTGATGGGGCTACTCGTTGAACACTTGTTGGGGTTTCTCGTTGAACACTTGATGGGGCTACTCGTTGAACACTTGATGAGTTAAGTTACTCGTTAAACAATTGATGGGAATAACAATAGGTGGACCGTGCAAGTCAACTGCTCACTGAAATAATAAACGACGTGATTAACGAGTCGGTTATAGATTAATTAACCATGAAAGCCAAGTGAACGATTAAACCTGCTTAACGACTTACTTAACGACTGTTTAACGACCTGCTTAAGATGCTGCTTAATGAGCATTTTAACGAGTGACTTAACATTAAACCAAGAGCTCATTAAGACAGTTAACGAGGCGATTAACCGACCACTTAATGAAGAGTTTAATGAGCCGGTTAACAAAGAAATTAACGAACAAATCAACGAGACGTTTAATGAAATTATTAACTAACTATTTAACGAAGATGTTAACGTGTTTCTTAACGATTATATTAACGAACCGATTAACGAACAGATTACTGAGTCAATGAACCAACCGATTAACGAGCCGCTTAAAAAACAGATTAACGAGATTCTCAACTAAAAGGCACTTAACGAACAGATTAACAAACCGTTTAACGAAAAGAAAAATAACGTTTAACGAGAACATTAACGAGTCGTTTAGATAACACATTCAAGATCCGCTTAACGAAATGATTAACGAAGAGACTAACAAAAAAACAACGATTATCATATCGATTAACGACACCCATAACATGAAGGCCAAGAACTCGCTGAAGCGGTTAACGAGGTGGTGATTAACGAAGCGGTGGTTAACGAGTGGTGGCTACACATATGAGGATCTTCCGCCTGGTGAACCGTCTACGCCTGGCGAACTCAGCAGTCAGAGAAGAGATGTGCAAACACTTGTGGGGCTCACCGCTAACTTGTGGGTGTCGCCCCTGGGTTATGAGGGAGTGGAGGGAAGGAGAGGGCGGGAGGGGGAGGGGAAAGGAAGGAGAGGGAGGGAGGAGAGGGAGGGAAGGAGAGGGAGGGAGGGGGAAGGAAGAGAGGAGGGGAGGGAAAGGGAAGGGAGGGTTGGTGGAATGATGGCTGGAAAAGGGAAGGATGGGAGATGAAGAAAAGAAAAGGAGAAGAGGAAGGGAGGTGTGGGAAAGCGAGGAGAGTGAGGAGACGGAGGAGAGGGAGGACGGAAGCTGGAGGAGAAAGAGAAATTGTAGGAAGGAGATGTAGAGAAAGAAAGAGATGCTTTGATCATACAGGGTCGTCTGATCACTGTTACTTTGATTGATGTTGCAGAAAGCATTTTATACCTTCCTGTAGGGGAGGGGTAGGGAGGGTAGGGGAGGGCCAGGAGGGGGAGGGTAGAGTGGAAGGGGAAGGGGAGGGGGAGGGGTAGAGTGGAAGGGGTGGAAGGGAAGGGGGGAGGTAGGGGGAGGGGGGAGGGGGAGGGGTAGAGTGGAAGGGGAAAGGGGAGGGGAGGGGGAGGGGGAGAGGAATGGAGAAGAAGAGAGAGAGAAAATGAGGATGAAAAGTGAGACAAGAAGGAAAGGAAAAAGGGAGAGAGAAGGAAGGAAGATGAAGGGGTAAAGGAGAGAAGAAAAACAGGATGAGGGTAGAGATGGATCCCCCCTCTCACTCTTCCCCCTCCCACTCCCCCTCTCCATCCCTCTCCAAACACGTGATGGATGTTTTTTTAATTGGTCATACACACACACATTTTCTTGCATGTTTACGTTTTTTCTGTTTTTTCTGTTTGTTTTTGTTTTTTCTGTGTTTTTTTGGTACATGAATTTGAATAAAACTTTTGCCACAGGATAACGATTTTGCGATTTCTGGACATTAACGACTTATATATATATATATCGTTAAATTAATTACATCGTTGGACAACTACACATACATACATGCATGACAGACAGACAGACAGTTAGCTATCTTAAACAAGCTTACTACACTAATCCTTCATAAATAACACACTCTACACATCTTTATACCAGGTCAAAGGTCACACTACAGAGGTCAACTACACATATACAGGTGTGTTTCATAGTGAGGTATTCAGGAAGACAAACTGTTCCCCTTATGGTCACGTTCACTGTATTAAGTTTGTGTGTGTGTGTGTGTGTGTGTGTGTGTGTGTGTGTGTGTGTGTGTGTCTCATTACCTGTGCCCTAATAAACGAGACGAGACAGGTAAAAAGATTCAATCCATGATATTTTCAAAAGGAATTCACTGGAGCTAATCCACGTAAGTTCGTCTGTACAAATAATAAAAGGAGAGACCAAGCCTTTCATGAACTCTCATTATACATTCATCACTGACTAAGTAAACAATATCTTTCTCGGTTCTATTATATATCTTCTTCGTATATAAATATTTAGTGAATGGTTTATTAGCTTATGTTTAAAGATCTCGTGAAAATTACAGTAAGCGACCCCAGTTTATAGGTTGGGGGAGTGTGATAGTTTATAATGTTATTTAGGGTAGGGTAGGGTGGGGTGGGGTGGGGTGGGGTGGGGTGGGGGTGGGGTGGGGTGGGGTGGGGTGGGGTGGGGTGGGTGGGGAATTCAGGAGTAGGAGTAGGGTGGGGTAGGGTGGGGTAGGGTAGGGTGGGGTAGGGTAGGGTAGGTTGGCAGTATCTGGCATTATATATGTGTGTGTGTGTGCTGTATATGACTTAGAAGTAGATGGGGGAAACTATCAAGTAGTCAGGGAATTTTTAGGGAATTTTCACATAATTTTTAAATTTTCAGGGAATTTGGGGGGATTTTTAGAGAATTGTCAAGGAATTTCAGGGAATTTCTAGAGAATATTTAGGGAATTTCCAGGGAATATTTTCCTCAACTTTCTACACAAGCTACCTCCCCAGATGTTCTAGTTCACTTTCATCATTCTCTCTCTGATTTAACCCCGTCAATCTGTATTTCTCCCTCCTCCTGACCCCTGTACATAAAACAAGAACCAGGGAAATGATGATCAGAATCCACCCATCCTGCCTTGGCAGCAAAACAACTTCCCTGACGAGTGAGTGACATCTGATATTCAAACATTCTCCCCCAGGATCCTTCAGGCATCAGCTTTGTTATTGTCTTTACCTTTAAGAAAAATTTATGAGTTCCAATATCTTTTTTTTTTTGTCATTCCTTTATTATATTTTTGTCTTTCTTTATTTCTCTTTTTTTTAGTTTTTTGTTTATATTTGTCTCTTTCTCTTCTTTTATTTGTTTGTATTTTCTTCGGTTTCTTTTTTCTCTATTGTTTGGTTATTTTTGCTTACGGATTTGTTTACAGGTTCCGATAGTTTGTCATATTTTTCACTTCACTTCTTCCTTCCTATTTTCATGTGTCTTCGTATTTTTCTTTACCTTTCTCCATTCATTTCTCTCACTTCTTCATATTTTTCTTCCTCTCTTTCTCTCCTCCTTTCCCAGTGTCTAATTGTTTTTCTCTCACTGTCTCTTCATTTTCAGGTTGGAGATTTCTCAACCTTCTCCTGTCTCTATTGTTTATTCCTCTCTCTCTTGTTTATCTTCTTCGCGTTGTTTATCTTCTTCCTGCTTCCTGCGCTGTCTTCCTCATTGAATATTCCTTGACTGCAAAATCTTTACCGAGTCTTTATGTGGATAGACAGACAGATAGACAGACAGACAGACAGAGAGACAGCTAGTTATATGGATGGATGGATGGATGAATGGTTAGATGGATGGATGGATAGATGGATGGATGGATGGATGGATGGATAGATGGATGGATGGATGGATGGATGGATAGATGGATGGATGGATGGATGGATGGATGGATGAATGGTTAGATGGATGGATGGATGAATGGTTAGATGGATGGATGGATGGTTAGATGGATGGATGGATGAAGAGAGGGAGAGAGAGAGAGAGAGAGAAAGAGTTACGAGTTTAGAAATGAGTACAGTTCAACACATATGCAAACTATCTCTCTTGCTCTCTCTCTCTCTCTCTCTCTCTCTCTCTCTCTCTCTCTCTCTCTCTCTCTCTCTCTCTCTCTCTCTCTCTCTCTCTCTTACCACTAAATCTCTCATCGCTCTTCTATCTCCTTCTCTTTAATAACTTCTTCTCTTCATTATTCTTATTTGTCTTATTCCTATTACACACTTAATTCTTCTTTCTTTCTTCGCCGTCGTTATTATCGTTTATCTTGTCTCCTTCTATCGTAATTATCACCGATTTAATTCAATCTTTATTCGTGTTATGTTTGTGTTTCCCCTTTATTCTCTCCTCCTTTGTTATTCCTGTTATTCATATTTGCCAGTGGGTAATTATCACCTTGTTCTTCTGTTATCATTCTTATTTATGGTGTCTCTCTAATTCCTATCTTCCTTTTTTATTGTTTTTATTGTGTGTTTTTTTATTGTGTATAATTTACGTTCCTGTTTTTTTTTCTGTGTTTAGTTTGTGTTTATTTGTTTGTTATAAAATATTATTGAGTTTTATTCACCGTTTTTATTTTTGTTTTACATTTATTCACTGTTTACATATTAATTCTCCCTCACATCTTTATTCTCTTGATTTATTCATTCTCTCTATCTCTCGGCGATTATTTATCAGGTTAATCTCTCTCTCTCTCTCTCTCTCTCTCTCTCTCTCTCTCTCTCTCTCTCTCTTTCTCTCTCTCTCTCTCTTTCTCTCTCTCTCTCTCTCTCTCTCTCTCTCTCTCTCTCTCTCTCTCTCTCTCTCTCTCTCTCTCTCTCTCTCTCTCACTTTAAATAATATCGTCACTGACGTGAGTATCCCCCCCCCCCCTCATCTAACACTGAACCAGGGCCCAGTTACCTGTCCGACACCTGAGGCCAGACTAATACACCTGTCCGGGCATATCCCTACATTGTAGCATTATTAAATAAATCACGGTGTAGCCCCTTTATCTCTCTCTCTCTCTGTGAGTGTGGCCTTATATCTTTACTTGCTCCCCTTAGTGTGGCCATTTTTTTTGTTTTTCGGCCTCAGTGTGGCCAATTCTTCCTGCTCCCTCCTAGTGTGGCCCAACTTCTTGTTTCTCTACCTAGTGTGGCCAGTTCTGCTTTTCCCCTGTGTGGCCTGAACGACCCGATCCCTCCTAGGTGTGGCCAGCTCTTCCCCCCCTCCTCCAAGTGTGACATTCCTCCCCCCCTCAACCACATCCCCCTTGTAATCCCTCCGCTGGGTGGAGTCCCCTCCCCCTCCCTGCCCCCTCCCCTCCCTGCCCCTCCTCCCCTCTCCCCCCACTCCCCTCCCCCTCCCCTCCTCCCCAACCAACCCTAGTTCAGCAGAGTGGCACCTCGGCTCCAATCCTCCACCACCCCCTACACACACACACACTCTTTCAATAAAACAAAGGAGTTGGAGGCAGGAATCGCGCCACCACCACCCACCCACCACAGTCACCACCACCACAATCCACCACCACCACCACCACAACCACAGCCACCACCACTATCACCACCACCACCAACCTCTCCACTGTCTCTCAAAAAATCATCCCTCCATCCTAACCACCTCCATTATCCCTCCCTCCATTCAACCTACCTCCAAAATGGCTCCCTCCATCTTAGCCACCTCCAAAATCCCTCCCTCCATTCAACCTACCTCCAAAATCCCTCCCTCCATCCCAGCCACCTCCTCCATCCCTCCCTCCATCCTAGCCACCTCCTCCATCCCTCCCTCCATCCCCCCCGCCCTCGTCAGCACCTGCAGTATGTCACCTGGAGGAGGAGGGAGGTGCTACACTGCAGGGGGAGGATGTTGTTCGACTGGGTATTAACTCCTACGTCGTACACGGCCTCACCGACCCCCTGAAACCTCCTAAAACCCCCTGAGATTATCCTGAAACCTCCTGAAAACCCCTGAGATAATCTGAAATCCCCTGAGATATTATGAAACTCCCTGAAACCCCCTGAGATTATCCTGAAACCTCCTGAAACCCCCTGAGATATTCTGAAGCCCCCTGAGACCCCCTGAAATATTTTGAAACCCCCTAAGGTAACCTGAAGCCCCGTGATATCGTCTGAAAACCCCTGAAACCCCCTGAGATATTCTAAAACACCCTGAATCCCCCTCAAACCTCCTGAGATAACCTGAAGCCCCTGAAACCCCTGAAACACCCTGAGATAACCTGAAGCCCCTGAAACCCCCTGAGATATTCTAAAAAACCCTGAATCCCCCTCAAACCCCCTGAGATAACCTGAGAGCCCCTGAGACCGCTTGAGATAACCTGAAACTTCCAGCTTGAGTACGATGACTTAACCGTCTATTTATCTATCTATCTATCTATCTATCTATTTATCCATCTATCTATTTATCTATCTATCTATCTATCTATCTATCTATCTATCTATCTATCTATCTATCTATCTATTGCCTGTGGTTTTTCATCAAGGGAGATTTTCAACACAGTCTCTGTCATAATTGGCTAAGACACCCCTTAAATACCATCCTGAAATACGTTTTTTATCATTCCATAGCTGTAAATTGGCACATTCATTGGGCATTACAACTAGCCAATAAGAATGAATCATGTGGTTTGTTTAGCGATTTTTTTATTTTTCATTGGCCAATATACTTTAGCTCTGGCCCTTTACTACTACTTCCCTGTGTCACCTTTATATTAGAGAGCCCCCCCCACGTTGTTGTCATTCAGTGTCACTTGTTGTGTGGTGGTGTGAAGGCTGACTCGTTCCTTATCCGTGGAAATTATCTTGTTGCTAGTTCAGGTATGTTTAAGTGTTTTGATGGCGACCATTTTGTGTTTGGTTGTGACCTAGAGTGTTACAGTACTGTGTGTGTGTGTTCAAGTACGACCCTGGATGTTAGTATGTGTGTGTTCAAGTACGGCCCTGGACGCTAGTGTATGTGTTCAAGTACGACCCTGGACGGTAATGTGTGTGTTCAAGTACGACCCTGGACGCTAGTGTGTTTGTTCAAGTACGACCCTGGACGGTAATGTGTGTGTTCAAGTACGACCCTGGATGTTAGTATGTGTGTTCAAGTACGACCCTGGACGGTAATGTGTGTGTTCAAGTACGACCCTGGATGTTAGTGTGTGTGTTCAAGTACGACCCTGGACGGTAATATGTGTGTTCAAGTACGACCTTAGACGCTACTCTGTGTGTTCAAATACGACCCTAGACGCTACTCTGTGTATGTGTGTACGACCGACGACTCTACGCATATTTAGTTCACCAACATCAATTACCTAACATAATATTTTACAAGAATTTACATCCGATTTACATATTTAAATTTGGGGAGAACTATACATTACCTGAAGATGACTTAACAGAATGAGTACGATGACTTAACCGCTTGAGTATGATGATTTAACCGCTTGAGTATGATGACTTAACCGCTTGAGTATGATGACTTAACCGCTTGAGTATGATGACTGAACCGCTTGAGTATGATGACTTAACCGCTTGAGTATGATGACTTAACCGCTTGAGTATGATGACCCAACCGCTTGAGTATGATGATCTTCGCTGAAAAGGATGACTTAACCGCTTGAGTATGATGACTTAACCGCTTGAGTATGATGATTTAACCGCTTGAGTATGATGACAACCGCTTGAGTATGATGACTTAACCGCTTGAGTATGATGACTTAACCGCTTGAGTACGATGACTTAACTACTTGAGTATGATGACTGAACGACTTGAGAACGATGACTTAACCACTTGAGTACGATGACTGAACCGCTTGAGTATGATGACTTACCCGCTTGAGCACGACGACTTAACCCCTTGAGTACGATGAATTAACCGCTTGAGTACAATGACTTAATTGCTTGAGTTCGATGACTTAACCACTAGAGTACAATGATTTAACCCCTTGAATATTGACGTAACATGTTGAGTACTATCTATAACATTGTACTCAAGGGACAATTTCATCATACTCAATGTACTCATGGATACCTATTGACGCATGAATACCTGTTGACGCATGAACATCTGTTGACGCATGAGCACCTGATGACGCATAAACACCTGTTGACGCATGAACACCTGTTGACGTATGAACACCTGTTAACGCATAAACACCTGTTGACGCATGAACACCTGTTGACACATGAACACCTGTTGACGCATGAACACCTGTTGACGCATGAACACCTGTTGACGCATGAACACCTGTTGACGCATGAACACCTGTTGACGCATAAACACCTGCTGACGCAGAACACCTGTTGACTCATGAACACCTGTTAATGCATAAACACCTGTTGACGCATACCTGTTGACGCATGAACACCTGTTAACGCATAAACACCTGCTGACGCATGAACACCTGCTGACGCATGAACACCTGTTGACGTATGAACACCTGCTGACGCATGAACACCTGTTGGTTTACATAAACACCTGTTGACGTATGAACACCTGTTGACGCATGAACACCTGTAGACGCACAGAACACCTGTTAACGCATAAACACTCTGCTGACGGCATGAACACCTGTTGACGCATAAACACCTGTTGACGCATGAACACCTGTTGACGCATGAACACCTGTTGACGCATAAACACCTGTTGACGCATGAACACCTGTTGACGCATGAACACCTGTTGACGCATAAACACCTGTTGACGCATGAACACCTGTTGACGCATGAACACCTGTTGACGCATGAACACCTGTTAACGCATAAACACCTGTTGACGCATAAACACCTGTTGACGCATGAACACCTGTTGACGCATAAATACCTTTTGACTCAAGTGCACCTGTATCCCAGGAAGGTGTTGCTAACCAGAGTATCTCAGGTAAATATTTAACCATCAGTGCTATGTATGTATGTATGTATGTATGTATGTATGTATGTATGTATGAATGAATGTATGTATGTATGTATGTATGTATATTTTAGCCACCCGTCATCTCGTGTATTTCAATTTGCACGTTATTCTGTGACCAATGTTATACTGTGTACTAGGATGGTTTCATTCTGTGCCGCTCCGTGTTTTTCACTTTGTCATTGTTATATTAATATTTGGTCCTTTATAGTCAATATCCAACACACACACACACACATGATGTAAGTTCAGTGTTACAAAGACTTACACGGAATATAGTGTACCGAGAAATTTTTGCTGTGTCCCGTTCTGTGTTAGATGTATCGGCTGTAAGATTAGCCTCCTAGTGTATATCACCTGAATATTAACCACCCTAACGTTAACCTAAACTAACGTTAACCTAACCTAACCTAAACTAACGTTAACCTAACCTAACCTAACCTGACCTAACCTAACCTGACCTGACCTAACCTATTATTAATCTGACCTAAACTAATCGAACCTAACGTAATCTAATCCAACCTTGCGTAACCTAACCTAACATCAGCCTAACCTTAACCTAACTTAATATTAACTTAACCTAACATTATTCAACCTTAACCTAACCTAACCTAACCTAACCCCCAAGTATTGCTAACATGTTCAATCTTCAGGTGAAATCAGGTGGGGTGTTTAAATCATAGTATTCAAGGGGTTAAGTCATCGTACTCAAGGGGTTAAGTCATCGTACTCAAGGGTTTAGATTATCATATCCGAGAGGTCAGTCAAGTATTGTACTCAAGGGGTTAAGTCATCGTACTCAAGGGTTTAGATTATCATATCCAAGAGGTCAGTCAAGTATTGTACTCAAGGGGTTTAGTTATCGTACTCAAGGGTTTAGATTATCATATCCGAGAGGTCAGTCAAGTATTGTACTCAGGGGTTAAGTCATCGTACTCAAGGGTTTAGTTATCATATCCAAAGGTCAGTCAAGTATTGTACTGGGGTTAAGTCATCGTACTCAGGGTTTAATTATCATATCCGAAGGTCAGTCAATATTGTACTCAAGGGTTAAGTCATCGTACTCAAGGTTTAGATTATCATATCCAGAGGTCAGTCAAGTATTGTACTCAGGGGTTAAGTCATCGTACTCAAGGTTTAGATATCATATCAAGAGGTCAGTCAAGTATTGTACTCAGGGGTTAAGTCATCGTACTCAGGGTTTAGATTATCATATCCAAGAGGTCAGTCAAGTATTGTACTCAAGGGTTAAGTCATCGTACTCAAGGGTTTTAGATTATCATATCCAAGAGGTCAGTCAAGTATTGTACTCAGGGGTTAAGTCATCGTACTCAAGGTTTAGATTATCAACCAAAAGGTCAGTCATATTGACTCAAGGGTTAAATCATCGTACTCAAGGGTTTAGATTATCATATCCGAGAGGTCAGTCAAGTATTGTACTCAAGGTTAAGTCATCTACTCAGGGTTTAGATTATCATATCAAGGGTCAGTCAAGTATTGTACTCAAGGGGTTAAGTCATCGTACTCAAGGGTTTAGATTATCATATCCAAGAGGTCAGTCAAGTATTGTACTCAAGGGGTTAAGTCATCGTACTCAAGGGTTTAGATTATCATATCCAAGAGGTCAGTCAAGTATTGTACTCAAGGGGTTAAGTCATCGTACTCAAGGGTTTAGATTATCATATCCAAGAGGTCAGTCAAGTATTGTACTCAAGGGGTTTAGTTAACGTACTCAAGCAAGGGATTACGTGCCCAAGTGGTTGAAATACCTTAACTCACTTCAATGGGGTCTCACTAAAGGGGTTTCATATAGGCCTACATAATGAAGCCTTAGAACACGTGGTTGAAGGGCCGTGGTGGGGTGGATACCGTACTAGAGTAACAAACGAGTGGTCCAGGGTTCGAATCTCCCTCTGAAGAGACTGGATGGACACAGTACATGGCTGGCACTGCACTCGACCGCCTTTATTTGCCCCAACTTTAAAGTAAGGTTACCTGTTTACACTTGGGATGGACTGGGAATGACCGGGCTTCGTGTCTTCTCCCCCCACCCCCACCCCCAACCTACCTCACACCCCTTCCCCACCACCCCTTCCCTACCCCCACCACCCCTACCATCATCTGTGAGTTAGTACCAGTAGCCTACCCCTCCATCCACCAGACTGTCGTAAAAAAATCGAAATGGCGGACAAAATACCCCGACCATAACAAAAGATGTGCCTGTTGTGGCCTGACCTGTGTGAGCTGGCCACCTGACGCCATGGGCATTTCGCACCTACACCACCACCCACACCCAACACACCTTCACCACACCACCACCACACACCACCACACTTCCACCACACCCACCACCACCACCACCACACACACCTTCCACCACCACACCACCCACCACCACCACACCACCACCACCATCACCACCACCACACCACCAACACACCTTCCACCACACTAGCCACACACACACACACAGTCCCACAACACACTCAACACCCTCGAGGCTCCAACATCTTACATTCTACCTAAACTTTCTACACGTCTTCTTCCCAACCGAGTGCAACTTTGACTCCCAGGGGCTCTGACCAACACTAAAACGAAGGAAAGTGAACAGGAAATGGGAATAAAAAGGAATAAGGACATAGGAGGGTGATAAAAAGGGGAATAATGATTAGCCAAAGGAAGGAAGAATGATTATAGAAAATGGGGGAGAGGGATGTGGTGATTGGGGAGACTCGGGGAGGTAGAATGTTTTTGTTATTGGGCAATGTTTATGTTGGTGTTGTTGTTGTTGTTGTTGTGGATGTTGTTGTTGTTGTTGTTGTGTTGTTGTTGTTGTTGTTGTTGTTGTTGTTGTTGTTGTTGTGATGATGTTTGTTGTTGTTGTTGGGATGTTGTTGTTTTTGTTTTATTTGTTGTTGTTGTTTGTTGTTGTTGTTGTTGTTGTTTATGGTTGTTGTTGTTGTTGTTGTGGATGTTGTTGTTGTTGTTGTGGATGTTGTTGTTGTTGTTGTTGTTGTTGTTGTTGTTGTTGTTGTCTCCATTTCCTTCTCCCGGCTCATTACCTTCGCCTTTATGCCCTCCTCTGTCACGGGTCATTGTCCTCACTTGTCATATCCCATGCCAGCTATATCCCATGACTAAAGCTTCACCCATGACCTCTGAGCCTCCTACCCATGACCTCTGAGGCTCCTACCCATGACCTCTGAGGCTCCTACCCATGACCTCGAAACATCAACCCATGACCTCTGAGGCTCTTACCCATGACCTCTGAGAGGGCTCTCCTACCATGACCTCTGAGGCTCCTACCCATGACCTCTGAGGTTCCTACCCATGACCTCTGAGGCTCCTACCCATGACCTCTGAGGCTCCTACCCATGACCTCTGAGGCTCCCACCATGGCTTGTGCTTAGTGATTCATTGTCTTCCATTCTCCTCCTCCTCCACTTCTTCTTCTTCTTCTTCTTCCCTTCCGTATCCTTCTCGCCGTCCTTATCCTCGTCCACTTTTTCGTCTTCTTGTCTTCCTCCTCCTCCTCCTCCCCCCTCCCCTTCTTCACTTGACGAGTGTCTTGGGTGAGAGGTGAGGAGTGGGGATGGTTGGGTCGGTGCACAAGGAAAGAGGAATTGAGGTGTGGAGTGGGTGGGTGGAGTGGTCGAGATTGGTTACAGTGGTGGGTGTTGAGGAGAGGGAAGGAGGTGGGAGCTGGAGATGAGAGGGAGGAAGGAGAGGAGAGAGAGGGAAGGAGATGAGAGGTAGGAGGAGGGTGAGGAGAGGGAGGAAGGAGAGGAGAGGGAGCTGAAGGGTGAGGAGAGGGAGAAAGGGGGTGAGGAGAAGAGAAGGAGAGGAGAAAGAATGGAGGAGGGAGAAGGAGGAGGGAGAGGAGGAGAGGAAGGAGAGGGAGGGGAAAGAAAGGAGAGGAGAGGAGGGAGAGGAGAGGAGAGGAGAGGAGAGGAGAGGCTTTGGCGCGGTATCATGTTATGCAATAAATCAGAGGCACAGAATTTCTCAGAGTTGTATCTCCCGGTGTTGTGGTAGGCTGTGTTAATGTGTGGTGCTGTGGTAGGCTGTGTTAGTGTGTGGTGCTGTGGTAGGCTGTGTTAATGTGTGCTGTGGTAGGCTGTGTTATGTGTGGTGCTGTGGTAGGCTGTGTTAATGTGTGGTGCTGTGGTAGGCTGTGTTGTGTGTGGTGCTGTGGTGGGCTGTGTGTGGTGCTGTGGTAGGCTGTGTTAATGTGTGGTGCTGTGGTAGGCTGTGTGTTAATGTGTGGTGCTGTGGTAGGCTGTGTTAGTGTGTGGTGCTGTGGTAGGCTGGGTTAAGTGTGTGGTGCTGTGGTAGGCTGTGTTGTGTGGTGCTGTGGTAGGCTGTGTTAATGTGTGGTGCTGTGGTTGGCTGTGTTAGTGTGTGGTGCTGTGGTAGGCTGTGTTAATGTGTGGTGCTGTGGTAGGCTGTGTTAGATGTGTGGTGCTGTGGTAGGCTGGGTTAGTGTGTGGTGCTGTGGTAGGCTGGGTTATGTGTGGTGCTGTGGTGGGTTAGGTTAAGTGAGGCAGCTAAAGGGTCTCTGTATATTCAGTTACGAGAAAAAATTACCGCATGGAGGTCTGAGAATCACTCCTGTGTAATGTCGCAGTTCCCCGCCCGGTGGACAGTCGACGGTAATTATATTATATTTCTGGACTATGTGTGTATACCTTCCTGCCCTCACACCAGCCCCCTATCCCCAGCTCATCCCCAGCACCTCACCCAGCACCAGCACCCTCACCCAGCACCCTCACCCCAGCCCCCCCTATCCCCAGCTCATCCCCAGCACCTCACCCCACCCAGCACCTCAGCCCCCTATCCCAGCTCATCCAGCACCTCACCCCAGCACCAGCACCCCCTGCCCCACCTGACGCCTCATTACAGGTAAAGTCTCCCCCTCTCTCCCTCCTCCCTTACCACACAATCACTGTAATCTTACATAATAACTATCCTAACCATTACTAATTGTAGGGTAATTTTAGGTTAGGTTAGGTTGTAGGTTGGGTTAGGTTAGGTTGGGTTAGGTTAGGTTAGGTTAGGTTAGTTTAGGTTAGGTTTGGTTGGGTTGGGTTAGGTTAGGTTAGGTTTTGTATATCGTTGTTTCAGTATATGTCTCCTTCCCTTCCTATGTTCCTCGGCCGTCCACAGACACAGGGGCACTGTCCTCACTCTCTGTCTGTCTGTCCGTCCTTCTATCTCTCAGTCCGTCTGTTTGTTTTTGCTTTCTGTCTATCTGTCTACATATTTGCTTCTCTCTCTCTCTCTCTCTCTCTCTCTCTCTCTCTCTCTCAACCCTCACATAAATAAACCTATATATCCCCCCACCCCCACCCCTCACCACCCCCCACCCCTTCATACACCCCTTTGGTTCCTCGACGGCGGGGAGGGAGGGAGGGAGGGGGGATTGACTTTCCTAATTTGTGTCATTTCCATAATTTATTTTTGGGGGAGTTGTTTGTGTTGCTGTAATAAGCCGCCTCTTCTGACCTAACTGGTGGTTGTGTTTGGCGAGTGAGGGATGTTTTTTTTTTTTAAGTAGCTGATGGTTTAATCCTTGTTGTTGGTGTTTGTTTTAATGGTTGTTTTAACACCCCGCCCCCCCGTCCCATTAAACACCATCATCTTGGTAGTCACGAAACATCCACACAGTACAATTTATATCTCAGCGAATTTCTGGGAGTGTAAATTGCATCGCCATTGTGTGTGTGATAGTTCCTGAAAATATGCAATTTATGTTTTATGACGAGAATAACATATTTAAATTAGGGGAGGGAGGGGGTGAGGTGAGGGGAGGGGTGGAGGGAGGGGTGAGGGAGGGAGCAGGAGGTGGAGAGGAGGGAGGTGAGGGGAGGGGCGGGTGGAGGGGAGGGTGAGGAGGGCGGGGTGGAGGGAGGGGGAGGAGGTGAGGGGAGGCAGGGGGTGGGGAGGGGGGAGGCGGATTAGTGTTGTCAAATATGGGGAAAAGTTATATATGTCTGTGTATAATTAGTGACTAGGGTAACCTTGTTATTGTTTTGGGGTTAATTTTTTTTGTTACTTTGCGGTGTTATGTTGATGTTTTTTTGTGTGTGTTTCTCTTGATCTCTTTTTATATCTCTCTTATCTCTCTTATCTATCTTCCTCACTACGAGTTAATCTTTCATTATCTCTTGTCTTGTTTATTGAGCTGATGATCCAGTTTATATATCACTTAACTTTGGTTCATATTGCAGCGTCTCTCTCTCTCTCTCTCTCTCTCTCTCTCTCTCTCTCTCTCTCTTTCTCTCCTCTGACAGCGAGGATGACACAAGCCTTACCTATGTTTGCTTATGTCACTACAGGTCGGGGTGCAGTGATTCAGGTGTTCTGGCCCTCGTTAACCTGCGTGGCCGTAAGCGGTGCTACTATAGACCAGGTGAGCAAGTGGTAGAAAAGTTCCTCTGTACCTCCCGTAATTAAGAATAGTTCTGTTCTTTGCTATACCTTCATTGTTTTATACCTGGCAGTGTAGATAGGTATGTTGTTAATTATTACAGGTAAATGGAGAACTTTGATTAGCTACAGGTATGTAAAGTCCTATGCTTATACTGTGTGTGTGTGTGTGTGTGTGTGTGTGCGTGCGTGCTCTAAATGACACATACAGTACATATACCTGTACACAAACACACCATGTGATCGTGTCCAAACCTTTGCTATGTCCTTCTATTTGTTCGGCATAAAACCGCATAAACTGTTTTGCATACATACATAATGCATGGTGTGTGTGGGTGGGTGGGTGTGTGTGTGTGTGTGTGTGTGTGTGTGTGGGTGGGGGTGGGTGGGTGGGGGTGTGGGTGGGTGTGGGTGGGTGTGGGTGGGTGTGTATTCCAATGGTATGTTTTCAGGGTGCGTGGTGGTGACGGAATCGTGTGTAACAATATACTACCTCACATCACCCTCCTCACGTCACGTCACATTCACCTGTCCTTCACCTGTGTCCCTCACCTCCTCATACGCCTCCCCTCCCCTCCCCTCCCCCCTCTTTGTTTTTATCATTATTAAATGGGTGGAAAGAGCTAATTGGTTTAAATGTGTGTGTGTGTGTGTGTCAATTTCGGTGGTCGTATTTCACATGTTAAAGCAGAATATTGAGGACAGATTTATCGATCTTCGTCAAAGGTTACACACACACACACGCACACACACACACACGCACACACACACACACGCACTGTTCCGTCTTCCTCCTCTCCGTCTCTTATTTCCCTCTTCTTATCCGTCTCTCTTTAGTCTCCTTCCTTCCATCTCTCATTACCTTCTACTTCCCGAACTACACCAATTCTCCTCATCCTCTTCCTTCCTCCCCTTCCCTCTCATCATCCTCTTCCTTCCTCTCCTTCCCTCTCATCATCCTCTCATCTCCTCCTCTCTCATTCTCATCATTCTCCTCCTTGACCTGCTCCTCGACCTCTCACCTAACTCCTTCCTCCACCTCCACCTCTCCTTCTCCTCCTCCATTACCTCTCTCACCTCTTCCATGCCTCTTATCTTCCTTTCCTTCCCCCTCCTTCCTCCTCACCTAACTCCTCTCACCTCTCCTAAGTTCATCTCTTTCTCACCTTTACGTGTGTGTGTGTGTGTGTGTGTGTGTGTGATTAAATTAATATTAAATTGTACCCTTATGGCACCGGCACTGATGTTGGAGGAGTGTGTGGCTGTGTTGGAGGAGTGTTGGAGCAGCCATTGATCAGCTGGTGGGTTGACTCAGTCTTGTTATTTATTTATTTAATGGCGGCTGAAAGTTCCCTTTGATCGTCGATGCAATTTGCAGGTTGTGTAACCGTATTTCCCGGGCATTCCTAGGCATTCCCTGGCATTCCTAGGCATTCCCTGGCATTCCTAGGCATTTCCTGGCATTCCTAGGCATTCTCGGGCATTCTTAAGCATTCCCGGGCATTTCCAGGCATTCTCAGATATTCCCAGATATTCCCAAACATTCCCAAGCATACCCAGACATTCCCAGACATTCTCCTGCATTCACCGACATTCCCAGATATTCTCAAACATTCCCAGGCATACCCAGACATTCTCAGACACTCCCAGACATTATCACACACTCCCAGATATTTCCAGGAAGTCCCAGACAGTCATAGACATTCCCATATATTCCCAGACATTCCAAGGTCACTCCCAGACATTCTCATGCATTCCCAGGCATACCCAGATATTCCCAGGAAGTCCCATGCATTCCCAGACATTTCCAGGAAGTCCCAGACAGTCATAGACATTCCCAGATATTCCCAGACATTCCAAGGCATTACACAAGGGTCGGAAGTTAATGGTGTTGGTGTGGTGATGGGGTTGTGATGCCGGTGGTTGTGATGATGATACAAGAGTGGTGAGGTTGTAGTGGTGGTGGTGGGGTTGTGATGCCGGTGGTTGTGATGATGATACAAGAGTGGTGAGGTTGTAGTGGTGGTGGTGGGGTTGTGGTTGTGGTGCTGGTGGTAGTCAGGTGATGGGGTTATGAGGGTTGTGGTGATCATGGTGGTTAGGTTGTGGTGGTAGTGGTATCAGGGAGAGTGTATTAAAGGTCTAAGAGGGTGGATTAGGAGGTAGAAGAATGTTGGTGAATGGATGAGGTTACAGGTGGATAAATGATTAAGGTAGGTAGGATATGGTGGCTAGGATGGAGGATAGAATAAGATAAAGTGTAGGATGGATAGATGAATAGAGAGAGAGAGAGAGAGAGAGAGAGAGAGAGAGAGAGAGAGAGAGAGAGACTACTGAGTATATTGACAATGATCTCAAGGTCAATTTCAGTTGAGGTCGAAGTTAATTTCAGCATCGACCTCATCTCACCATAGTTAGTCCTGACAACAACAGCCACCACCACCACCATCACTGTGTCAAGTCCTGAGGTTAAGACCGAGACAACTTAGACCCTACAAGACCAAACTCTGGTGAAGACTTGGACTTGTAGATCAGTTTAGTGTTACACCCAGCAAGTCCATGACCGGTGTAGAATAAAGTCCCTCACCTATTTCCTAAGTCCAGCTGCTACCTAGGCTTTATCTGCCCGTAGTCCTCTGCCTTATTCTACAGTCCTTACCTACTCCCGGCCCTCTCACAGCTCAATCGTAGCCTGTTTCAACCCTCTTCTATCCCTTCATCAATCCGCTTACGACTCCCAGCCTCTTCTCTCAGCCCATTTTTATCTCCCAGCCACCTCTTCTTCTTCTTCTCCCTAGTCCCAATCCACCTCCAGCCTCTCCCCCCACCTTCCACCTCTTCTCCCCAGCCTCAGTCCGCCTCCAACCCTCCCACTTCTCCCCAGCGCGTCTCTTTCTCCCAACCTGCCTTTTTCCAGTCCGCTACCGCTTCTTTCAACCCTCCCCAGCCTCTCCCCTTCTATCCCCCCGTAGCCCTCATCCTCTAACCCCAACCCCTCCCCTTTTCTCCTGCCAGCCCTCCTCCCCAAGCCCCACCTCCTCCCCCCAAGCCTCCCACCCCAAGCCCCCACCCTCCTCCTCACGTTATTACAGCATCTTCAAGATTATGTTGATGTACGCGGCCACCCAACACACACACACACACACACACACACACACACAGCCCCCCTCCCCTCTCTGCCTCCCTCCTCCTCTTTCTCCCAGTATTGAAATTAGTCTCGTAGCAAGAGATGGAAGGACCGCTTCAGTGTGTTTGTTGTAGAGCTGCTCACTTTCCTTGTTTCATGTAGCTGTTTTACTTGTTTCTATTTTTAACTCGGGCTGTTGGTTTTTTTTTTTTTTTTATTTGTTTTATCCTGCTGACTTGTTGCTCTGTTGTTATTATATTTGTTCGTACTGTTGACTTGCTCTACGTGTGTTTGCCTCCTCTGTTTATCGTCGCACTTCACTTGTTTTTGTCTATTTGGAACTGTCTTATTCTGCCGATGCTCTTTTGTTTTTTTTTGTTAATTATCTCGTGGTTTCTTATACTTTTTTTCGTTTCTTTTTTTTTTCATTATTTATTCACCTTTTGTTTACATGTTGAGGTGTAAACAGAAATGTGTTTTGTTTATGTTATTTGACTGTAAAAGGGAGTGTTAATCCTTAGAGTACGACGCCAACCACCTAAGTACAGTGAATAGACCTTATGAGTACGGTCTTAATCCTATTTAGTACGATGATTTAATCACTTGAGTACGATAACTTATAAATTCATCGTACTCTGCTCCTTCCCACACCCCTCTCCATATTCCCACACACCCATCCCCCCCCTCCACACACACCCCTTCCTATTCCCCACACACACACACATCCCACACACACACACCCCTTCCCACACCCTCCGACACACCCTCACTCCCCTCCCCCACACACACACACCCCTCCGACACACGCCTCACTCCCCTCCCACACTGTGTACACATCCCTCCCACACACCCCACACTCCCCACACACACACACACATCCCTCCCATCTACTCCCACACATTTCTTGCACCACTGGGACTTAGTTTGTATGGAGACGCCCCACACAGTGCTATAGAGAGAAGCTATTGTCGTCACTTCACTTAAAAAAATGACAAAATGGTCTTCAGGGGATAAGAATAGTTTGTCCTGGGGAAAAAAAGTTATATGTGAATCGGTGAAAAATATATGAATTAATTTTTCTCATTAGTTTGATTAAAAGATATTTGTAGTACTGTAATATTTGGAGTAGTGGTTGTAGTAGTTGTTGTAGTTTTAGGAGTAGTTGTGGTAGTATTGTTGTTGTAGTAATGGTAATTGTTGTTGTAGTAGTAGAAGTATTATTCTGTTTTTAGTGAAATTGTTTTGATATTGGAATTCCGTGATAGAATTTAGGTACCACGAGCTCAAGGTGTTTTCCCCACTGTTGCCAACCTCTCCTAGACATGACGCAGGGCTGCCAACCTCGGGAATATAAAGTGTTATACGTTTTGGATTAAGAACGTTAAAACAGTCACAAGAGGTGTACACAAACCGATATATCCGACATATGTTACAGATAATTTACTAAATAGTGAATAAACAAACCAATGATAAGAGCTAAAGGTAAAAATAAAATTATTGCATCATGAGAAATATTTCAAAATGCGCGCCAAATTTTGTCCAGCCATTATTATTCTCCGGATTTTTTAGAAATCTTTCTTGGAAAAAAAAATTGCGACAGGAACCCAGGTCGCTCTTACGTAACTCAGTGTACAGAACGCACCAAAAACTGGTTGTTATGCTTACCCAGGTATGTACGACTTGCAGTTATCGTAAATACATCGATAGAGTGGTATGAGAGCCAGGCACGGCAACCTCCCAGTTCACAGGCACCCGGATCCGCAACACAACACACGTACCACTGAAAATATACCCAGCTCTTCCTCTCATTCACCCACACCCGGATCCAAAACACAACACACATACCACTGAAAATATGCCCAGCTCCCCCTTCCGTTCACCTGTACCCGGATCCACAACACACATACCACTGAAAATATACCCAGTTCCCCCTCCTATTCACCTGCACCCAGATCCCCCAACACAACTCATTGAAATGAAATTAACCCCCCCCCCCACCCTCCAGGCAGCATTCACCCACACCCGGATCCACAACACAACACATACAACGGAAAATATATAATAGTGATTTCTCGATTTACAGAATACGATAATTGGATTTTGCAAAGTGTGTCGATAAACTTCTCCGGCTTTATGCTACAATACCGGCTGTAACTTTTTGTATTCTGATCATAAAAATGTTTCTGAATTTAGACTCGGTGTAGTAATGATTCTTCTTAGCTGCAGCGTCTTATAACAAGGTAAATCTATATTACCTGTGTGGCCGACATAGTTCAGTACTGTTACATAGTGTTGATTAACTCTTTTGGTTCAACATTTCTTACGGTGGTCATTGGACAAGTATAGGACTGTTTTTTTTTGTTTTTTTGTTTTTAATTAGACGGGTATTTGTGATTTTTTTGTAAATGTCTGTATTTTCGGTTTTGTCGGAATATTTTCATGATCGTATCTGTATTCGTAGTGTGTGTGTGTGTGTGTGTGTGTGTGTGTGTGTGTGTGTGTGTGTGTGTGTGTGTGACCTGACCTTCACCGAGTCACTTTCAATCTCACAGACACAAACAGCCAACGCAGACAAACTAGAAGCAGGTACATTGACCTACAAGCAGACAACAGCAGACTAACCAATGGAATAATGCAGACGCACGAGTAGACAGTAGACACATAAGCAGACTCCAGCAGACACCGTAGATATGCACTAACAGAGAAGAATGCAAGCGGACACACATTCCAGAAGACAGGAAGACAAGCAGACACACATTCCAGCAGACGGGAAGACAATCAGACACACATTCCAGCAGACGGGAAGACAATCAGACACACATTCCAGAAGACAGGAAGACAAGCAGACACACATTCCAGCAGGCAGGTAGACAATCAGACACACATTCCAGCAGACAGGTAGACAATCAGACACACATTCCAGCAGACAGGTAGACAATCAGACACACATTCCAGCAGACAGGTAGACAATCAGACACACATTCCAGCAGACGGAAAGACAAGCAAAGCCTAACCTGTCCCAGTGCCTTCAATTCTCCCCCCGACCCTAGAAACCCCTTATACCAGTAGTCTCCAGCCTCAAAAAATCAGCCTCCAGGAAGTTTTTACTGCATCGCCCAACCACAGCATCACTTCCTCATGATAAGAGGAGAAAACCCAATCTTTATGACGGTGTTCGTAATTAACTCTTGTATGTTATTCTTTATTGTCCGTGAATAGGAAGAGAAGGAGGTAGGAAGAGGAAAGGGATAGAGAGAAGAGGAATGGGTGGAGGGACAGAGATAGGGAGGCGTAGAAGGAGGGAAGAGGAGGGGATCAGTGGATTTAGGTATGGAGGTATAGAATGATGGAGGGAGGTAGGGGGGAGGGAGAGAGAGACGGAGGTAAGATGAGGGGAAGAAAGGAGAAGGGAGTGGAGGAACGTAGGGAGGAGGTGGAAGACACTGAAGGAGGAAGAGTTGGTGAGGGAGGGGAAGGAAGAAGGAGGCCAAAGGGGTTGAGAGGTATAGATGGAAGAAGGAGGAGGAGATAGAAGGAGTGGAGAGGGAGATGGAGGAAGGAAGACGGAGGGGGAAGGGATAAAGGGAAGTAGGTAGAGAGGAGAGAGAGAGAGGAGAGGGACAAGGACGAAAGAGGAGGAGGAGGAGAGGGAAAAGAAAGAGAAGAAGGAAAAGGAGGAGGAAGAGGAGGGGGAAGAGGAAGGAGGAAGAAACAGAATGAAATATGTATCTTTGTATCTTTGTTAATTTAATAAACATTTTTTTCTAGGTGGAACAAGACTGACCGATATAATCTTCCCTCGGCACATTAAACCCTGGTGTTGTTCATCCTGGAAAAGACAAGAGAGAAAAAATGGAAAATAAGGTATGTTGTTGTTGTTGTTGTTGTTGTCATTTTGTTGTTTGTTGTTGTTGTTGCTGCTGTTGTTTTTGTTGTTATTTATCGAAGGTGATTCGTCGTCTAGGATTTTTAACCCCTTGAGTGCGATGTCTTAACCCCTTGAGTACGATGTCTTAACCCCTTGAGTACGATGTCTTAACCCCTTGAGTACGATGTCTTAACCCCTTGAGTACGATGTCTTAACCCCTTGAGTACGATTTCTTAACCCCTTGAGTACGATTTCTTAACCCCTTGAGTACGATGTCTTAACCCCTTGAGTACGATGTCTTAACCCCTTGAGTACGATGTCTTAACCCCTTGAGTACGATGTCTTAACCCCTTGAGTACGATGTCTTAACCCCTTGAGTACGATTTCTTAACCCCTTGAGTACGATTTCTTAACCCCTTGAGTACGATGTCTTAACCCCTTGAGTACGATTTCTTAACCCCTTGAGTACGATGTCTTAACCCCTTGAGTACGATGTCTTAACCCCTTGAGTACGATGTCTTAACCCCTTGAGTACGATGTCTTAACCCCTTGAGTACGATGTCTTAACCCCTTGAGTACGATATTAATCCCTCGTGGGGTAAAAAAGAAGAAAAAATATCTATCAGTCAGTCAGTTAGTAAAGCTGACGAATAACCTAACCAAACACCAGTTTACTTTTCTATATAATCATCGTCTTTTCCCATAATACTTCGTCCTCCAAGGCTGAGTTAACACCACCTATCATGATACAATTTCACCACAACGTCACATTTTCACCACCAACAACCCTGGAGGACTCGACGCGGCATTGACTCACACGCCCTCAGCGATGACACATTGACTCACACGCCCTCAGAGATGACACATTGACTCACACGCCCTCAGAGATGACACATTGACTCACACGCCCTCAGAGATGACACATTGACTCACACGCCCTCAGAGATGACACATTGACTCACACGCCCTCAGAGATGACACATTGACTCACGCCCTTAGGGAAGGCTGCCAAGCGCCCAGATGACCACATGATATAAAACATAAACATTCTTAAACAAAAGTCGAGCCTAAAGAGCTGCCAAAAAAAAGAACGATATAAAGTTGTATTCTTAACAAAAGTCGTTTCTAGTGGGGTAATCTTTGCATGCTCCATTAAACTGGTGTTTCTAGAGAGTTGGCCAGGAGTGAGGGGAAGGGGAGGGAGGGGGGGACCTTGTGCCAGAGGTGGGGGAGAGGTGGGAGAACGCAACACTACTATGGAGAGAGAGAAAAAAGAGAGAGGGAAGGAAGACACCGTCAAAAGAGAGAGAGAGAGAAAGAGGGGGGACGCGATACCACAAAGGAGAGAGAGAGAGAGGGAGGGGGGCAGCACCGATAAGGAGGAGAGAGAGAGAGAGATAGAGAGAGGGACAACGCCATTGGGAGGGGAGAGAGAGAGGGGGAGGGGACCAGCGCCTCTCAACAAACAACCTGTAGCCCAAGAACTACCTCGCTGGTCTACACACAATTAAAAAACATTATTAGAAGATCCAACAGCGATGAAAAGAAGTGTGTGTGTGTGTGTGTTAGAGATACACAGAGAGTAGAGAGAGAGACACAGAGACACAGGCAGATAAAAGAAATAGAGAGAAAAGTGGAGAGAGAGAGAGAGAGTGAGAGACAGAGAAATGACAGAGAAAAACACGGAAAAAGAAAGAGAAACAAAGAGAGAGAGAGAGACAGAGAAGAGAGAGAGAGAGAGAGAGAGAGAGAGATAATCAAGGGAGGATATGAGACCAAGTTAATTATTAGCTAAACCAATCAAACAGTGTGGAAGGGGGGAGGAACAAGAAGTGGAACACTATGATAATTTAAAGCAAGGAAGAGAATTTATAATCTAGATTCTCTCGTTCCCCCTCTTCGTAATAATAAAAAAATATATATAATTAATTGCGGCTTGATAAAGAGAGTGGATAGGAAAATTGAGTAAAGGTTATGTTTAGAAGTGAGAATAAGATGAAAAATGAAGAGAAGGGCGATTAAGAAGACGTAAATAGGTAAAAATATTCACCTTTGACTAATGCAACTGAGTGATAAACACGGTGGATAAGGGGAGACGGATAAAAATGACGACAATACCCGAGAGAGAGAAAGAGAGATAGAATAATATGCGAAAATAAAGTGATAGAGATAGTAACAAGAAATGAAATTGATAAATCATCGACAGAGAATGGAGAAAATAGACAAAGAAAAAGAAATATTAACAGAAAAAGAAAAACAAAGGCGAATATAAGGAGGGGACACTAAGGTAAAAATAAATCGTATATAGATAACTATAAACTAGCCATGAGTGTGATTCAAAAAATAACTTCCCTTCTTATTCAACAACAATGGATAAAAGAGCAAGTGAAATAAACGACTAAACAGAATAATAAAGGATAAAAGATATAAAAAGAATAATCGACGATAAATAACCTAAAAAGTCAAATTTGAAAAAATTTGCATCAACAGACAAGACAGAGAATGCATGTATAAGAGACACTGGGATAATAACAAAAGGGGAATAAAGCATAAACAGCGATAATACTCACCCAGCGGAAACAAACGATGATAAACAAGGAAGAAGAGAGGGAGAGAGAGAGAAATGAAAAAAGTGGAAAGCGAATATTACAAATGAATAATAATAATAAGAAGAAGAAGAACACCTTGAGGGAGATTTAGAATAGGTGGGACGAGGAGTAAGAGAGGAGGAGGAGGCGGCAACAGGAATAAAACAGGGAACTGGGAGGGAAGAGAAGAATTGTGAGGGTAAGTCATGAGAAGGGGAGGATGGTGGTCAGAGATGAAGTGATTCTGACCAAAGTTAACTAAGGAGGAGAGGGAATGAAGAGGTGAGAAGGAGGAGGAGAGAGGAGGGAAAGGAGGAAAGAAAAGAAGAGAGAGAGGAGGAGTAGGAGGAAGAAGGTGGGGAGAAGGGAAAAGGCTGAGAGAGAGAGAGAGAGCGAGAGGGGGTATCATCCACACAACCACCACCACTACCACTACCACCATCACCACCACCACCACTACCACTCACCACTACTAACATTGCTTTCACTATCACTACTCTGGCCATTCACTACTAATTACTATTTCACTATTACTTAATACCACTACTAATTATTACTATCACTACCACCACCACTAATACTCACCACCACACCATTACCATCACCAACACCACCACTACTACCATCACTATTTCACCACTACCACCACCACCACTACTACCACTACCACTATCAATACTACCACTGGGACAATACACTACCACCTCAGTCACTAAAAACACTACACATACTACTAAACTGTTTCAGCACACTACAACTTACCTTAACTACTAACTACAACCACTACCACCACCACCACCACCACCACTGTACCACAACACACAAACCAAACCACCAACCACCTGGGTGAGTAGTAACTTGACAATAGTATGTGTTTCTCACGATGCCCCAGGTTGAAGTGGTAGCTGCAGCCGCCGTTGACTGAGTGACTGTGTCTGACTGTTTCACTGACTGGGGGGCGGGAGGAGGGACGTGAGAGGGGTGGAGGGAGGGCTGGAAGGAGGGGGTGGAGGGAGGGCTGGAAGGAGGGGGTGGAGGGAGGGCGTGTCAGCTGTTGATGGGTCTGGACATTTAAACTATGTGGCCACCGTACCTGTCCCGCCTGAGTGATGGTGAACTGACGTGTAAAAAAAAAGGTGCAGCCTGGGATATACTGGGATATACTGGGATATATGATGGGATATATGATGGGGTATATAGTGGGATACTCTCTCTCTCTCTCACACACACAAATAGAGGATAATAAAACTCACAAGATAACGCCAAAGATAAACAGATAACAATGTTCGTCGAAAAACGTCACATTAATGAAAAGAAATGACGAAGAATATAAGTGGTGAGAGAGGGAGGAGAGGGGGAGAGGGGGGGAGGAGGGGGAGAGGGAGAAGGAGGTAACTTACAAGGAGGAGAAAGATGAGGAGGAGGAGGAGGCGGAGGAGGTAGAGAGAAGGAAGATGCCTCTCTTACTAGGAGGCCAGACACACTGACAACTAGATCGCCTGAAAAGAATGTTCTGACAGCTGAATGGACTGAATGTAAGTCTGACAGTTGAGAGTCTGAATGTAAGTCTGACAGTTGAGAGTCTGAATGTAAGTCTGACAGTTGAGAGTCTGAATGTAAGTCTGACAGTTGAGAGTCTGAATGTAAGTCTGACAGCTGAGTCTGAATGTAAGTCTGACAGTTGAGAGTCTGAATGTAAGTCTGACAGTTGAGAGTCTGAATGTAAGTCTGACAGTTGAGAGTCTGAATGTAAGTCTGACAGTTGAGAGTCTGAATGTAAGTCTGACAGTTGAGAGTCTGAATGTAAGTCTGACAGCTAAGAGTCTGAATGTAAGTCTGACAGTTGTATTGTCTGATAAGAAACATCTGACAGCTCAATGGTCTGAGAGCTATATTCCATGGCGCAGCTGATAATTAAATAGCAATATTTCTGAAGGTATCTGACAGCTAGATAAGATAACGCTTCTGGAGGCACTTAACGCACTCTGACAGCTGTATTGTCTGAGGAAAACATCTGCCCAGAGGAACCCACACTGGGAAATTTATGTTTCTTGGTGTTGCTGACTAGTGAATCGGTCCCCAGTGTAGTAAGAGACGAGCTTCCTGGGATAAGAATCAGTCGCTAGTATAATAAGAGACGAGCATCCTGGGATAAGAATCAGACGCTTGTATAATAAGACACGAACTCCCTGGGGAAAAAAATCAGTCGCTAGTATAATAAGAGACGAGCGTCCTAGGAAAAGAATCTGCCCTAAAGTATAAAACCCGATTAGAAATATTATGGAAAACACTCCATGGAAGATAAAACTCAATTGCCAGTATTATACAGCGACGATGTTCCTAGGAATAAAACTCCATTACCAACACAATAAACATGTTTCAACTGTAAACATGTTTTGTATCGCTGTCAGGAGGAGGGAGGGGGCGAGGAGGGGGGGTGAGGAGAGGGGGTGAGGAGAGGGTGAGGAGAGATAAAGAAGAGAGAGAGACAGAGAGAAAGTAAACAGAGATATAGTGCCATAGTGGGGGGGGGATATATAATGCCTCTATGCCTCGAGAGATAACAGTCCTAGCCTCCCCTTGTTAACCACTCCCCCTGTCAACTATATCAAGGTCACATAAAGTCTCATTGTCACAGCAAGAGGAGAGGGTTATATAAAGTACTGAGGTCTGTAGGTCATATGGGGATTAAATTAGTAATGCTGTCAATGTTTTAATGGAATACTGAGCTGCAATAACTATTAAGGTCTTTAAACGCCTAACAGTACATTTAGTTTACTATATATATACAGTATATTAGTAAGCAACCAATAGTAAGATAGTGTTTGTGTATTAGTGAAGCTGGTGAGGTGTGTTTGGGGATCCTAGTAGTAGTAGTAGTAGTAGTAGTAGTAGTAGGTTACAGTTAGACGAGATAGACTGACACACAGGCAGACAGAGATATAAACAGACGGAAAGAGATAGAGGTAAAAACTAGAAAGGTAGAAAGACTAAGTGAGAAAATGAGACGGAGATGCATGCATAAAAGAGAGAGAGAGAGGGAGAGAGAGAGGGAGAGAGATAGAGAATAATCAAATATCAAGCGTAATAATAATAATAATAATAATAATAATAATAATAATAATAATAATAATAATAACAAACAATAACAACAACAATATACTAATTATCATAACTAACAAAGATAATAACAACAACAACACTAATAAAAACATACAAACATCAACTCAAAACACCACAAACAAACACGCAGTCTCTCTTCCAACCCACTAATAAAATACTTGTATATATTTCAACATTTAAAACAAAGATGATGGAAAAAAAAACACTACAATATTTAGGCAAGAACAAAATACTGATTTAATTACGGCAACAATAACCTCACTAGTCTTTTTGTACTAAGAGCATTTAATTGTCCCGACAGAGGTGTATGTATCCCGTGTGAATAGTTAATGAGATTGGGGTCTCAGTTACACCTGGGCGGTCACACCTTTGCAACACCTATTCACGCCTTTTACTGAACACTGCATGGGGGGGTAGGACAGGTGTGTGTGTTGTGGCCGACTACCAGAATTTTGTGTAGGCGGCCTTGAGAAGCGTCTTTGTGGCTCCCTATTTAATATTACAGACAGACAGACAGACAGACGGACATAAGAACATAAGAACATAAGGAGTCTGCAATAGGCCGGTTGTCAGTGGAACGGGTTGATGTCATTATGTTGAGCAGAAGATATCACAAGATCAAAAAGAATAATTTTCCTGTTCATGTTAATGCCTAGAGTTAGGTTTGGTTTGGTTTGGTTAGGTTTGGTTAGGTTAGGTTAGGTTAGGTTAGATTAGATTCAGAATAATGTTAGGTTAAATTTGGTTTCGTCAGGTCAGGTCAGGTAAGGTCAAGACAGGACAGGTCAGGTCATCTCAGAACAGGTCAAGACAGGATAAGTCAGGTCATCTCAAGACAGGTCAAGACAAGACAGGACAGGTCAGGTCATGTCAGGACAGGTTATCTCAGGACAGGTCAAGACAGGACAGGTCAAGACAGGACAGGTCAGGTCATGTCAGGACAGGTCATCTCTGGACAGGTCAAGACAGGACAGAACAAGTCAGGACAGATCAGATCAGATCAGATCAGGACAAGTCAGGTAAAGTAAGGTCAACTCAGGTCATCGCCCCCCCCCCTCCCTAGCAGATATTTAAAATTTTTGTGCTCCAGTAAACAACGAGAAGTGTGAGTGTTGTGTCGCTGTAATGGCTTTTTCATCACGTCAAATGGAACTCAATAAGCTAGAGATTAATGGCCGTATCATAGCGACGTATATGACGGAGAGATATTATTGGTAGTGATTTGTAAATACTGGAGCTTTCATATACCTAGAGATGTCGGGGGTGGGGGAGGGGGTGGAGACGTGGGTGTGTGTGGGGGAGGGGGAGGGTGTGTGTGGGGGAGGGGGGGAACGTGGTTGTGTGTGGGGAGGGTGTGGGGACATGGATGTGTGGGGAGGGGTGTGGGACGGGGTGTGTGGGGACGTGGGGACGTGGTTGTGTGGGGGAGGGTGGGACGTGGATGTGTGGGAGGGTGTGGATGTGTGTGGGGAGGGTGTACACGGGTGTGTGGGGAGGGTGTGGGGACGTGGGAGGGTGTGGGACGTGGTGTGTGGGGAGGTGTGGGACGTGGTTGTGTGTGTGGGGAGGTGTGGGGACGGGTGTGTGTGGGGGAGGGTGGGGAGGGTGTGTGGGGAGTGTGGGGACGTGTGTGTGTGGGGGAGGGTGGGGACGTGGGTGGGGGAGGGTGTGTGGGGAGGGACGTGGATGTGTGTGGGGAGGGGTAGGGACGGATGTGTGGGGAGGGTGTGAGGACGTGGGTGGGGGGGATGTGTGTGGGGGAGGGTGGGGGGATGGGACGTGGTGTGTGTGTGGGGAGGGTGGGGACGTGGGGGGGACGTGGGGTGTGTGGGGAGGTGTGTGGGGGGAGGGTGATGTGTGTGGGGGGAGGGGGTGGGAGTGTGGTGGATGTGTGTGGGGAGTGTGTGGGAGGGGAGTGTGTGGGGAGGGGACGTGTGTGTGGGGATGGTGTGGGAGGTGGGGACGTGGGTGTGTGTGGGGAGGGTGGGACGGTGTGTGGGGAGGGTGTGTGTGGGAGGGGGACGTGGTGTGTGGGGAGGTGTGGGGACGTGGGTGTGTGGTGGAGGGTGGGACGTGGTGTGTGTGGGGAGGGGACGTGGTGTGGGGAGGGGTGTGAGTGGAGGAGGACGTGTGTGTGTGTGGAGGTGTGGGGACGTGGATGTGTGGGGGAGGGTGTGTGAGTGGAGGAGGGACGTGGGTGGAGGGTGTGTGGGGAGGGACGTGGATGTGTGTGGGGAGGGGTAGGGACGGATGTGTGGGGAGGGTGTGAGGACGTGGGTGGGGGGGATGTGTGTGGGGGAGGGTGGGGGGATGGGACGTGGTGTGTGTGTGGGGAGGGTGGGGACGTGGGGGGGACGTGGGGTGTGTGGGGAGGTGTGTGGGGGGAGGGTGATGTGTGTGGGGGGAGGGGGTGGGAGTGTGGTGGATGTGTGTGGGGAGTGTGTGGGAGGGGAGTGTGTGGGGAGGGGACGTGTGTGTGGGGATGGTGTGGGAGGTGGGGACGTGGGTGTGTGTGGGGAGGGTGGGACGGTGTGTGGGGAGGGTGTGTGTGGGAGGGGGACGTGGTGTGTGGGGAGGTGTGGGGACGTGGGTGTGTGGTGGAGGGTGGGACGTGGTGTGTGTGGGGAGGGGACGTGGTGTGGGGAGGGGTGTGAGTGGAGGAGGACGTGTGTGTGTGTGGAGGTGTGGGGACGTGTGGGGACGTGGATGTGTGTGGGGGAGGGTGTGTGAGTGGAGGAGGGACGTGGGTGTGTATGTGCGTCTTCATCAAATATTCTGAAAAATAATTCCTGGTCGTAAAACTATATAATACTTGGACTAATTTCCTCTTTAACATTTACCCTTAAAATTATCTTTGAAATTCTCTGAAGTATTTATGAAACTGTTTTTTTTTTGTATGTGTATTAAAAAGTTTATCACTGTAACTTTCTCGTAATGACTTGAAAAATACGTAAAGTTTATGTAATTCTTGAAATATGTAAAGAACTGCAGAGTGTAATTCTGTATATAGTCTTTGTGGTGATGATTACAGGGTGAGGAGGGATAATAACACGGACAAAACACGGACGAAAATAAGGACAAAAACGGACGAAAAAGGACAATACGGACGGAAATAGGGACAAACGGAAAAAGTTGCAAAAAAAGGACAGAAAAGGACGAAAACAGACAAAAACACGTACAGAACCACGTACACAAATCACATACCAGAACACGTACAAATATCACGAACTCAGAGTAAACACCTGAAGGGAGATTGTTGCAAATTTACCATCGTCTATATGTTGCAATTGTTCACGGGGGGGGGGTGGTTTAAAGGGGGATTGTTGCAACTTTATCATCGTCTATATATTGCAATTGTTGACCTGGAGTTGATGGAAAGGGAGAGGGAGGGAGGGCGGGGTAGATTATTGCATACCTCTCCATCTTTATCCTGCAATGTAATGTGTCATATTGTGTGTTCTCGCCCACCCTTGTTATTGCAGAACATACTAATGCACTGTTCTTATTTGTTCACCTGTTCTTTATATCCCTCGAGTATGTTATTACGGTCACCCCCTTGTGCTAACCTGAGACAAGTTGGGCTAAATGAGGAATTGTTTGTGTTTGTGTAATTTTGAAGGATTTGTTTGTGTTTGTATAATTTTAAAGGAGTTGTTTTTGTTTGTATAATTTTAAGGGATGTAATCATTATCTTTGTATAATTTTAAAGAAGCTGATAATCGTGTGTATAATCTTAAAATGGGGAGATTCGTTTTATCTCGTGTTGTATAATATATTTTTAAAGGGAAAAGGAGATTAAAATGTACTATAATTTAAGGGATTATTACGTAGCATAATTATACTGTATTATAATAGCTAACTATAATATACTCAAAATTTAAAGGAAAGGAAAGTTAGAAGCATTAGATTTTTAGGGAAAGTATAAATGTATAATTATTAAAGGAGAACATGGAAGTATTATAATAGCGAGTCCACTAGTCCACTACAACATAAAAGACACTACAGGTAATAACAACCTTGTCTTACACACGCAAACACAAGCTACGTCGGAACTGAGTGATCATTATGTAATTAAGAACCCTGGACAGGTATAATGACACCTGGGCAAAGTGACACCTGGGTCTCGTGTGTGTGTGTGTGTGTGTGTCAGGTATAATGATAGTTGGAAAATTGTACTGGCAGAAGAATTGGGGCTACTGTGAATAATGATATGAGAGAGAGAGAGAGATAATAAAAAAATCAGAAAAGAGAGTCAGAGAGAGAGATCTAAAGAGAAGGTGGCAGAAAAAAACGAGAGAGAGAGAGAGAGAGAGAGAGAGAGAGAGAGAGATAATGAATGAAGTAGAAAGAAATAGAGAAAAATAAAGGTATAAAGAGAGGAGAGAAAAACAAAAAAAAACGCTCTCCTCTTGCCCATTCTAATTCTCTCTCAATCTCTTTCCTCTCTTCTTTTCTGCACATCTCCCCTTCCTCTGTCTCCCTCATTATCTCCCTCCCCCCCCTCCCTTTACTTGTTTATCTCTTTCTCCCCTCTCCTTTACTCGTCTGTCACCCCTCTTTCTGTACCTCTCCTCTTCCCAACGACTCATTTACCTCCCTTTTTATCTTCTGTTTCTCTAACTCTTTCTTTCCCTTCCTCTCTGTCTCCCCTTCCCTCCTCTCTCCTTCCCCCTCTCTCTATCCCCTCTCTCTCTCTCTCTCCTCCTCCCCTCACCCACCTAAATAAATGGCGACTGTCAAAGCTAAATATGGCTCCCGTTGAGGTATTCTTCAAACTGTCTGTCCTCCCGTAACTCACGAACGGTACAGCAGCGGTACAGCAGTGGGTCTGTGGCCAATACAGTAGTGAGCCTTGGAATGGTACAGTAAGGGGCCTCGAGTGTAACAGCAACGGTACGGGAATAAGTCTTGTGACGATCTATTAGTGAGCTCTAAAGGCGGTACAGCAAGGGACTTCAAGTTTTACAGCAACGGTACAGCAGTTAGTCTTGGGGCAATACATTAACTTACTTAGATGGTACAGCAGAGGTTCTTGTAACGGTACAGTAATGGATCTTATAGCGTTACAGTAGTGGGTTTTGTGACGTTACACAAGTGAACCCTTGGACGATACAGCAACATAAACATAAATTACAGAATATTACAAAAATTATCCCATTAAATACAAACCGATACAGCAACAAAAACAGGGAAGCAGTACAAAGCGATACAGTAATACTCTTATTAAATACAGAACTTTACAGCACCCTCGAATACAGTCCATTACAGTAACAACACCATGAATTACAGAACGTTACAACAATAGAAATGAGCTCAAATACCATACAGACAGACACAGACAGCCGTACGGACAGACACACAGACAGTAATACAGACAGACACAGACAGCCGTACAGACAGACACAGACAGCCGTACGGACAGACACACAGACCCAGACAGACACAGACAGCCGTACAGACGGATAGCACAGACAACACAGACCGGGACAGACACAGACAGCCGCACGTGAGCACAGACAGCCGTACAGACACAAACAGCCATACAGACAGACACAGACACAGGACAGACACAGACAGCCGTACAGACAGACACAGACAGCCAGACACAGACAGACACAACAGCCGACAGACAGCACAGACAGCCGTACAGACAGCAGACGTGACAGAAGACCCAGACAGCCGTACGGACAGAACAGACAGCCGTACAGACGGACACAGACAGCCGTACGGACAGACACACAGACAGTAGTACAGACAGACACAGACAGCCGTACAGACAGACACAGATAGCCATACAGACAGCACAGACAGCCGTACCGACAGACACAGACAGCCGTACAGACAGACGCAAACAACCATACAGACAGACACAGACAGCCGTACAGACAGACACAAACAGCCATACAGACAGACACAGACACAGGACAGACACAGACAGCCGTACAGACAGACACACAGCCGTACAGACAGACACAGACAGACAGCAGCACGTACAGACACAGACAGCCGTACAGACAGACCCAGACAGCTGACACACACCGTACAGACAGACAGACAGCCGTACGGACGCGCAAGACAGACACAGACAGCGTACAGACACAGACAGCCGTACAGACAGCCACAGACAGCCGTACAGACGAACACAGACACAGACAGACACAGACAGCCGTACAGACAGACCCAGACAGCCATACAGACAGACACAGACAGCCATACAGACAGACACAGACAGCCGTACAGACAGACACAGACAGCCGTACAGACAGAAAAAGACAGCCGTACAGACAGACCCAGACAGCCATACAGACAGACACAGACAGCCGTACAGACAGACACAGACAGCCCAAGACGATAATTTCCTCCAGCTCTCAGATTAAAGCAACTTGGCAACTCTCATCTCTTGTGTTAATTAAAAGTTTTCCAGAACTTCACTACTATGACTGAGGTCGACCTTGTGAGGAGGTACTATGAGGTCGGCCTTGTGAGGAGGTACTATGAGGTCGACCTTGTAATGGGTACCATGAGGTTGACCTTGAGAGGAGGTATTATGAGGTCGTCCTTGGGAGGATGATATAAGAAATTATCCTTTGTCTAGTTAATGTGGCGCAGCACAACAACGAAACGTGAGGTTAGAGAGAGAGAGAGAGAGAGAGAGAGAGAGAGAGAGAGAGAGAGAGAGAGAGAGAAGGACCTAGAAACAAAAACAGACAGAGAGACAGACAGACAGACAGACAGACAGATATACAGTCAGTCAGAGAGTTAAGCCTTTGAACGAGTCATCCCACAGGTAAATGTTGGTAGAGTGACAAACACGTGTACCAGGTGAACTAGACGCCAAACACACCTCACCTTTGATACACCTTTCATCACCTCCTCCATATTTTTGACTCTCTGCCGCCGTATGATGCTGTTGAATTAGAGCCTGTAACCCTTCCCTGATTTTCTTTTCCCCCCCTCTCTCTCTCTCTCTCTCCTTAACCGCACCTCCATCTCCTCCCTTCCTCGTCTCCTCCCCTCACCTCGTCTCCTCCCCTCACCTCTATCCTTCCCTCAGAGGAGTACGACGTGACCAATCAGCGGAGTCCTCTAGCACCGCCACATTGAGACTTGAGAAGAAGAAGTAGCTCAGTTTGTGTGGCTGCTGCTGGTGGTGAAGTCGATCTCTGTATCTGATGCCCATAGAGACCCGAGAATACTCCCACTGAGGGTCTGAGCGATCTCCGAATATTAAGGAGAAAGAGTATTGGACCGTGGGAAAGAATGTTGGACCGTGGGAAAGAATGTTGGATCGTGGGAAAGAATGTTGGATCGTGGGAAAATTTCTTGGATCGTGGGAAAGAATGTTGGACCGTGGGAAAGAATATTGGATCGTGGGAAAATTTGTTGGATCGTGGGAATAAATATTGTACCGTTGGGAAAGAATATTGGGTCGCATAATACTATCGGTTTCTGTGAGAAACTGTATCATGTAATGTAATATCGTCTCATGTGACAATAATATCTGTAATAATATTGGTGCATGTAATATAACTGTATTAGTATTGGTCTATGTAATATAATACAGGGTTGTGTGGTGGTGTTGTTGGTTCACGTAAAATAATATTGGTTTCTCTGTCATATTTGGTTGGGTGATAATATTGACTTGGTTTATATTATTGGTTTAAAGTTGAAATATTACGTAGATTCAGTGATGTTAAGATTGGTTTGTTTGGCAATATAATAAGAGGTAGCAGTAGTTGTAGTAGTAATAGTCGTAGTAGTAGTAGTAGTAGTAGTTGTAGTAATAATAGTAAACTTACAATATAACAAAATCTGTAAAAAAAACTAAAAAAAACTCGTCCATTTGTTTACACTTGAGAAAAAGAAAGGGAGAAAAAAGTGAAATCCGATTTGTGGGGATTTGCTCGGTCGGGAAACTGACAGATAATAACCAATTTTTATCCTCAGTTCTGCGTCAATAATGAGCTCTTTCCTATACTCCCTTTACATATATCATTAAATCTCTAAATACACTATGACCGGGTTAATAGGGATAATGTTGTTGTTAAGGGTTCAGTTCGTGTTTATGAGAGTGTTTTCAACATGTATATATGCCTGCTGTTTGTAATGTTGCTCTCATTACCACGACCATCAAGCTCTCTTTTCCATGATCCACCTAATCCAACTCTCTCCTTCGATCTAATCCAACTCACTCCCAAAATCCACCTAATCCAACTCTCTCCTTCGATCTAATCCAACTCGCTCCCAAGATCTACCTAATCCAACTCTCTCCTTCGATCTAATCCAACTCGCTCCCAAGATCCACCTAATCCAACTCTCTCCTTCGATCTAATCCAACTCGCTCCCAAGATCCACCTTATCCAACTCTCTCCTTCGATCTATCTAATCCAACTCACCCAAAATCCACCTAATCCGTCTCAAGAGTGTACGAGTATTATGTAACAGATATCAAAGATTCCAATTTACTCTCAAAAACTGACAACTTCACAATGACTCCAAATTACCATCTGCGAAATTCTGAACTAACTTATCAAACTATCTGGATTTTTTAATAAGGAAAAAACGTAAAATAATTCCACCATTCAAGTAGCTCTTTTTTTTTCCGGATCTCAAGTACTAGAGCTCTTTGGTAAAATTAAACCCCCACAACGACCCGAACCCGAACCCGAACCCGAACCCGAACCCGAACCCGTCTCGCCCCGCCCCGACTGCCATACTATAGTTAGTGAAGAGTAAGCGGGGGATATTAGTATGATAACTGGTGTGGTATGAAAGAGAACTCATCTTCAACCAAAACTGAATACATTCCATCCCAAGATTCATAGTCTAAGATATAACTATTGGTACTACTACTACTACTACTACTACTACTATAACAACAACTTATTACAACTGTCATTCGTACGGTTACTACGATCATTACTACTTCTAAACTACCACTATAACTACCACAACCCCGTATTATATTACAGACCCCTCTACTAATACAGTTATATTACATGCACCAATATCATTACAGTCATCATTATTATCCCATGCACCTATATTATTACATTACATGATACAGTCTTCTCACAGGAACCAATAGTGTTACGCGACTTAATATTCTTTCCCACGGTACAATATTTTTTCCCACGGTCCAATACTTTTTCCCACGGTCCAATATTTTGTCCCACGATCCAATATTCATTCCTACGATATGATATTTTCCCCACGATAGAATTAATGGATTTGCGGTATCCGGATTTACAGTGTTTTGATTTATGGTTTTCCGGATTTACGATGTCCGGATTAACGGTGTCCGGATAATGACTCGAGATTTGGATTAAGTCTTAAATACAACATCAAGAAGAATTAAAGGCACGTGTAGGCGTTGATATAAAACTGAATGACAACCGAAACATATTTTTATGTAAGGAGAAAGGAAAATATTGTTGACATCAAGTTCAGGTAAATTTGTACGTGAGCCCTTCATTAACCACAGGTGTACAGGTACGTGGGGAATATGATGCATTTGCTCCTGCATGATGGATGTTATGCCAGCCACGACATGACAGTCCTCGACACCTTGTCACGCTGCCAGTTGACACTTCTCGTCACTATGCCAACCATGATATGAGTGTCATGGCAACACATGCATCGCCTTAAATACTAAAGAGGGATGGAGGTGACTGTCAGCTGTCAGCCTGTCCTGAATGTGTCAGTCAAGCGGACAAAATAACATACCATAATCAGCTCTTGTCAGTCAATTAGCTTCGGGGGGGAGGGGGGAGCTGTGGGAGAGGTAAATTCTTGCGGATGACCTTTAAGTGTTTGAGTGGCAGAACACCTGTAGAGACACCACACCTGTAGAGACACCACACCTGTAGAGACACCACACCTGTTGGGAGGATGAAGAGACGTACGCACCTAGGGAAAGGCTAACCGCTTAGAGCCTTAGACTTACCTGTTAATTAATAAGGGCCTACTTTTGAGATAATTAGTCCCTACCTATGAGTTAAACAAGACTTAACTCTACGGTAATTAGGACTTACCTGTATAAGGACTTGACTCACATATTGTAATTAGTACTTACCTGTCAATTGTGCCCAAAACACAGGGATAGACCACCTGCCATTGATTACATACCTGTTAATGAGGAAATACAGGTAAATTAGCATACAAAAAATACAGGAAATGTCAACTTAACACCAAAAATTACAGAAACGAATAAACTCAAACTTTTACACCTGTCAGCAACACGTACACCAATAAATTACCATCAAATTGAAATCATTATTGTGAGTTGAAATTGAAGTTGAAACATCCAAGGCTGTCATATATTTGTGTGGTGAATTGAAGGTAAATATTTATCGTTATGGTCCCTTAGTGTGATGTTTTAACACACGATGCCATAAAGACTCGTCAATAAACATCACACTGAACCGACTATGACACAACATGTATTTCAAAACATCGACATATACAACATATAACAGCACATAACAACTACAACATACTACAACATACTACAACATACAACATCATAGAACACGTGACGTCATGACCCCCTCCCCCCAATCCACTTCACTCCCCTTCCTCTAACTCCACCACCTCCCCTACCTCCTCCCCCCTACGTCCCTCTCTCTACCCCCACCTCCCCACCCACCCCTACCTCCTTCCCTCAACACCCTCTTCCTACCCCCACCTCACTCAATCCCTCTCCTCCCTCCCTCTCTCTACCCCCTCCTCCCCACCCCATTCCCTCACCTTTAAGTAAACGCTCCTTGAGAATATGACAAGTGTTAGTTTTCTTTGAAGTGTACAAAGTTGATGTTAATTTTCTCCAATTGTGAAGAAGTTATAGAAGAAGATGGCAGCGGGAGGACTCGGGGAGAGAGAGAGAGAGAGAGAGAGAGAGAGAGAGAGAGAGAGAGAGAATGGATGAGAGATAGAGAAACTAAGTGACAGTGAATTTGAACGAAAGACTAATAAAGAGTGACAGTAAAAGTGAGAAAGTGAGAGTTTTTTCGTGTCATTCTAATTAACAGAGAGCGGAAACAGGTACTAAATCTTCCGTACAGGTATATCTATTTCTCACCTGGATATAAATTAACTTTTCCACGTATTGTAACCTGGAAAAAGTGTCAATAAGTTCAAACAAGTGAACTATTATCATGAACTGGAAAATAAGAAGATATCCCGGTAAGGTTGTAGGAACATGTCGAAATTATCCAAATTAATCCCTTTCCTCGATAATTCCAGACCCAGAGCTCAGGTAATTCTGAGTTTTCCCGCACTAATCAGCAGGGTCTCCGGCGTAGTAATTTCCAGGCCGCTGTATAATCGAATGAGCGGAGGGAAAAAAAGAACGGTCCGCCAGCGAAGACGATAACGAACTGACTGTTTAATTGCAATGACTTAAGATGGGAGACGAAGGGGCAAGACTCGAGTTTCATGAGCCGAAAAATCATCTCAAAGGTGTTTTATGCCATGTTAGAACACCATAAATCCTGAACCTAATTGAGTTTTGAGAAGTCTGTCTGGCCAATAAATTTTCGTAACTATACTTTTCTCGGGGGAAGAAGGGCGGTGGCGGCATCACGGTCCCTACTCCATCCACTCTGGGGAAATTAATACGCGGGGACTAGGAATGCAAATATATTTTATACTGTTTTTCTGGTAACAAATGTAATTCCATAAGGTTAGAGGTTATCGTTGTTCTTAATTAATGCTTAAAGTGTGAGCTGTTAGGTGGTTGAAGGGTGTCTCTCTCCTCTTCCTCCCTCCTCCTCCTCATCTTCCTACTACTACTCTTCCTCCTCCCTCTTCCTGCTACCTCCTCCTCCTCCTCCTCCTCTTCCTACTACTACTCTTCCTCCTCCCTCTTCCTGCTACCTCTTCCTCCTCCCTCATCACCAACCTCACATCTCCTCCCCGTGTCAAGTGGTGACAAATTTCCCCAATGTGTCCAACCAGGCCCAGCCAAGCTACCGATCTCATTACTTTTACGGAAGCTTCAGGCTCCTGGTAGCAATTTTATCCCCGGTTCAGGAAAGACGACGTTGTTCTAAATCCTGAAGAAGAAGAAAAAATATCCGGGATCTCTGTTCATGAGGACTCCATGACACCTTGTGAGGAGACGCCAGAGACAGAGAGAGAGACAGAGACAGAGAGACAGAGACAGAGACAAAGACAAAGAAAGAGAGACAGTTCAGGTCATCACAAATTCAGGATTTGGTCCATTGAATTTCCGAAATATTACTTCTTGATGATTTAATAGACACTTAAAGTCAGTGGTCTGGATGTTGAAGCTTAGATGGAACCCAAGATCTGGAACCCATTAACTTTGCTCTTCTTATCTAAAGGTCTATGATAAACTCTTCCTCTAACACGTCTTGACCCACCCAATCAAGATTTAATAAACAAACCCAAAAGTCTTCAGTGACGAAAGAAACAAAACCAAAAAAAAGTTACTGAATATTTCACTCTTTGGTTCACGAGGATTTTATGGTCACTAAAACGAGGATTTCATGAGCCGTTGTGTGAGAGTTTTATTATCTGTTCCATGACGAGTTGAGATAATCTTCACCCTTGAGGACCTGAGGAGGTGGGTTTAGATTATTCATGACTGCTCCTCACTAACACCTAGCTGGGGGTGTCTCAGGGGGTGTATCAGGGGGTATCTCAGGGGGTGTCTCAGGGGGTGTCTCAGGGGGTGTCTCAGGGGGTGTCTCAGGGGGTGTTTCAGGGGTTGTTTCAGGGGGTGTTTCAGGGGGTGTTTCAGGGGGTGTGTCATCGTTGCTTCAGGGGGTGTTTCAGAGGGGGTTTCAGAGGGTGTCTCAGTGGGGTCAAGAGGCGTCTCAGGACATCAAATAGGGTATCAGGGCGTCACATAGGATGTCAGGACGTTCGAAGGCGTCACATAGGATCTCAGGACATCAAATAGGGTATCAGGGCGTCACATAGGATGTCAGGACGTTCGAAGGCGTCACATAGGATCTCAGGTCTACTACATTATATAATTCACATATTTAACCCAAAGTTATTTCACTATATATCTCTTATATAAAAGCTAAGGAACGATATTTTAATTTTGTATCTGTATATAATAACAAAATGACGATATTATAAGTGGAATTAATGTTTTATGTTGTGTATTAAACTCAATGTGGATATATTTGTAAACTTGTGCTGTCGTGTCTTTGTAGTGAAGTCATGGCGTTCATGAAAGATAAATCCGGATTTTTATCATCTCTCTCTCTCTCTCTCTCTCTCTCTCTCTCTCTCTCTCTCTCTCTCTCTCTTTTAATCTGCCACAAGCACCGGCAGTCCGCATGACGTAGCCACATAATTTAGAAGTATTTCACAGAGTTTGTTTTTCGTTTGATCTTATGTTGAAAAATGGATCGTTCCAATATTTGCCAACATCAGACACTGTGAACGAAGACCAATGATTTAATGTTTTATTTTTATCTCGGATTATTTCGTTTGTGTTTTTTTTTTACTTCTGTTATGCAAGAGTATAAACATATATACACATACATACATACATAAAATACTGTACATATATATACATACTTACAATACATTACATTACATTATATTCACAAACTCTCTCTCTCTCTCTCTCTCTCTCTCTCTCTCTCTCTCTCTCTCTCTCTCTCTCTCTCTCTCTCTCTCTCTCTCTCTCACAGGGTAAATCACGCTACCATGTTTGCCTCACTCGGGGAAAATTGCCTCCAGCGATAAACAATGACCTATCTCATTTTCTTGACAATTTTACCTCGGGGAAACAAGTCTTAAAGATGACGTAATTTTCCCTATTAACATTTTTTTCCCAGTTATAAGGAAAATACCTGAATGTCTCGTTTGGTTGACATTTTTTGCCTTTGGATACGAGTCTTGCACGTGATTAGCTGAGGTATTTAGCATTTTGTTTTTAATTAGTAATATTTTAGGGGATATATATTTTTCATTGGAGCAGAAAATAGATTAAAATAGGTGTTATAATTTTTTTTTGGGTGGGGGAAGGGGGTTACTAATTAGATAAAAATGTCAAGAATTAACATTAACTTAGTATTTTAACATTGGCATTATTCTTCTTCACAATTCTAGGTAAAAAAAAAACCACATCCAAGACCTAACATTCACTCAACATTTTCACCCTACATAACACATTAATTCCCTCATCGTAATATTGATAAAATACCCAAAGAATTAAATTGAATATTTCTCGACATAGTAACATATAAATACTAATATTACTCCAAGATACACAATACTGATATAAGAGTAATATTGCTTTACTAGTTGCTGATGGAATACCTTGAGGGATATTATTTTATTTGGGCAATTATCTGATATGTAATTTTCTATGTGATGTATATTTACGAGTTATATTTCAGGTTTGAGTTATAAAGATAATTTGTTGAGTTATTTTAATTCGTTTTTATTAATGTTTTAGTTCATAAGTGAGAGAGAAAGATACAAAGAAGAGATAAAAATGAGAAAGAAAAGAATGAAAGACATAGAGAACAGAGAGACAGAGAGAGAACGAAACCGATAAAACTCTCCGATAAAATATTCCTCAGAAAGACTTATGCTATTTTACGAGTTCCAGTCTTATATATGATCTTCCTCTGCCTAATTTCTCAAGGATTCCTGTCTTGTATATCTTCCTTATGAATGAGGAAAACAGAAAAATATCCCCAACTCCTGTAGTCATAGTGAAGTCGTCTTTGTATCGGAGTATAAGCGATGTAAATAGATCCGTTTTCTCGTCAATTCAAGGGGAAACTTTACCATTTGATTCTAAATATACGAACGATGGAAAAACAAAATGATTTCAATTATATAATCTCTATTCTTGGTTTTATATATAATAGAAACATTAATAAAAGATTAGAAATGTCGAATCATGTAAAATAAACATAAAAATACAGTCGATCGTAAATAATAATGTTTTTTTTTTTTCCTGACTAGAACTGCCATTATATATCACCACGTACTATGGATCGATGAATCAGCTGGGGAAAAAATGCTAATATGATGTTGTTTGTGAGTTTTTTATTATTTTTTTTATTTTTTTTATTTTACTGCCATGTAAAGAGAATGGTGTTACGGGGAAAACATGATATGAATTTAACTCTTTTGAATACGATGATTTAATTCCTTTAGTACGATGACTTGACCTTTTGAACATGATGACTTATTTTTTCAATACGACGACATAACCCTTTGACTGTAATAACTTAATCCCCTGAGTATAATAATCTAATCCACTCGTTCAGTTCAAATCGAATCAGTAAATCCCCCAGGTAAATTTCTCTACCTCGTTTAGTTCAGGTCGACCCAGCCACAACTACTGAAAATCTAATTGCCAGTGACCCACCTTAATGACCCAGGGTAATCGAGTTAGTTGTTTATACCTAATTTCAGGTGTCAGACTAATTCTATTTGTCTGTTCTAATTCCACCAGGTTCACTTTGGGGTTCTCGCTCAGGTTCTGATTTCCTGTGTCTGTCTGTCTGTCTGTCTGTCTGTCTGTCTGTCTCTGTCTGTCTGTCTGTCTGTCTGTCTGTCTGTCTGTCTGTCTGTCTGTCTGTCTGTCTGTCTGTCTGTCTGTCTGTCTGTCTGTCTGTCTGTCTGTCTGTCTGTCTGTCTGTCTGTCTGCCTGTCTGCCTGTCTGTCTGTCTGTCTGTCTGTCTGTCTGGAATCATGGGTCGGGTCTTGGAGTATACAACATCAGGTCATTGGAGTTCACGTCATTAGACCTACAACACACTCTTCTCAGCTATTACCCTTCTTCTTAAAATTCTTCCTCCTCCCTCTTTTCTCTATAACACTTCTCTCCACTTCTCTCTCATGTCTTCTTCATTCCTTCTCATCTCCCACTTTTCATTCCTCCTCCTCCTACTCCAACACTTCTTATGCCTCCCTCTGTTCAGCCTCCTTCCTCCCACTTCTCTCTCCACTACTCCCTCGTGTCTTCTTCATTCCTACTCCTACTCCTCCTCCTCCTCCAACACTTCTTATGCCTCCCTCTATTCTGCCTTCTTCCTCCCACTTCTCATTTCTTAGCTTGGGTAACTTACGAACACGATGAGTGTCAAAAATGAAAATGAAAGTCTTCAGTTAGTGTCTGGTATGTAAGTCTCTCTCTTAGATCAACCTTGATTGCACTCGCTCTCTCTCCCTCGCAAATTGCTTTCCCAACGAGGTCTTCTTCTTTCTTTCGTTTTTTTTTTTATCCTACCGCCTCTCTGACTGATATTCCAACAATGAATAATAAGTTAAGAGAAGAAATATCCATGATTTAACCCGCCATTAAACAGTAGTAGGCCTCCTGTGTTGTTTGGAGAGCTCTGGGGAATGTGTCTCCTCTGTCTTGGAGTACAACCGATCGATAGCTCAACAACAAGGGAGCCGAGTACGTGTGAATTTTTGATGTGTTTACCAGATCGTGTGAGAACCTATAAAGATGGGGATGGAAATGACAATAAATGTTTGTACTTTGGTATAAAATGAACAAGAGACGATAAACTTTGGTATAAACGAAGGAAAAAAGAACTTGTATTAAGGTGGATGAATATTGGTTAGTTGTAAGGAATGGTGTTTAGTTGTTTCTCTTTATTTAGTGTTCAGTTAATGTTTGTATTCAGGAAATATGTGTTATGCCACTATAGTACGTTCAGCTGTTTTCTCATAGCATACGTTCAGGTGTTCTCTCCTAGCATACGTTCAACTGTCCTCTCCTAGCATACGTTCAAGTGTCCTCTCCTAGCATACGTTCAATTGTCCTCTCCTAGCATACGTTCATCCATCCTAACCTAACATACGTTCACATGATCATGCCTCACAAAGAATAACAACTCCTCTGTCATTCATACATTCAAACACTCATGACCTACATTCCGTTCACATGATCGTAGCCTCACTAGATTAACACCTCTTCAGTTAAGTACGTTCAGGCGGCCCTCGGGAGATTAATAACTGGGTTAACTTCCTCTCACAAAGATCCGTGTTCACCACCCTGCTCTCTGAGTCTCTTGAGTACACAGCAACTTTTCAACAGGTTTTAAAAGGAAGGGGTACGTATTTAGAGATAATTCAGGGGTATTACAGGAGAGGGTGTGAGAGTGGGGAATGGAAATGGAGAATTGGGTGAGGGTGTGTGTGAAGAGGAGAGGTGAGGTGGGGGGCGTGAGTGCGGATGTAGGTGGGAGGGTGGGTGAGGGTGTGTGAGAGGGAGTTGGAGTGAGGTGGGGGGGCGTGAGTGGGGATGAGAGGGAGTGGGTGAGGATGAGAGGGAGTGCGTGAGCGAGAGAGAGGGGGAGAGATAGTAAAGAAAGATAGAATAAACAGACTGACAGACAGACAGACGTGTGACTGAAATGTGAAAGCTGTAATTTGATCTTATTCTGATGAAGGAAGGAGGGGAACAGTAAGGAAAGGAAGACAGGAAGGAAGGAAGGAAGGAAGGAAGGAAAGAAGGGGATGATAAAGGATATTAAAAGAGGAAGGCATGAGAGAAGAATGCGAGGAAGGAGGGGAAGGGAGAAGACAGGAAGAGAAGAAAGAAGAATAAGGGAGAGGAAGGAAAAGAAGAACGAAGAGAAGGAGTGAAAGAAGGAAGGAAAGGAGGGAGGGATGGAGAGGGGTGAGAGTTGGAAAGAAGTGAGAGATGGAGGAAAAGAACAAAAGACACTGGTGAGAGAGAGAGAGAGAGAGTGAATCTGTGAAGGATAGAGATACGAAAGAAGAAGAAGGAAAGAGAAGGACAAAAAAGAGGAGTAATGAGGAAGCAGAAAAGGGAGAGAAAGGGAGGAGGAGTGAAAGCAACAAAAGAGAAAAGGAGGAGAACCAGAAGAGAGAGAGAGAAGGCGACGTATTCTAACCTCTCAAGTGAGAGCAGCGAGGTGAGATTAATTAGAATCACAGATAAGGGGCAAGAATCACAGGTAAAGGGCAAGAATCACATGTAAAGAGACAAGAATCTCAGGTAAAGGGACAAGAATCATAGGTAAAAGGCAAGAATCACAGGTAAGGGGCAAGCACAGGTAAAAGGGCAAGAATCACAGGTAAAAGGGCAAGAATCACAAGTAAAAGGGCAAGAATCACAGGTAAAGGGGCAAGAATCATAGGTAAAGGGGCAAGAATCATAGGTAAAGGGGCAAGAATCACAGGTAAAGGGGCAAGAATCGCAGGTAAAGGGGCAAGAATCACCAGGAGGTAAAAGACATTCTGTTGACACATCATTCTTCACCGTGATCGACCCGAGAGATCCTCCCTGACTCCCTCTACCGCCCACTGCCGCCCTCCCACTCACCGCCCCGCCGCCCATATTGCTTTATTGGCCCTCTTCCACCCTTTGTTTACTGTACACAATGATATAAGTCGAAGGGACGTCCCGTTTTCTATATTGCTTTATTGACTCGTTGAGGAGAAGCAGTGTGTTCCATAAGCCTGGCGGTATGGTAAGGGCGGTGTGGATATAGTACACTGAATCTTAAGCCTCCACCTGGTTACCTCCACCTGGTTACCTCCACCTGGTTACCTCCACCTAGTCACCTCCACCTAGTTACCTCCACCTGGTCACCTCCACCTGGTTACCTCCACCTGGTTACCTCCACCTGGTTACCTCCACCTGGTTACCTCCACCTGGTTACCTCCACCTGGTTACCTCCACCTGGTCACCTCCACCTGGTTACCTCCACCTGGTTACCTCCACCTAGTTACCTCCACCTAGTTACCTCCACCTGGTTACCTCCACCTGGTTACCTCCACCTAGTTACCTCCACCTAGTTACCTCCACCTCACTGTTAGTTCAGCCCGTCTGGGATCCTCTTGACATAAATGGCAGGTAATTAAACTGTCTCTCAATGATTAACGAGGGTGATGGTGCTGATGGTGGTGGTGGTGATGGTGGTGGTGGTGATGGTGGTAGTGGTGATGGTGATGGTGGTAGTGGTGATGGTGGTAGTGGTGATGTTGGTGGTGATGGTGCCTTTGACTCGGATTGGTGTAAATACTTAACCGAGCAACCACAATGAGAAGAGTGTTACCTGAGACACACACACACACACACACACACACACACACACACACACACCTGTACGCGACACCTGACAATATTTCCCCAAAAAGTTGAATATCCTTCGGGGTTTTTTTTTATTTACATTTAGATTTTTCATAGTTTGGTAGGAGCTGTACACGATATAACTTTTGAGGTGGGAAATAAATTAAATAAATACATTTACAAGGATATCACATCGTTTTTAAATGGATCCGTGAAGAATAATGATAGAATATTATTTATTTGTTTTTTAGGTTTGTTGACAGAAACATGTAATTCAAGCTTAGGTCCATCCTTCCTACCTTCTATCCTACCCTATTCCCCTCTCCTTTCCCATCCCCCTTCCCTCCTCTCCCCCCCCCTTCTTCCCTCTAACAAAAAACAAATAATAATATCAAATACACAGAACCGTCCAGAAGAATGCCTCGTCATCGTGTTAGTGAGGAATCCATGATAACAGATGATGTACTTATTCCCCGCCACTGAGAGTTACGCCCTTATAACATTAACCACACGTCAGGAAGACTACACCGCCAATTCATCAGATATGAAACCTTCCAGCTGTGAAACCTTCCTACCTGTGAAACCTTCCACCTGTGAAACCTTCCACCACCTGTGAAATCTTCCAGCTGTGAAACCTTCCAGCTGTGAAACCTTCCAGCTGTGAAACCTTCCAGCTGTGAAACCTTCCAGCTGTGAAACCTTCCAGCTGTGAAACCTTCCAGCTGTGAAACCTTCCACCACCTGTGAAACCTTCCACCTGTGAAACCTTCCACCACCTGTGAAACCTTCCACCTGTGAAACCTTCCACCTCACTGTGAAACCTTCCAGCTGTGAAACCTTCAGCTGTGAAACCTTCCAGCTGTGACCTTCCAGCTGTGAAACCTTCCAGCTGTGAAACCTTCCAGCTGTGAAACCTTCAGCTAAACTCAGCTGTGAAACCTTCCAGCTGTGAAACCTTCAGCTGTGAAACCCCAGCTGTGAAACCTTCCAGCTGTGAAACCTTCCAGCTGTGAAACCTTCCAGCTGTGAAACCTCCAGCTGTGAAACCTTCCAGCTGTGAAACCTTCCAGCTGTGAAACCTTCAGCTGTGAAACCTTCCAGCTGTGAAACCTCAGCTGTGAAACCTTCCAGCTGTGAAACCTTCCAGCTGTGAACTCAGCGTGAAACCTTCCAGCTGTGAAACCTTCCAGCTGTAGAAACCTTCCACCTGTGAACTCCTCCAACTGCACACGTAAGTTGAGGAGCTATTTTGTTTTGTTCTTTTTTTTTGGTCTGTGTCTTTACGTCGTGACCTAACCTAACTGACCTAACCTAACCTGACCTAACCTGACCTAACCTAAACCTCCTCCTACCAACCTGACCTAACCTGACAAACCTGCCTACCTAACCTACCTAACCTAACCTGACCTAACCTAACCTGACCTAACCTAACCAACCTAACCGGTCGAGTTAATCTGTAAGTAAATGAGAGAGTGAAGTAACATCAATGACTGTCTTCTGGTTTTAACTAAGAGGAGGAGGAGGAGGAGGGAGAAGGAGAAGGAGGAGGGAGGAGAAGGAGGAGGGAGGAGGAGGAGGAGGAGGGAGAGGAGGATGAGGGAAAGAAAGGAGAGAGAATGAGGGTGTGAAAAAAAGCCATGCCCGGGAGGGAAAGGAGAGGGGTGGAGGGAAGGGGAGAGAGAAGAGAACCTGAGAGACAAAGTTGTAAAGGGGAGAGAGAGAGAAAGAGGGGAGAGAGAAAATGAAGGGGAGAATAAGAGGGGAGACAATAAGACGATGGAAGACTGAGGAGAGAGAGAGAGAGACTGAGAGATAGTGAGAATAAACCTACGAATATAAGAAATTCCAAAAAAAAGAGACAATCAACATCTGAGAGACTTTGAAATATCTCTCACCTCTCACCTACAACCACGAAACTACCCCCAAGCCCCAACTAGGACTTGTGACGTAGGTACTAGCAATTACGAGCCATGGATAGTTTATGAGGAGCCCCGAAATACACCGAACAGCCGTAACTACCGCCAGCTATTGCTCCAGTCTACGTTATATGACCTGGCGTTAACTTTCTTACGCTTATGTACCGCCAATGTAATCACCTGTTATATTTGGGTGTGTGGGGGGTGATGTGGGTGTGTGTGTGGGGTGATGTGGGTGTGTGGGGTGATGGGTGTGTGGGGGTGATGTGGGTGTGTGGGGGTGATGTGGGTGTGTGGGTGATGGGTGGGTGTGTGTGTGTGTGTGTGTGTGTGTGGGGTGTGTGTGTGTGTGTGTGTGTGTGTGTGGGTGTGTGTGTGTGGTGTGTGTGGAGGGTACATGACAAAATTGCATAAACACGCACACACACACGTACAGACATACGAGCACACACATACATAACAAGATTGACGTACATTACACAACACAGCTGTGATAATTATAAAACTATCGATATTTTGCTCTGGTTGTTATCCGTGTAATTATTTAGTCTAGGCGAGAATAATAATGACCCTTAAGTGTGTTGCTGGCCACAGTGGTCGACTCTCATTCAGACAATAACAAGACTAGAGTCAGTAAATGTTATTGTCACCGTTAAGTAGATAGATAGATAGATAGATAGATAGATAGATATAGATATAGATATAATAATAATAATAATAAATTAGCGTGTGCAGATCCCCGCACCTGGCAAGGCGGAGACTCACCTTCTCTGGGGAATTACTGTGTAATGAGACGCCGCAGGTAATCGCCTTTGTGTCGTCACCTTCAGAAGGTTAATCAGACCCAGGTACCAACGGGCAAAGCCTGACAAACCTTCAGCTTACCGTACAAACGCTGAGGCCACCCTCAAGCGTCTAGGGAGGTCCTCGGACCCTGTGAAGGACTTCATCTGACAAACATTGGCGGCTTTGAAGCTTCCTTTTCTTGTCTCATTTTTTTCATCATCTTCCACTTGGAGTTCAACAAAGGACACACCAGAGCTGAGTTCATCATCCCTGCAGTTACTTGCCGCTGTCCCCTGCTGGAGGAGGTCACTGCCCCCCACACACACACACACACACACACGTCTGCTGGCCGGAGATAACATCCTGTGCTGCTGTTACTCACCGCCGTCTCATTCTAGGGGAGGTCACTGCTCGCTGCACATAACACTCCTTGCTGCTGGACGCTCGCCAACAAAAACACAGCTTGTATACTGTAACTTGGTAGGGTGAGTCAGCTCGAGATGTCAGCTGGCCAAGAGGAAGCAGTCTGAAGGTTTCATCTCCCTCCTGCAGCTGCACACTTTTACCCCCTACTGGAGAATGTCAATACGACCCCCATGATGACTTCACCTGCTTCTGGACACAAACCAAGTCACCACCAAGACAACACCACCTGTTAGACACGAGTAGATTAAGACTACAGCTGACTACAAGACATTCGGATCTACAGAGAATGGAAGAAACAAAACAGGTGAAGGTGTCATCCAGATCTGTTAATCCCCGTCGATGTCAGGTGGGGCGGGAGAGTCGGGTCGGCAGGTCGTCGGCAGATGGTGCTGGTAATCCCAAGGAGACCCAGCTCAGGCCTCGACAGGTAAGCCGGTCATACAACACCTGTGGTCGCCGCCTTATGTGTGTGTCTGTGTGTGTGTTGGGGACGAGGCCTTACCCGCCCAAACCCCCAAACCCCCATCATCCCACACCACCGCCACCCCACCGCCACCCCCACCGCCACCCCACCGCCACCCCACCGCCACCCTACCGCCACCCCCACCCCACCGCCACCCCACCGCCAACCCCACCCCACCCCACAAGACCCAGGCTCACTGCTGATGAACTCACGAGGCTGAATGGCTGCAAGGAGGTCAGAAAATAAGGAGTAGACTGCGGGAAGAAGAGAATAAATACGAAAACACCAAAAATGAGAAAATGAATAACAAATGAATACAGAGAAAGAAGGAGATTAAAAGAGAAAGTCAAAATAAACATCTTAGAAATGAATATAAAGAAAGGCGATAAAAATCTAAGAATAAACATGGTAGAAAAGAAAGGTCAAAACGTGTAAAAGAAACGTCTAGAAAAATACAAGTTGGACTCGAGCAGCTATAAAGGGACATAGACCCGTTATGTACCATTAAAAGTCTTGACCATAATCGTGTCTCGGGGGGGGAAGCCTTGAGTCAGACACACGCAGCCACTACTGTCAACTTTATCTGAGGATGGTGTTCTGGCAACTGCTGGACCCATAACCCAACACTTACAACCCACCCACCCACCCACAACCCACCCACCCACTCACAACCCACCCACTCACAACCCACCCACTCACAACCCACCCACTCACAACCCAACCCACCCTTACTCACAACCCACCACCCACTCACAAACCCACCATACCTACTCACAACCCACCACCTACTCACAACCCACCACCACCACAACCCAACACCTACTCACAACCCACCTACTCACAACCCACCTACTCACAACCCACCCACTCACAACCCACCCACTCACAACCCACCACCCACTCACAACCCACAACCATCACCGCACCATCAGTTACAACCCACCAATACATCATGCACAACCACTAACCCACAGCACCACATGACCACACCACCTACAACCAACCTCCACACCACAACCCACCACCTACAACCAACCTCCACACCACAACCCACCACCTACAACCTCCTACACAAGGGAGGCTGAAGAGGCTAAGGGACAAGAATAAAATATAAGTTTTTGTTATCTAAATCTGGGTCTGTTTTTAGGACTGTTACATATGCAGAAGGAAAACCCGCCCTACAGGAGAACGCCCTCAATCACGTAGAAGGCGCTGTAGGATATGAAACTTTAACTACTACCATGAAATAAAATCCTAGCACCGATACATCCTCACGTAGGCGACGCTGTAGGATATACAACTGTGACTACTGACGGTAATCTCAAATCCTAACATAAAATACATTCTCTCGTAGAAGGCGCTGTAGGGGTATCAAACTTTTGACAGTTAAAAGGAAAGGAAATCCAGGCACTAGAAAATCCTCATGTAGAAGGCGCTGTAGGGGAGGTGTTTGAGGAGCAGGGGCGGCGAGGAGGGGATTAAGTCTTATCTTTGTATGGCACTGAGATTACTGTCGAATCTGGAGGGTGAGACTGAAGGGGTGATATTGAGGGTGATATTATGCGGGTATACGAGGGTGATATACCGAGTAAGTGATACTGGAGGGTGACACTGAAGGATGAGAATAGGGGGAAGGACAGGAGAAAGAAGGAAGGAAGCTGAAAAAAGGGAGAAATTGAATTAAACGATAAAGAAGGAAAAGAAAAGGAGAGAATAAGGGTTGGAAACGGAAGGACAATTACGTCATCGAGGGAGGAGTCATGGGGTCACACCTACCTTACCTGTGTGTGTGTGTGTGTGTGTGTGTGTGTGTGTTTGTTGTTAATCCTCTCCATAACCATCAGATTTAAAAAAATAACCTAACCCAACCACTAAACCTAACCAAACCTAAACCTAACTTAAACCACTAAACCTAACCTAACCTAACTTAACCTAACCAAACCTAAACCTAACTTAAACCACTAAACCTAAACTAACTTAACCTAACCTAACCTAACCTAACCAAAACCTAACTTAAACCACTAAACCTAACCTAACCTAAACTAACTTAACCTAACCTAACCTAACCAAACCTAAACCTAACTTAAACCAAAACCTAACCTAACCAAAACCTAACCAAACCACTACGTTGATAAATACATAAATAACATAATTACCTGATGTATCATTTAATTACAAACAATTGGTGTAAACAACAAAATTACCTTCATTGTTTATATTTACTATCGTTTCCTACACAACAACAATGTCTACCCTCCATATTTTCAACGATATCTCCAGGTTTTTAATTTTACGAGGAGAGACACATTTTCTGCATTCTCTCTTTCTCTTTCTTTCTTTTTAATTTTATGATGCCTCTCTTGTATTTCTCTTTCTCCTTTGTTTTATTTTTAATTTTACGTTCACTTTATCTTCCTTGTTTATCACCGGTGTTTCTCTCTCTCTCTCCGTTTATTTTGTTCTGGGAGTTATTACTTATTTTATTTTGGGGTTTTTTTTTACGCTTTTATCTTATCTTGTCATTGTTGTTAATATTTTATTCTGTCTTTATTTTATTTAATTCGTTTTTCGTCAATATTTTATCAACAACGAAAATTTTCAGGTTGGCAGTCATACATAGAGTACACATGTTCGTTTTTCATACACACACACACACACACACACCTATCTATGACAGACGAGGATTGAGAAGAAAACACATTAATAGTGCAATATACCAAAAATGATCTTATAATACAAATCGAAGTCGTTCTGGAGGAGAAAGTGTGTGTGTGTGTGTGTGTGTGTGTGTGTGTGTGTGTGTGTGTGTGTGTGTGTGTGTGTGTGTGTGTGTGTGTGTGTGCGCGTCTGCTCACTCGCGTATATCACCCAACAAGTTACGACCACCGCAGCAATACACAAAACTTGTCATTTACTTTCACCTTGGTCCAGGTTGTATCTCACCGATGGCTATGAAACGTGTAAACCAAGTGAACGATGATATGAGCACACACGGCCGACGAACACAGAGGAACACAATACGTACATCTGTGTCTGTCTGTCTGTGTACCTGTGTGTGTGTGTGTGTGTGTTATGACAGAAGGGTAAACTAATATTCCAGACAAACTCTTCTTTTAAAACACCCGGATGATTATGTTATTTAGCCTCGTAAGATAAGATAAATGAGGTAATTAATTATGACATGATCGAGAAATATTGTTTAATCATGGTAAAGCCTTCTGTAAACGACCGTCATTAGGACACACACACACACACACACACACACACACACACACACACACACACACTGAGAATCACAACCTTGTATAGAAAAATAAACCCTAATGATAGGTATTTAAAGGTCAATGACCTCTGATGTTCAAAAATACGTCACAACAACAATTACTATTTCTGAAGCATAAGACACACCTGCTCTTACCTGTGAATATAAACATCACAGGTATAAACATTAACATCACAGGTATGAATATAAACATCACAGGCATGAAAATAAACACTACAGATGTATATATGAACACATCATCACACACCTGTCAGAAGCACAGGAGAACAACACCATCTATATCACACAGGTATGCACTCTTTAACCACACACTCTACCTTCCCAAATTACTACACTCAGGTAGGTGATAAATTAAGTGATCTAACCCACAAGTCTGTAACATAACGTAGGGAATCATTGAAGACACAAATACCATTAACTTACGTACTGTAAGAGTGACAATGGCAGGTGGTAACGCGACACACCTGCATACTCTTACCTGTGCGTGATTGGAAGTTTGTTTCACCTGTAAAAAAATTTAAAAAATATCTAGTTGTGGTGTTTTTTTTTATTGTTGTTGGTGTTGTTGTTGTTGTTTTTGTTTTTGTTATTGTTGTTGTTATTGTCTGTATCGACGTTTCAACTGGTAGTACTCTTGATGTACGGGATACTCACGCACTATTTATTTTCCTATATTAAACGACGACAACTTGAAATTTATACAATAATCTTCCTCTCTTGGTGATAACGAAGTAGATAACGAGATAAGATCAGTAAGACACGTTGATAAAGGGGCAGAAGAAGTGACAAAATGGTAACCCCCCAAAATAAGTAACTCCTTAGTGTAACAGATTCTAATTACCGTATTACACGAGGTTGACTTATTTAACGCTGATTTAAAGTACTATTTCTATAATGACCTGAAGATTCCTCGTAAGTCAAGCTGTACGAACACAGCTAAACTGGCTAATTTATTCTACGGACAGAAAGATATATTTTTAAAGGTTTCGTATGGTGGTTATTCGTCACAAATGAAGGGAGAGATGATGAGGGAGGAAATGAGAAGAAAGGGATAATAAAAGGAGGAATGAGGAGAAGAGGAATGATAAAGAAGGAATAAAACGTAAAAATATCAAAATAAAAAAACATGAAAATATAATTAATTTTTAGCACAATAAAATTTTACCTCTCTCTCTCTCTCTCAGCGATGGTGATGATGATGATGATGATGATTCTGGTTGTAATGATAGTGATAGTGATGGTGGTAGCTGCAATAACTATCGCCAGGAGAAGGGATAGGCGGTTGGGGGCGCGGTGGGGGGCTAGGCGGTGTGAAGGCGGGGTAGACTAGTCGGTGGGGAGGTGGGAGGGTGGTCAGAGGTAATACAATTCACCTCCAAAAATACGCCACCGTCATATTTTCGCAGCTAAGACAATACTTTATGTCTTTCATATCTTTCACCTGTGGGATTAAAAATTTCTCTCATCTCAAATTAAGAGATCGGGAGAGTTTGATATACACACCGTGAGTATATACTGAGGAAATACGAGCTAGGGGAGGAGAGGAAGGAAGAGACGGAGGTGGGAGGGAGAGGGGAGAGGAGAAGAAGAAGAAGAGAGAGAGAGAGAGAGAGAGAGAGAGAGAGAGAGAGAGATTTCTTGTCATTATTAATATTACTCGACTCTGCGGCGGTGGATCAAGGAGCAGACACTGAACAGGGGATTGATGCCCTGATTAAGGTAACAGATTAATCTGATTAGAGCATCAGGTGGGCGATACAGGTAGCGATGAGGAGGAGGGGGGGAGGAGGGAGGTAGAGGAAGAGGGAGGAGGGAGGAAGGAGGAAAGGGGGAGATAGAAGTAAAGGAGGAAGGGGAGGAGGGGGAGGAGGAGGAGAAGGAAGAAAATGAAATGGGATATAGAGAGAGGGAGAGGAGGAGATAGAAGAAGAGGAGGAAGATCAAAGAGGAAGGTAAAGAGGAGACGGAGGAAGCGGAAGAAAGGGGGGCTAGAAGAGGAGCAGGAAGAGGAGGATAAAGACGAGGAAGAGGAGTATAATCCATCATTGCCTCCAACAGTAAACGATTGAAACTATCATCACCAACACCACTACAACCATCACCACCACCATCACCACCACCATCACCACCATGACCTTTGATTGGTTAACTCCTCCTTGGCTCGCCACCATAGCCTCTGCCGGATGCTCCTGACGGCGATAGATGGCGAGGAACCAAACTAGGAGGCGTAGGTGAGGGAGGGGTAGTGAGGGAGGGACGAATGATGAAGGAAGGGTGGTGATGAAGGTGCTGGTGATGAAGGTGTGGTGAGGGGGGACGAGTGGTGATGGAGGAATGGTGAGGGAGGGACGAATGACGAGGGAAGGGTGGTGATGGTGATGAAGGTGCTGGTGATGAAGGGTGGTGAGGGGGGACGAGTGGTGATGAAGGAATGGTGAGGGAGGGACGAATGACGAGGGAAGGGTGGTGGATGGAGAGATGGTGATGAAGGGCTGGTGATGAAGGGGTGGTGAGGGGGGGGACGAGGGTGATGGAGGAATGGTGAGGGAGGGGTAGTGATGGAGAGACGAATGACGAAGGAAGGGTGGTGATGGAGAGATGGTGATTAAGGGGTGGTGAGGGGGGGGACGAGTGGTGATGGAGGGATGGTGAGGGAGGGAAGGGTGATGAGGGGAGGAAATGAGTAGAGAGGGATAATAAAAGGAGGAATGAGGAGAAGAGAGGAATGATGAGGAGAAGAGAGGAATGGGGAGAAGAAGAGAGGAATGAGGTGGAGAATAGAGCGCCTGTAGCATCATCAGCACCTCGCCTCATCCCCAGACAGGAGTGACGGGTGGTGATGGATGGGTCCTGCTGCCGCTAATGGGGACAAAACTCCTATTTGATCCTTTGGTGGGGTTAAACAGTTTTCCTGGGGAGGGGTGTAGGGGGAAGAGAGGAGGAGGAGGAGTTGGGGTGGGGTGAGAGAGGGGGAAGGGGGTGTAGGGGTGACAGAGAAAGGGGAGGAAGGGAGAACGAGGTGTAGGGGTGATAGAGAAAGGGGGGGGGACGGGGTGTAGGGGTGACAGAGGCTGGCGGATCGTGTGTTTAGACAGGAGACAGATGAGTGTTTGGTCACCACTGATGGGGTATTGGTGAAGGGATCTCGTAAATGTATAAACGTCTGGCACTCTGGACGCTGTAACCTGAACCATGTAATCTGTAAACAATGACTGCCGCTGATTGGACGCCTCAACGTAAACAATGAATTTATAAACAAGATAAAATAATAGTTAAAAAATAATCGAAAGGGAATTTGGGTTTACTTTAGATATTATACATGTACGTCAGTTGCTGGTTACACACACACATGTACGTCAGTTGTTGGGTACACGGACATGTACATCAGCTGTTTGATTCATGCACATGTACGTCCTTCCTTAAATACACAAACACACACGCACACACACGCATGTACGTCGTTCGTTATATACATACACACACACATGTATGACGTTCGGTAAACACACACACACACACACACACACACAGACTTACACTAAACGATAATATTATGTGTCAAGTTGTTGCTCACCCCGCGGCGGCCTCCAAAGGGTTTGTTTACATACGGAAGTGACGTAGGTCTAAATACATAATCTAAGACAGGAGGCAACACACCCACATGGTTTCTGAGATATTGCTGGGAGCATAAATGGCTTCCGAGACAACCCCAATAGCACAAATAGCTTCTGAGAGACAGATACAATGGTAAAATTCTTAGTTTCATACATCAGAAATGTCCTCACTCACCCTAAGCCAAAGACGCTTCTTGGAACTACAAAGTCTTCTGAAAATTTTTCTTATGATTAGAACCCTCAGGTGAATTCTTTGTGAAGCCTTTTCGTTTGCCTCAGCTAATTTCATGATCAAGGTTTATCATTTGCCTCAGCTAAATTCTTCAAGCAGTTTCGTTTCCTTCAACTAAAATATTCGTAATTTGGTCTTTATCGCCCACAAAAATGTATATTAATTTATTCTTGTTTATTTCACCTGATAGATTCGTCATTTTCTTCAAGTAATTTCACCTTCAAACTCTATATGAAATTTACATTATCTCTGCATTTAATATTGGACCACAGTAATCTTCAGCTTATAGGGAACAATGCAGTGATTAGGTACGTCTATAGGGTAAGGAATTGGCTAATCTGTAAAAGGAATTAATGTATAGGAGACTGACGCGACCCGACACGAGTATTTCAGGAAGGCTGTGAGAAAGTCTACGGTCAACGCCACCCACGTTTCACTTACTCTGCTCTACCCACCTCTCTCTCTCTCTCTCTCTCTCTCTCTCTCTCTCTCGACCTTTCTGTCATCTTCAATCGTTAAATACACACATGTACGTAAATAGACGTACAAACAATGCGGCGGGAAAAAAGAAGAGAAAGAAAAGAAGATAAATACAAACAAGAAATAGACGAGAGAGAACAGATTAAAGCTAAAAGAAACACTCGAACCAGGAGAGACAAGAGAGAGAGATAGAGACTGAGAAAAAGAGAGAGGTAAAGTAGAGAGAGTTAGAAAGAGAGACTGAGATAGTGAGATAGAGATAAGAAGATTAAGAGAGAAAGAAAGAGGTAAAAGAGAAAGTAAGAGATGTAGAGAGAGAGAGAGAGAGAGAGAGAGAGAGAGAGAGAGAGAGAGAGAGAGAGAGAGAGAGAGAGAGGGGTGATATCAGTTTACAAAGGCCCTCACCAGCGAAGTGTTCCTAACTACACCTCTCATAGATGACCTGAATAGGGCAGTATGGGTGTAGGGTGTGTGGAGGTATGGTGATGATGGTGCGTGTGTGTGAGGTATGGTGATGATGATGATGGTGTGTGTGTGTGGTATGGTGATGATGGTGTGTGTGTGTGTGTGTGTGTGTGTGTGTGTGTGTGTGTGTGTGTGTGTGTATGTGTGTGTGTGTGTGTGTGTGTGTGTATGTGTGAGGTATGGTGATGATGGTGTGTGTGTGTGTGTGTGTGTGTGTGTGTGAAGATATTTCGCGTGTGAGGGAATTTTTTTAAAGGGTACTGTTGTTTAGCGATACCGATGACTAATTTCACTCGGATACCTAACCTAACCTAACCTAACCTAACCTAACCTAACCCTAGCACCTCTGAGACAACATACAGGAGACGAGGCAGAGAACAGACACTAGTACAGGGAATCCTCGAGTCCCTGTATTGGTAACCTCTCTGAGTAATGGGTTCACGAAGCTTCAAGAAGGACTAACACACTTAATCAGAGGGAAGAATGAGGATGGTCCCTGCAGCCAGCTCACACTATACTCCAACCATGCTACAACTGGCTCCTTAGATTCCCCCTCCTGTTCCTCGAAAGACGGACCCATGACTGTGGCCTCTCTGTCTTCAAGTCGTTCTATTCCGCTGTAGATGGGATCCTTTATGTACTGGAATGGACTGAGCTGTTCTAGAGTCATCTGTGTAGTAGAAGCCGTCTCCAGGGTCCCTCAAGATCAGTCTGGTGGAGCTGCCTGACGATCTGATTGCTGGCTATATTGTTTGGGAGGTCGGTGGTCGAGTGGTATACAATACTCGTTTCCTCTTCTATGTGTCTTTGGTGGTTCGATCCCTGGGGTACTCCCATTCTACTCTCCTAAGTTTATAAGATACACAGTCAAGTACCCCGTGTGTACAGCGCCGCCCTGGTGTTAATAACATACACTAACATCCTCATATCTAGGTGTCTGGGTCCCCTCTTGTGTACTGACCTCCATAGCATCATCAGCAACTTTCCTCATTTAAAGCGAGACGTTTAGTTAGGGTGAAGAGAAGGGATTATTTTCACTAAGACGAACCGTAAGTCTCTATATAGTGAGAAACAAAGACTCTGTCGGTAAATAACTAAGACTCTAAAGCCTCCCTCTTCCTCTTCACGCCTCACACACACTCGCTGGAAATTTCTCAGGATCCCTCACTATCATCACGAAGACTCTGGCACCCCAAAACATGTCATGATGAGTCTAGGGTGTCATGCCGTGCCAGCAGGGAGGAGGAGGAGGAGGAGGAGGAGGAGGAGGAAGAATGTAGGAGGAGGAGGAAGAGGATAGAGAAGGAAGGAAAAGGAGGATAAGAGGAGGAGGAATGCAGGAGGACGGGCAAGAGGATAGAGAAGAGAGAAGTAGAGGAAGAATAGGGAGAGATTGTGGTGTAAGGAGGAATGCAGGAGGAGGTGGTGGAGAAGGAGGAGGAGGAAGACGAGGAAGACGACAGATAAGGGTGAAGTAGAAGAAAGGTAGAAGGAGAAGGAATGTAGTAGGAATAGAGGAAGAGCAGCAGTAGTAGTAGTAGTAGTAGTAATGGTGGTAGAGGTACTGTACACATCCTCCTCCTCCTCCTCACACTACAACAGGTATCACAAAAATAGCCAGTATATCTCCCCCACCAGACGAGGTCCTCATCCCCACCACACTATACGAGCCAGAGCATTAACCTCTCTCTCTCTCTCTCTCTCTCTCTCTCTCTCTCTCTCTCTCTCTCTCTCTCCCCTTAAGAATGATGAGGTGAGACACTTAGCGGTAGCACTTAACACCTCTACTTCTTCCCTAAATCACATCCATTTCAACCAACATTTACCATCACTACTACGTCAAATTCTTACTTCTTCCTCCCATTCCTCCCAAACCATTTTTTTGTCTCTTCCATATCCCTCTCTTTGGTTATCGTTCGTATTTCTCCCTTTCTTTTTCTCTTCCCCTTTCCATCCCCGCGTCCTTCCTATCATCACCCCATCCCCTCCTCTTCCTCTCTCGTTGTTGTCATTAGTGCCACATCTTTCCTAGTCCGGCACAGCTTTTGTCATCCCCTCGTGTACTGGTCCATGTGTTCATCCATCCCTTGTCAGCGTGGTCTTCTGACGTGGGGGAGGGAGGGGGTAGGGGGGTACAGGGGGTAGGGGGAACAGGGGGTAGGGGAAGGGGGCGTTATTTTCCTTCCATATGGTCGTGGTGTTTATATCTTCCCTCCCTTCATCTACCCTACCCTACATGGGGCCCCTCACTTCTCCCTCTCCCTCCCTCACCATCCCTCCCCATCCTTCCCTACCCCTCTCCCTCCCTCACCCTCTCCCTCATGCCCTCCCTCCCTCACATAAGTAACGCGTAAACCTCAAGACTCACCGTGGAAAAATCTTTAAGGCCGACAGCAGCGTGAGATAAATTCAGAGGACGCAATAAGATTTCCCCAGAGCGACTGTGTCTGAGAACAAGTCATCCATCCAGACCTACACGAAGACCCATCCAGCCCCCCAAGAAGACCCTCTCCCAACACAGGCACAATCTAGTAGCTAAGATAAAAACAATGTCTCTGGTATTTACGTTTCCACAGGACCTCAGGAGTACTCAATATATTTCTTTACCATACGGGAAATAACAAGTTGCTGTAAACGTCTCTCTCTCTCTCTCTCTCTCTCTCTCTCTCTGTCAGGTCAGGAGGACGCAGAAGACAAATAGAATATCGAAACACAATTCCTACAAAAAACACAATCTGGGATTTTAAAGGATTTTACGTCGTTATTTTCTGTGTACATAAAACGGCTGACAACCAGGAATTTCAACACTCGGGAAATTTTTGAGAAGATAGAGAAAAATAAAAAACAAACAAAGTGACGATCTTCTGACTGCGGGGTAACGGTGACCTCGAGTAACAAGGGCTTACAGGTGCTCTAATAAGGTCATTCAAGGCGTAAAATAAATAAACTACTTAATTGTCCTGTGTGGTAAATTTACTCCAGAATTAAATAGGACAAGACAAGGTGACCTAATCTGACCTGACCTGACAACTAACCTAACCTAACCTAACCTAATCTAACCTAACCTAACCTAACCTAACTCTAACCTAACCTAACCTAACCAACTCTAACCAATCCCAATCCAACCTAACCTAATTGTAGATATTGTTTGAAAGGAAGAAAAAATAACACTTAATCATTAATCTTATTGTTGACGTTGTGGATTGATAAGCAAGTGACAGAAAAAACACGGAGGAGAACTGATATTGTTGACCTTTCACTGCCACAAATAAATAAACCACAAAGCACCACAACAAGTCAACAAAGACCAATAACAACAACAAACCACAACCACAACCACCATCACCATCACCACCACCACCACCACAATCCACCACCACCAAAGACCAATACCACTACAACAACACTACATCACCACCACCACCATCACCACCACCACCACCACCACCACCACCACCAAAAACAACAACAACAACAACAACAACAACAACAGAGAATAATATAGTTTTTTTCATTGTTTTTGTTTTCGAATCTGTCAAGAAGTAATACATGAACTCCAGACAAGACACAAACAAAAACAAGAGAGAGAAACGTGTCTTTAACAGCCGTTCGTAATAGTGTTGTGTGTTAAGAGTTTAGCCACAAAATAACGAGGAGCAGGAGGCGAGTCTGGGAGGGGATAAACTGGCCTGATTGTTGGGTTCTCAGGATTGCATGTTGGCGTGTGTAAGATGCTCGTTTAGGGGGATTTTTCTGTCAGGGCGAAACACAAATGTTGGTTCACTCTTTTCTACAGGATTTTGTGTCGTTATTTCTTATTGAACGTGGGTATGTCGGGGGGGGTGTATATGGGGGGTGGGTATAGGTGGGGGTAGTCAAGGTGAGGATGGGATGATGTTTTTGTTATCATTTTTATCGTGGTTAATTTTTTATCGTGGTTAATATAAGTAAAATTTATGTTTGGTAGATTTTGTGTTTATATGAGTTTATAATGTGACTCTCCCCTTATACGTTTTTCCCCAGCTCTCTTCACTACAACTCTCCACCTGTTGAACTCTAAGCTATGAGCACCTCCTTCTCTCCCACCTCGACTAACCTCCACACATTAAAGAGAAAGAAAGAGAAAAAAGCGTAAAGATAAACTCAAGCTTAAAGAAAAGTATTATGCAAACACCTGACATTAATAAAGATTATTATGATAAGACTTAACTCCGCGAAGAAGCATTTTTATAACACTTGACGTCGTGAAAAAGGTCTCATTATTATGATTTTAAAACTTTACCTCAAGATAAAGATTTAAGAGGATTTAAGCGCAATGAAGATGCATAATATAAGCTTTATTATATTACTTGACATCGATGAAAAAGACGATAAACGCCTGATACTATGAAAAACAAAAGAGCACCATCAAGACACTTCCCGCCAAGAAAATCCTCCACCTGTGAAAATAAACAGAAGAAAAAGACTTTACCACAACACGGGCCTTTTAACGTAGTCCATTAGTGATGTTATGTATTGTACGTGACGGTCGCTGAGGCTAACACAACACCTGACTAATATTATACTCGTACTCAAACCTAACTCAAACATTGTACTCAAACCTTTCTGAGACATTGTACTCACACCTTACTGCTAAATTACTTATACGTTTGACGGTAACTGTATGACTGGCTCAGTTTAGATTTATTCATTAAATTCGTAATACAAGTTTACATTAATACTACTAGGTTAGGTTAGGTTAGGTTAGGTTAGGTTAGGTTAGGTTAGGTTAGGTTTTCCCAGTATTCCCCAAACATCAACATCCTCACTATGCCCCTGTCAGTATCCTACGTCAGTATCCTACGTCCTTCCCCATCCTACAAAACATAGTCCTATTCTCCTACACACGCACCAAATTCCTCTTCCATCAAGCTTCCTACATCTATCTTCTTCTCTCTCTCTCTCTCTCTCTCTCTCTCTCTCTCTCTCTCTCTCTCTTTTACCTTCACTCAAAAAAATATAAAAGTCTTTCACAAATAAACTATCTTAAATGTTTGGTATTAAAAAAGAAATTAGAGAAAATGTGGAGAAAGAATTTATAAACTTGTATCCTTGTTAAAAATTCTTGAGCTACATTAAGTAATAATAAGTTAAAAAGAACGACGTTAACATGAATGAAATGGTGATGAAAGTGAGGCATATTTTTTGTACTTTACCTCACTTCTCTCATCTCATCTCACCTCATCTCATATCCCTGACACCTCTCACCTCACAGTATCACTTCACTACCTCAAATCTCACCTCCTCATACCTCATACCCTTACGCCTCAACCTCACACCTCAAAACCTTTCAAATCCTCATACCTTACACCCTAACATCTCACACCTCACACCTCAAAACCTCTCAAATCCTCATACCTTACACCCTAACATCTCACACCTCACACCTCACACCTCACACCTCACACCTCACATCAAGTAATTATATAATGTGTCTGAGAACATTACACCCAGCATCTGCCGCTACACCAGGTGACCGTGGTGGCCAGGGTCTCGGTGGGGGACAGTTGTATCTGCACACAATATATTGGTATACCCTCCAACTCTACCAGCGTTTGGGCCAAAGAAAAGTGCATTTCCATGTCATCTATTTTTCAATTCTTTGAAGTGGGTCGTTGCAAAGGCGTGGAAAGTGCATTCTCGTGCTTTCTATTGAGGAAATTCAATGCTTCATCCCTTAACCAATCAGATTATTCCTCGTTGAACTACCGGAACGGCCGTACAACGGGGGGGCTTTTCTCCCGAGGAAGAAAAATAAGCTAACAAGCTCTTCATCAATGCTCATACTGGCGGTTATGGTGGAACATCGGCCTGAGGAGGACAGTTTTAAGTAGGTCTTGGGCCTCGAGGCGACGCGGTGACCGACTCAGAGAGATCCAGAGTGAAAAGCTCTTCACAAGCGTCTGCCCCGGGGCTGTGGACACACGCGCACACAGGGATGGATAAAGGCATACACTCGGGCATACACACACGTGTAGATGCACTCATTCACACACACACACACACACACACAGGCATATGCACACGTGGAGATGCACACACACACACGGGCATATGCACACGTATAGATGCACTCATTCACACACACACATTTATTCATCAATTGTACTTAACATAAGAGAGGCAGACAGACAAACAGACAGGCAGACAGATAAACAGGGATACAGATAGAGAGAAGAATAAGATGACAGAAAGGTCCAGAGAGAAAAGGAGAGGATGAGAGAGAAGAAGACGAGAGAGAGAGAGAGAGAGGTGGGTGGAGCAGAGTAAGTGAAACGTGGGTGGCGTTGGCCGTAGACTTTCTCACCGCCTGCCTGAAATACTCGTGTCGGGTCGCGTCAGTCTCCTATACATTAATTCCTCTTACAGATTAGCCAATTCCTTACCCTATAGACGTACCTCATCACTGTATTGTCTAATATTAAATGCAGAGATAATGTAAGTTTTATATAGAGTTTGATGGTGAAATTACTGAAGAAAATGACGAATCCAACAGGTGAAATAAACAAGAATAAATTAATATACATTTTTGTGGGCGATAAAGACCAAATTACGAATATTTTAGTTGAAGGAAACGAAAATGCTTGAAGAATTTAACTGAGGCAAATGATAAACCTTGATCATGAAATTAGCTGAGGCAAACGAAAAGGCTTGACAAAGAATTCACCTGAGGGTTCTAATCATAAGACAAATTTTCAAAATACTTTGTAGTTCCAAGAAGCGTCTTTGGCTTAGGGTGAGTGAGGACATTTCTGATGTATGAAACTAAGAATTTTACCATTGTATCTGTCTCTCAGAAGCCATTTGTGCTATCGGGGTTGTCTCGGAAGCCATTTATGCTCCCAGCACTATCTCAGAAACCATGTGGGTGTGTTGCCTCCTGTCTTAGATTATGTATTTATGCCTACGTCACTTCCGTATGTAAACAAACCCTTTGGAGGCCGCCGCGGGGTGAACAACAACTTGACACATAATATTACCTGCCTATGTGTCGTGTGTGTAAAAGTAATAAACTGTACTTCTAGCTGAATTATCGGGGATTATCTGCGATGATGGATATATAATGTACCTCGTGCATTATAAACGCATTTATGTATACCGTAATTGCTTAACGTCTGTTTGTTAAGTACACATATAAGTAATTCACCTGTCTTTATATTATGTATATGTATTAGTAATATGAATACTGAAACTCATACAGGTAATACAATGGTCATACTCCCTCTCCTTAATTACACACACACACACACACACACTCAGGGTCACGTAATACGGCTTTCTATATAAGAGGGGAGACCTAACACCAAGCCGAGACTCGTACAGCGGCATAATGAAACCTAATTTTAAGTTAATACTCCACTGGACTCCATTAACTTCACACATAACTCTTAGTACAGTCTGGCTCATGTATCACACGACAGAAGTTATTGTGTTACCGAGTCAGTGAGGCATTAACTTTATAGCACAAATAATGAACTAATCAAAGAGGGTTTTATGGCGGAGTGGTGAAGGGAGGGGGATGAGTGGGAGTGGGTGTAGGGGGATGGGAGTGGGGTAGTTTAATGAGGCTATTCTGTTGTATGTAATAAAATCGTGTTGTCTGGGTTTCAGTTCAGTTTAATGCCAGTGTTTCATAAGTGACGGATTCTTTTTTTTTTAATTTGATTTTTTTTTTCAGTGTGAGAAAGTATTTGGATTTGTTTGTTTTGTAATCTAACCTAACCTAATCTAACCTAACTTAACCTAACCTGACTTATACCTCTGGCTAGATTATATGACGACAACACCAAGAACATATACATTATCTTGTTATCCAAAAGTATTATGAAAACAATAAACTAATAACTTGAAGTATAATGATGGTAATGGTGATAGATTTATACAATAGAATTTATAATAGTTTAAGACCAGAATGAATCGTGTTATTAAAAAAGTAGAAAAAAAAACAATTATTTATTTATTTTATTTATTTGTTTATTTATTTAGTGACGTTATTTAGGTTCATTCTCGCATTATGAAAATTAATAGACGCTGTTTGTGGATAATATATTACCTTTTGTCTATAGCGATAAAAACACCCATAGATGTATTTTAAACACACTATTGACATCATTCTGTGTTAAAATATTGATACTCCGTCTGCGTGTTTATTGTTGTGCCAGATGCATTCTAGCGTGAAGACAATGACAGCAATGAAATAAAGCGAAACCTCTGTTTAGCGGACTATATGGAGATAAAGTCCGTTATATCGAGGGTCCGTTAATGTGAAACCTCTATTTAACGGACTATATGGAGATAAAGTCCGTTATATTGAGGGTCCGTTAATGTGAAACCTCTATTTAACGGACTATGTGGAGAAGAAAATCCGTTATATCAGAACGTTTTGGCCTTGTCTTAGAACGTATCAGAAATTTTTTGGTCCTTCCCTGCGAACGTACGGGCGTGGGAACGGACATACGGACGGGAACGGACGTACGGACGGAAACGGACGTACGGACGGAAACGGACGTACGGACGGAAACGGACGTACGGACGGAGATTCTGGGAGGTGAACAAGAGAGAGAAAAATATCAAGTGAATTTACTGAGGGTCACGACAGACAGACAGACAGACAGACACACAGAGACAGACAGACAGACAGACACGGACACACACACATAGAGGAAAAGAGAGAGAGAGAGAGAGAGAGAGAGAGAGAGAGAGAGAGAGAGAGAGAGAGAACGGATAGGAAAGACACGGAGACAGAGAGAGGCGGAGAGAAGCAGTGAAAGAGAGACTCAGAGAGAGAGAAAGAAAAACTGAGAGACATACAAAGAGACACAGAGGGGGGAGATAGAGACGCAGAGAAGGAAAGACAAGGACACAGAGAGAGACAGAGAGACAAAGAAAAAGACAGAGAGGGAGAGAAAGAAATGAAAAAGAATTAAAGAGTGAAAGAGACAGTGACAGATAAAGTCAAGATGAAGGGAGAAATATAAAGAAAAATAGAGAGAGAGAGAGAGAAAGAGAGAGAGAGAGAGAGAGAGAGAGAGAGAGAGAGAGAGAGAGAGAGAGCTAAATATCAATTTCTCTTACCATGCTGATCATTTTCTCTCTGTTTCAATTTACATGATTCTCTTATTTTAAAACAGAAAGGGAGAAAGAAAGTTAAAATAAGAGAGATACTTGAGATAAAAAGGGAGAGAGAGAGAGAGAAGAGGAAAATAGTGTTATTATTATTATTATTATTATTATTATTATTATTATTATTATTATTATTATTATTATTGTTGTTGTTGTTAAAATCGCCTACAAAAAATTATACACATGCTCCCTGCGAAAAAGAAGAATTTACCCCCATCTAAAATGCAAATCCTCCTCCCCAACCCCCCACCTCCCCCCTCCCCCCACCTCCTCCCCTACTCCTCAACCTCCTAACCCCTCAACACCCCCTCCCAAACCCCGTCTTCCAATTTCATATTCATTAAAAGACAATTTGCAACGCACACACACACACACACACACACACACACACACACACACACACACACACTCCTGGCCTCCTGAACACACGCGATAAGGATGTGCACGTAACCTGTATTTAGTGAGGAGTAGTATCAGTACGGCGTATTCACCCTTCCTTCATTTCATTTTTTCTTTCCTTCATTTCTTTCTTTCCTTCATTTCTTTCTTTCATTCCTTCATTTCTTTCATCTTTCTTTCTTTCTTTCCTTCCTTCCTTCATTTCTTCTCCTTCCCTTCCTCACTTCCTTCCTGCCTTCCCTCCCTCTTTCAATCATTACCTTCATTATATTCTTCCCTTATTCCCTCAGTTCTTCTCTCTCTCTCATTCCCTCCTTCCTCCCTTCCTCCTCCTTCCCTCCTTCTCTCCCTCCCTCCCCCTTATTCACCAAGAGGAACAAAAAGAAAATTGTCGTCAAGCAAAAAAAAAAAGTAAAAAAAATAATAGTGTTCTTCAGATTATATTGAGGCCACGAAAATTGGATGGTAGAGAGAGAGAGAGAGAGAGAGAGAGAGAGGAAAGAGAATGAGAGATAGAAAGAAAGCCACCTCACCTCACCTCCTCCCTCACCTCACCTTTCTCAGTGGAGGCTCACCAGATACAGTAAACAAGGTGACTCCATAACAACACGCCACCCAGCCTTCATCCTATCTGTTCGAGAGAGTCTGGTGGAAGCGGCTTTATTAGGCCTGATACCAAGACTTATTTGTAGTGTGGTGGAGACTTATGATACATTGACACACACACACACACACACGTAAATACATATACTCATAAAAATACATATATACATTCATTCACATATATACAATATACATACACACACGCTGTACATATTTACAGACTAAATCTATGTCTCAAATAGATAATAAATTAAATATATTTGTAAGTACCTCATCATTGGAAGGTTTACCTCCTAACCTAAAACAACATCTCTCTCACCACCACCACAACAACAACATCTCTTCCACCTGCTCTCGACCATTTACAATATAATCCTCTCCTGTCTCATTCTATCTCAACCTGACGCCACGTACACAGTAAGTTGGAAGCTTGGAGTTGACTGGCAAATATTCCAGGCACGAGAAGGTTGAGTGGGCGATACACAGGCAGGGGCCAAAGTTCGTGTACCTGAAGTCTATAAAAGGTGTTGGACTTGGTGTTTCGTAACCTGACAACCATTTCCCTCTAACTGACCTGCATTCTAGCGTTCACTTTGGTCGCTCTTTTGATGTTGGTGTTTTAACCCTGACTAGTGTCTTTTATTCACAGCAGGGTTTTCTTTTTAAATACCTCTACTGTTACCCTGTCCTTGTACGGGTTTATTTTTTCTGTTTGAATATACGGTGGGGAAATTTTGGGGAAAAAAAATACGGTGGGGGAAAAATTGGGGAAAAAAAAAGATACAGTGGGGGAAAAATTAGGGAAAAAAGAGTAAATGAAAATTAGAGTTGGGTTTTTTTTTGGCTTTTTGGTTTTAAGTGATAATTAGTGTTCGTATGTTAACACTTATTTGATGGCACGTGTTTGTGTGTGTGTGTGTGTGTGTTGTGTGTGTGTGTGTGTGTGTATTTGTTTCTGTCTGTGTCTATGTATATCTTTGTTTTTTTTCTCAATCTATTATTATATTCCAATAAAACAGAAGTATATTATTGTATTATCTTCTAACCACTTACTTATTCCATCATTTATCAGTTATTCCCTACATAAACCTTACATTACGTTTCCTTCTATTTCCCTCTTTTATTTGAGATTCTCTGTGTCTCCTTCATCATCCACCCCACACACGAGGGAAATTAAAAGACGACGAGAAGGTTATTTCTTTCTATACTTGTTCCTACTTTATTCTCTTCTCTTATTCCTTCCTTTCTCTGGTGTTTCTCTACTCCCTTCAGCTATCTCGGTCAAAAGGAAGGAGGGAGGAGATGGTAGACTACGTTAGGTGAGGTGAGGTGAGGTGAGGTGAAGTTTAGGTTAGGTTAGCTTTAGGTCAGGTTAGGTTAGGTCAGGTCAGGTTAGATTAGCTTTAGGTCAGGTCAGGTTAGGTTAGGTCAGCATATAGTTAGCTTTTAGGTCAGGTTAGGTTAGGTCAGGTCAGGTTAGATTAGCTTTAGGTCAGGTCAGGTTAGGTTAGGTTAGCTTTTATATTAAGTTAGCTTTTAGGTCAGGTTAGGTTAGGTCAGGTCAGGTTAGATTAGCTTTAGGTCAGGTCAGGTTAGGTTAGGTTAGCTTAGGTTACCATTAGAAAGTTTATATTAATGCTAAAATAACCTAAAACAACTATAATTCAGGTTTATCATCTGACTTCCCCCCAACATAATTTACTTCGTTTCAATTTTACCTTCACGTTACGTTATATAAATCAAATACTTTACAACAACCAATCAAATTTATAACGCCCAAAACTACGTAACATTATTTAAAACAGGTATATGACGGTTTAAAAGGTATAGGACGGGTTTAAAGACAGGTATAGGACGGGTTTAAAGACAGGTTTAGGACGGGTTTAAAGACGGTATAAAACGGATTTAAAGATAGGTTTAGGACGGGTTTAAAGACAGGTTTAGGACGGGTTTAAAGACAGGTTTGAGACGGGTTTAAAGACAGGTATAGGACGGGTTTAAAGACAGGTATGGACGGGTTTAAAGACAGGTTTTGAGACAGGTATATGCGGGTTTAAAGACAGGTATAGGACGGGTTTAAAGACAGGTATGGATGGGTTTATGAACAGGTATAGGACGGGTTTAAAGACCAAGTATGGACGGGTTTAAAGAACAGGTTTAGGACAGGTTTGAACAGGTATAGGACGGGTTTAAAAACAGGTATGGATGGGTTTATAGACAGGTATAGGACGGGTTTAAAGACAGGTATAGGACGGGGTTAAAGACAGGTTTAGGACGGGTTTAAAGACAGGTTTGGACGGGTTTAAAGACAGGGTTTAGGACGGGTTTAAAGACAGGTATAGGACGGGTTTAAAGACAGGTTTAGGACGGGTTTAAAGAACAGGTAAGGTTTAAGACAGGTATAGGACGGGTTTAAAGACAGGTATGGGACGGGTTTAAAGACAGGTATGGATGGTTTATAGACAGGTAAGGACGGGTTTAAAGACAGGTATAGGACGGGTTTATAGACAGTGTATAGGACGGGTTTAAAGACAGGTACTGGATGGGTTTATAGACAGGTATAGGACGGGTTTAAAGACAGGTATAGGACGGGTTTAAAGACAGGTTTAGGACGGGTTTAAAGACAGGTATGGACGGGTTAAAGATAGGTATATGACGGGTTTAAAGATAGGTTTAGGACGGGTTTAAAGACAGGTATAGGACGGTTTGCAAGTCTTAAACAGGTTTAAGACAGGTACAGGACGGGTTTAAAGACAGGTATAGGACGGGTTTAAAGATAGGTATATGACGGGTTTAAAAATAGGTTTAGGACGGGTTTAAAGACAGGTTTAGGACGGGTTTAAAGACAGGTATAGGACGGGTTTAAAGATAGGTATATGACGGGTTTAAAGATAGGTTTAGGACGGGTTTAAAGACAGGTATAGGACGGGTTTAAAGACAGGTATAAGACGGGTTTAAAGACAGGTACAGGACGGGTTTAAAGACAGGTGTTACTCTGTATGTCCAATTTTTGTGCAGTTGAACCCTTGAGTACCAACTAATAGAGATGATTTCGCCAACTCTCACCACAACTTCGCCAATAAACACTTAACTTCGCCAACTCTCCAGCTAACTCGCCAACTCTCACCAGCTAACCGCCAACTAAACACCTAACTTCGCTAACTCTCACCAGCTAACTTCGCCAACTAATCACCTAACTTCGCCAACTCTCACCAGCTAACTTCGCCAACTAAACACCTAACTTCGCCAACTCTCACCACCTAACTTCGCCAACTCTAACCACCTAACTTCGCCAACTCTAACCACCTAACTCTCTACCTCATACACATCTCTTAATAAAAAAAAGTAAATATACCACCTCGCCAACTTGAAAACCTCCTGAACGTTTATCACTGAAAATTATTAGTATTCCCAGGTTTACGAGTTACTGCTCCTCGCTACCGTGTTATTTCGCCGCCATTAACGGAAACACATCAACTGCTGGTTATAAGAAGACTAAAAATGAGTTCTGGCTTCAACGCGCCTTGCCTAGGTTGTGTGAGGGGGAGGGGGAGATGGGAGGGTGGAGGGGGGGTTGTGTGGTGGGGGGGTTGTGTGGTGGAGGGGGTGTGGATGTGTGTGTGTGTGTATGTGTGTGTGGGGGTGATGGAGTGTGTCTTAGAGTCTGTGTGTGTGTGTGTGTGTGTGTGTGTGTGTGTGTGTGTGTTTGTTTGTTTGTGTGTATGTGTACATTTGTGTCTATATATATATATTAATACGTGTGTACACCTTTCCTCTGAGAGAATAAAACACACAAAAGTTTCCAAACGACGATAAATTGTTCACATGGAAGCCAATTAACCGATGCTCTCTACACCTGAACTAAACCGCTCACAGGTAACACAGCCCAGACACATACCACACCACACCACCCCATACCACACCACACACCACCACACACCACCACACACCACACCACCACACCCCAACAAAATTCCCAATCCCATTTTTTCCCCATTTTTTCCCTCCAATTACACGTGACGTCATCCACAGCATCACCACCAAACACACAAGTTGGTTCAGCTTCGTCTCTCCTCAGCTGTGAGAATGAAAGACCCAACAGTAGTGGTAATAGAAGAGGTCGGAGCTGTAGTGTTTACTGCCTGGAACTGAGAGATGATTGCTGGGGTAGGAAGAGCTGCCTGCTGGGTGTACTGATTGTAACAACACGCCAGGGAGGAATAAGAGAGAGAGGGAGAGAGGGACGGAGAGAGAGAAAAAGAGAGGGAGGGAGAGAGATACAGAAAGAGAAAGAATATGAGAAATAAACTGAGAAAGACATAGAGATAAAAATATATAGAGACAGAAAAAGACAGAGAAAAGGACAGACAAAAAAACAGACACAGAAAGAATGAAAAAGTGATATAGAAAAACAATGACAGACAGACAGACAGGTAGAGTAAATGAAAGGAAAAAACACCAAAATAACTAATAATATTACATGAAAATATCGACTAGTTTACTTTTAATTAACAACTGTAACATAACTATTACTCACCCGTAAACTCTATCCTACGTAACATAATTCCCCAGTGGTATTTACAGGACAATAATTTACGACTAATAACTTACTGTAACTTGGATTTAACCTCAAAAAAAATTACATCTCCGTAATTATAAGACTCTAAGGTTTCGGACTTGAGAGACTTATAATACATAGTCATTAATTACCTTGAGTCATAGTTAAAGGGAAAATTATACCGCATAAGTATATAACATCCATCAGTTAGGTCAGTAAAGAGCTTTAATTTTGATCTAAAGGGAAACACACATTACGGTTTCTCTCTCTTCATATGACTTTTTTTGTAATGACGTCAGTCCAAATCTCACTAATATTTTCGTTTCTCAATTTTTGTGTTTTTACTTCAATAATCACTAATCGCTAATGACTTTACCTGTGTGTATTTTTTTGTATGTTTTTTTTTTACTAATAGCTAATGACATTACTGGGAATTATGGAAAATTATTCACCTGAAAATATCCAAATGACGTATTGCAGACACATGAATTTAATATTTCCTGCAATGGATAAGCATTTTAGATTAAATTCCCCGAGAAAACTGAGACGAAACGTGATGTAATATTCTGACTGTAGTGTATCAGCTGTAATAGTTCAACAAATATTTTCACCTCTATTATTTCAACAGTAATATTTCACCTGTAATATTTCACCTGTAATATTTCTCCTGCAATATTTCACCTGTAATATATATTTTACTGTACTATTTCGCCTGTAATCATGACTGGAGGATAATCAGGTGTCATGTCGTTGAACCAATGCTGGAAATGTCTATATCTTTGGCTGGTAATACACGTGTAGTTCCTCTTGTTCTGTTTAGGCGTGTGTCGGAGAGAGAGAGAGAGAGAGAGAATAATTAAAACAATAAACAAAACAGAATAAAACACAGTTAATTATCACCTACCATATGGAACACCCAGACTAATTACCTCTGATTAAGGTATGGTAGACTGAACCAGCCTCCCACTCACCTGTCAACAGTCAAGGTTTATCTCACGACAGGATTTACTGCTATGAAGGACCTACCGGATGCTGGGCCCGAATATATGATGACTTGGGCGAATGATAAATGTGTGTGTGTGTGTGTTTATATATGTGTGGGTGTGCGTATGTGTGTGTGTTTAGACAAAGGTATAGTAAGGTATCTACGTTGTATTTAGTAATTAAAACTATCTCCTAGAACTATCTCCTATTAAAACTATCTCCTAGAACTATCTCTTATTAAAAACTATCTCCTATTAAAACTCTCATATCAAAACTATCACCTACTATGATTGTCTCCTGTTAGTACTTGGAGATCATCTGGCCAAGTCAGCATGGCGGTATGGTAAATAAAGTCTACGGACATACCTACCCGCGTTTCACTATCTCCCGCCTCTACCACAACAGTCCCCCGGGAGAGACTTGGCGTTGAACTTATGACAATCGAAATGGAACTTTTATCACCAATTCATTTATAATCGTAACATTAATTAAGTTGTTTCAGATTGTTACTTGTGATATTGTGGAAAGTTACATCACACTGAGCCATGAGTTTATGAGATTTGTTCTGGGCAACACACACACACACACACACACACACACACATACACACACACACACACGCACGCAAGACATGTGCACCTTTCGTCTTTCTCCTCCCCTTAATACCTCCTCTCTCTCTCTCTCTCTCTCTCTCTCTCTCTCTCTCTCTCTCTCTCTCTTCTTATAAACACGGTGATTCCTCTTCGAACATCCAAGACACACAAGCACTAGAAAAGCAGTTCCTCGCCCCCCCACCCCTCACCCTCTCCTCCCTCTCTCCCTCCTTCTCCCTCCTCTCCCTCCCTCCCCTCTTCCCTCTCCCTCCCTCTCCCCTCCTTCCTCCCCTCTCCCCTCCTCCCTCTTCCCTCTCCCTCCCTCTCTCCCTCCTTCTCCCTCCTCTCCCTCCCTCCCTCTTCCCTCTCCCTCCATTCAGACAACATTACGTCCAGATTGCTCCCGTCTCCTTCAAACACTAAAACTTTGCTGGTTTAACTTGCATTCACTTTCAGCATCTTCCTCCTCCTTGCATACTTCACCGAGAGAGACTTGGAATGTGACGCTCAAACTGGTTAAGAAAACATAAGAGAGAATTTAGGGTGGGGAGTGGGTGGGAAAGTGGGTGGGGTGGGTGGGGGAGTAGGTAAGGTGGGTGGGGAAATAATAGTGTCGTATTCAGGTAATATTTTTGTAAGGATGTAACTGTGTGTGTGGGTGTGTGTGTGAGTGTGTGTGTGTGTGTTTAATTCTTGACTACTACACTGTATGAAGTTTGTAATCCTATTTATAAAGTCAACAAGACACTAACTCTCTCTCTCTCTCCCTGTATGCTAAGTTGTCTCTTGGTGTGCGTCTGTGTGTCTGTGTCTGTCTGTGCCTGTCTGTGTCTGTCTGTGCCTGTCTGTGTGTGTCTGTGTGTGTGTTTGCTGCCGTCACTTCCCTCAGCTCACAGTTCGGACACTTGCCTATTAAACAACTTGGTGTGACCCGGCCGCCTGACCTCCCTCTTAACTCGTAGTGAAGTTGTGTGTTTAATCCCGAGGTTGTTGTGTTGTGTGACCTGACCTGACCTGACCTCCATGTTAAGGCAGGTTCTATTTATGGGAGGTCATGTTAGGGATACCAACTTTATATGTGGTTATTTTTGGTGTGTGTGTGTGTGTGTGTCAGTTAGTTTAGGGGTTCAAGGTTAGCATGATATTAATTTTGGGCCCAAGGACACACACACACACACACACACACACACACACACACACACACACTATGGAGCCCGCTGCCGTGAATACTTAAACATGATATCGTACACAATTGATCTAATCAGCAATTATGTCTATTAATAGATTACATATAAATTACAATTATATTTACAGAGTGAATAAAACCAATTTCTATCCACTGATGCTTATGTTTATAATACCTCTCTTTAATTACGCATAACTTGCCTGGTTCACATAAATATCCGACTGAGCGATATAAGAATGGCTTCAGTGGATGCAGTAAGATAGTGACGCCACACCAACAACACAGCCTGGGTCGGATTCAATGATGTAATAATAATAATAATAATATATCAGACATATTTTTTTATAACAACCAAACATAAACTTTTACATGAGAATATAATAGTAACCAAAAATTTTAGTTTTATTTAAGTTTGTTCATCACGTGGTTGGGATGTTCTTAACTAGACAGCATAAGAACATTAAGTGATCGTAGTTACTGTAGTTAGTTATCGTATCTTACAATAAATACACTGACTCAACAAGGTAACTGATTATATTAAAAACATTTATCTCATGATGTTGATAGCCGGGGAACACTACCAGTTAAAGACAACATCTAAACATTTGTATCACTAAACATCTACAACGGGAGGAGGTATTTAACATCAACAAGGAAATATAGTCTTTTATCTGCTGTGGCCTGAAGGAGTATATCTGCTGAGTTCTGACTAGAGGTGACCATTTATAACCACCCAAAAAACTATCTATACTCGGGGTGATCGATAAATTTCATAATGAACACTATGACTCCTGTTGTCTCGGTAGGGTTGTCAAAATCCTTCGTCCGTTGTGTCATATTTTTTCATCACAATTTTGTATAGATTTTTTTTTAAGTGACTAATAGTTCTTCTCTTTTGTTCAGGTTAATGAATCAAAATAAATCAATGAAGAAGGACGAGATTTTAATAATAGAGGAGGTGAATGGACGACACCCAGACCCCCCAGACAGACGTATGGTAAGTGATCGATGAGACAACCAATTCACTTGTTATAATCAGAAATCCGTATGTACGCCTATTGAAATCATTAATGTGACTTGAGCCTTATCTAAGAGAATGTTAATCACGGGTTTTGTTAGTCTATCGATAAGAAATGTTCATACACATAGGTATCTCGTCCTGCGTTCAGTGACCAATAAATGCGTTGAGAAATTGAGAGCTTAAGTCACTTGTTCCTTGTGGTGTCAGGTGTCGTCTTGTTGATAAGTTCATAACAGAGGTTCAAAGTTCACACACACACACACACACACACACACACACACACACACACACACACACACACACAATAAAAACAATATCATGTCAACTCTACACCTCTGACATGATTCTACAGCTCAATCACTGCTTCAAAGATAACAAGGATGTCAATGGCACTGTTTCACCTGAATCAAACGAAGCTTCTCACCTGTTCCCGAACCCTTAATGATGAAACCTATACAAATTGATGAAGGGGTAACACCTGTCCTAGAGGAAGTTATTGTTTGAACGAGTGAACATTGATTCTCTTGTTCTCTAATAACATTGATGCATTGTTCAGCCAGATGGTTGCTAACACGGCAGGTGGTAATATTGTCACCACATCTGTTTGAGTCTCGTGTTTGGAAATATTGCTGAAATGTCTAATCAACTTGCTTTTTTTTTTAATTACGTTTTTTTTTCTTGGTTCACACGTTATTGGTGATACTTGATCCAAACGTTGGGTATTAAGAGATGGTTAAAACGTTGCCGTTCCATCTAACCTAAAAACGTTTCTTCTTCAACTTAAGATAACACTGCTTCTCCTGAGCTGGTCTGAACGTTAATAATACATCCAACTAAAAGGTTATCTCTTCACCTATTCAGAACAACACTGGCACACTTAGTCAAAATTATATCAACCTTATTCTCGCTAATTTAAACCACACAAACACCTGTAATTAATCACACCAGGAAAGAGAACCCACGGAAAACACCTGCAGAAGGATAGGTTAATTTTTAGATGGTTTTAAATACCTACCCCCTCCTCCACCTCCACCTTTAGGCCTCTGGAACAGAATTAATTAAGGAGAGGTAAGGAAAAAATTAGACAAGGTAAGTTCAAATGAGTGACGTCAGGTAATTAGATTTAACAAGGAGATTACAGGGTGACCAGGTGGGGAGGAAGGGGGAATAGGTTGGTTCTAGGGATAAACAAGATGGTTTTGGGGTGTACACAAAATGGCTCTGGGGAGGTCAGTGAACGAGGAGGTCAGTGAACGAGGAGGTCAGTGAACGAGGAGGTCAGTGAACGAGGAGGCCAGTGAACGAGGAGGTCGGTGAACGAGGAGGTCAGTGAACGAGGAGGTCAGTGAACGAGGAGGTCAGTGAACGAGGAGGTCAGTGAACAGAGGTCAGTGAACGAGGAGGTCAGTGAACGAGGAGGTCAGTGAACGAGGAGGTCAGTGAACGAGGGGGTCGGTGAACGAGGAGGTCAATGAACGAGGAGGTCAGTGAACGTGTGTATAGGTTGGTGAACGTGGGGTACGTTCAGGTGAGTGTGTTACCTGTGTTCATTATTCACGTTTATGATTCGTACAGTACAGGAAGAGCAGCGACCAATATGTACTAAAGGGGGAGAGAGAGAGGGGGGAGAGAGAGAGAGAGAGAGAGAGAGAGAGATTTACAAAGGAAACATTGGAAAATTTAGTATATTATCCATACTCTAATACACACACACACACACACACACACACACACACACACACACACACAATATCTCTCCTCCCGAATAATTTAATCAAAATATTTTAACAAAAAGAAAAATAGTACATTTTATTTGCTATTGGACTGTAGTGTAACCTGCCTACTTCACCCTTATGAATGTCTGTCTGTCTGTCTGTCTGTCTGTCTTTTTATGTCTGTCTATCTGTCTGCTTGTTTATCTCTCTCCGTCCTTCCATCCATTCACCCACGAAACAACAACGAAAACAACAAAACAACTACAAAAACACCAACAAAAATAACAACAAAACAACAACAACAAAACAACAACAACAACAATAACAACACCAATAACAACAACAACAACAACAACAACAACAACAACCATAATAACAGACTCCTCACTTAATGGCTGACTAGATCTATCCCTCACAGGCCTAACCTTACAGCCAACGCATATGTCTATTAGTATTAAACCCCCAAAACTTTACTCCGACATTGGCTGTGGACAGGACCAACATCTAAAGAGTCATCCGGACGGGAAATTGGGTCTGTCAAAAACCTCTTTTCTCTTATCCTTTATACGCTTTTCTCTTGTAGTTCACATCCTGAAAACAGCCTTTGGTTTTGACGTATTTTGAGAGATTTTTCCGCTAATATCACGTACCATTGCTGCCAGGCGTAAGATAACTCTACTGCCAGGTGTAGGATAACTCTACTGCCAGGTGTAGGATAACTCTACTGCCAGGCGTAGGATAACTCTACTGCCAGGTGTAGGATAACTCTACTGCCAGGTGTACGATAACTCTTCTGCCAGGTGTTCGATACACTACTGCCGGGCATACGATATGCTATTGCCAGGCGTATGATAGAATTGATGCTGCCATACGTACTATACACTACCAGGCGTACGACAACACTACTGCCAGGCGTACGACAACACTACTGCCAGGCGTACGACAACACTACTGCCAGGCGTACGACAACACTACTGCCAGGCGTACGACAACACTACTACCAGGCGTACGACAACACTACTGCCAGGCGTACGACAACACTACTGCCAGGCGTACGACAACACTACTGCCAGGCGTACGACAACACTACTGCCAGGCGTACGACAACACTACTACCAGGCGTACGACAACACTACTGCCAGGCGTACGACAACACTACTGCCAGGCGTACGACAACACTACTGCCAGGCGTACGACAACACTACTGCCAGGCGTACGACAACACTACTACCAGGCGTACGACAACACTACTGCCAGGCGTACGACAACACTACTGCCAGGCGTACGACAACACTACTGCCAGGCGTACGACAACACTACTGCCAGGCGTACGACAACACTACTACCAGGCGTACGACAACACTACTGCCAGGCGTACGACAGCACTACTACCAGGCGTACGAACAAACTGACGTCTGGAGCCTCTCAGAGCAGTCAGAGTGATACGGATCAGTGTAGGGTGATTTAATCTCTACTTTATCCAATATTTTTAGGGAAATAGTCTCCTTGAAGTAGTCTTTGGCATATATACAAGGGAAAGAGTATAGCTGCTTATGTAAACACGACTCGGTAAACTTCCTTCTTGTCTTCCCAACGGAATTAGATGGCAACCTTTGTTTTTTTGGTCGGCGGGATATGGTCAGTCTCTCTCTCTCTCTCTCTCTCTCTCTCTCTCTCTCTCTCTCTCTCTCTACAGACCTTACTGTGGGTCTTCGGAAGTTTCGTTCGGGTTCCCAAGTAAAAAAATTGTTTATTTAGTTATTTTGTTTTACACTTTACAGCCAGAGAGAGAGAGGGGGGGGGGAGGTAGCGATAGAGAGAGAAAGAGGGAAAGGCAGAGAGAGATAGAGAGAGAGAGAGAGAGACCAGAAACAGACGAAAAAACAGAGGAAAACACACACACACACACACACACACACACACACACACACACACCTATCACAATAATAAACAAGAAATCCTCAGAATGAAAATTATCAACACACTATTAACTCAATAAGCTGAAAGACTTTATCAGCTTAATTAGGATCATTTATATCGTCCTCATCTCGTCAGCTCATTACCAACCAATTAAAATTATTGGAATGAATATCTGAGATTAGCATCGTTATAGAGTCTGTGTTTGAAGTTTTAAGATATCGTTCGTGTCAGGGGTCAAAGTTGGCAAGATACTGTGTGTGTGTGTGTGTGTGTGTGTGTGTACGTCAACAATTAATCTTCCATATGAACAGAAACAAACACAGTACAAAAGCATTATAGAGGACAAGGAGGTGGAGGGGCTGCATGCTTTCACAAACACATAACAAACACAATAACAAACACAATAACAATAACGCCAACAATAACATTTCAACTCGACTCTACATCAAACGGCCAGCTATTCTTAACCCTCCCGTCCCCCTCCCTCCTCCCCCACCCCCCCCACAACCCCCTCCCGTCCCCCTCCCTCCCCCGTCCAAGGAGAATCACAAAGGACATCCTATTGAATTCAGATTTACTTTTGTGTTTATGATGTTCTTAGAATCACACAAGACACCCCCATCCCCCTGCCCGCCCGCCCCGCCCCCCCCCCCCGCCTCTCCCTCTCCCAGGATACGTCTTTCATACACAGGCTAAAAGAACTCACGAGCCAATGCCATGGGTTAACACACACACACACACACACACACACACACACACACACACACTGGGACATTTGGTTCACTCACGTAGACGATTATACAGTCACCTTCAAACAGCGTTGGTAATCGATGAGAGGAGAAAGAGAGGAGAAGAGAGAGGAAAGAGGAAATATGACAGGTTGATATATTAACACCAGCCACCAGACTTTAACATGGTCTACACACACACACACACACAGGACAGTTCTCTCACACACACAAACACCACCTCCACACACACACACACACAAACACCACACACACACAACACCACCACCTCCACACACACACACACACAACACACACACACACACACCACACACACACACACACACACACACACACACACCACACACACACACACACACAAACACCACACTCCACACACACACACACACCACCTCCACACACACACACACACACCTCCACACACACACACACACACACACACACACACACACACACCTCCACACACACACACACACAAACACCACACACACACACACACACACACCTCCCACACACACACACACACACAACACCACCTCCACACACATACACACACAAACACACCACCACCTCCACACACACAAACACCCCCCACACACACACACACACAAACACACACCCCACACACACACACACACACACACCACCACCCCACACACACACACACACACACACCACCCACACACACACACACACCACACACACACACACACACACACACAAACACCACCTCCCACACACACAAACACCACCTCCACACACACACACAACACACCACACACACACACAAACACCCCCCACACACACACACACACACACACACACACACACCACACACACACACACACACACAACACCACCTCCACACACATACACACACACACACCACCTCCACACACACACACACACACACACACACACCACACACACACACACACACACACACAACACACCACCTCCACACACACACAAACACCACCCCACACACACCACACACAAACACACCCCACACACCCACACACACCCACACACACACACACACACACACACACACAACACCACCTCCACACACACACAAACACCACCTCCACACATAAACACCACACTCACAAACATCACCAACACAAACACAACCCACACAAACGCCCCCAAACACACAAACAAACACACATACAAACACCTCCTCTCAAACACACACACACAGGCATCAAGTGAGACGTGTCATAAAAGTAATCACAATTTGTTATCAATGTGAATTTTGCTCCCAGTATTGCCTAAGAGCAAGTCATTGTACTGCCGTAAATTCTGTAGCTGTGTGTGTGTGTGTGTGTGTGTGTGTGTGTGTGTGTGTGTGTGTGTGTGTGAACTAATATTCTGGTGTTGATATTTATTATGATTTTATAGGTAGAATTACTCTGGTGAAAGGGGGGAAAGGTGCATATTGGGGAGTGGAGGAGGAGGAGGGGAGGGGAGAGGAGGGGGTGGGGGGTGATAGTGAGAGGGAGGAGGAGGAGGAGGAGGAGGGGTCCATATCTAGGAGTTGGGTGGAGAGGAGAGGGGGGAGAGTAAAGGTGTGCATTACTTGGAGATGAGAGGGAGGGGAAGAGAGGGAGGAAGTACATTATTGCTGGGAGTGGAGAAGAGAGGGGTGAGAGAGGGAGGGGGAACGTGTGCATTACTTGGGCCTGATAGAGAGGGTGCAGGAGGCATATTACTGGAAATGGGGTGGAGGGGAAGGGGGGAAAGAGGGGTGGGGGGCAAGGGGAAGGTGTCCATTACTGAGAGTTGGGTGGAAGGATGGGGGAGGGGGAGAGGTAGGGGAAGAGGGAAGGGGGAACCTGGCCTCAGAGTGTAAAGTTGAAGGGGTTAGTTGGACATGCACTTACGGTACAGAGGAAGTTAGCTGTGTTGCCTGTCACCTGTTCCACCTTCCCAATAACTCGATTATATCAAGTCTTCGCTGAACATAATTTCACGTTTGTGTTTAATTAACTATTTATCTTATTATGAAATTTTTGTATAATTAGAATTTATTGATTATGTTCCTCGTAGTATTTTGGTAAGTTAGTTAGGGTTAACATGCATAGAGCTGACTTAATTATGTTTTCACTGGGGGAGTATAAGAATTACCTGAAGTTTAGACACCCATTTATACTTAATCTGAAGGTAAATCAATCTAATGTTGTCAGAAGAGGTTAGGTTAGGTTAGGTTAGGTTAGGTTAGGTTAGGTCAGGTTAGGTTAGGTCAGGTTAGGTTAGGTTAGGTTAGGGTAGGGTAGGGTAGGGTAGGGGTTAGGTTAGGTTAGGTTAGGTTAGGTTAGGTCAGGTTAGGTTAGGTCAGGTTAGGTTAGGTTAGGTTAGGGTAGGGTAGGGTAGGGTAGGGTAGGTTAGGTTAGGTTAGGTTAATCACCTGGTGTAATAAAGTAGGGTGTGTAATCTTCAGGTATTGGGAGAAATAATTACTGTACGAGTATATTAAAAACTGAAAATATAAAAAAATAGCAATGAATCTTTTGATGTCGACGGAGCATTTCACTCACCAGCCAACAGCCAATCAACTCCTCCAGTGTGTAGTGGTTGCTGAGGACGCCAAACACATCAGAGTGTCTATATAAACACAACACTTACCTATCTCTGTCCTTGATGTGTATTAACAAAAAACAAATAAATACATAAATATGATTTTAAATATACAGCCTTGGGAGGAGACATTCAGGTCAAGTCAGGTCACGGGTAGTCTATTTGACCTTGTTTGAACTGGCATTTGCTGTTCATGGTTGAGTTTTGAAAATGTTTTCGTCACTTCAATGGCCTGCACTCAGAGATTTTTTTTTTACTTCTGAGTACGATACCAACACCCCATTGAGAACATTTTGAGTACGATGATTTAATCCCTTGAGTACGATGATAAGCCTTTTAGTTATTAAATCATCGTACTCAGCGGATTAAATTATCATACTCAGTGGACTAAGTCATCGTACTCAGCGGATTAAGTCCTTACTCTCAAAAGACAAAAATAATATTACCCTCGACTATTTTAAACCACACATTGTATATATGAAAAATCCCTCGGAAGCAAAAGACATACATTAACCAAGTCGGTAAAGGTGGGTTCCAGATCCAGGTAAACACAGGTAAAACAGGTGAGCAACGTGAAGAACAATAACCCTCCGCAAAACACACGCGCACACACACACACACACACGCCCACACGCCCACACACACTTACTTTTGAACCACTATCAATGTTTAAAGTATTGTAATTCCTAATCAGCCAAGCCAGGTGGTCTCATTTGCATATTTTTGTCTCGTTCAACATAAAGAGATCTGTAAAACAAAGTCGTCAGGGTTATGTAGATTACGGTGGCTGTGTGTGTGTGTGTGTGTTTGTTCAGAGTAGGAAAATTTATGCTCTCTGTGTACGTGTGTGGGTGGGTGTGTGTGTGTGTGTGGGTGGGTGTGTGTGTGGGTGTGTGTGGGTGTGTTTTTGAGGGGGGTTACGGTAGGTTAGGTTAGGTTAGGTTAGGTACTCATTTCTTCACTTTCTTCATCCTCTTATTCATCATATCTTCCTTCTCCCCATTTATCAACCTTTATCCCTTCCCTCTCGTTATTTCCATCTTCATCTCTCTCTCTCTCTCTCTTATTCTTCATCTTCCACTCCTCTTCCTCCTTCTCCACATTTATCACCCCTACGCTTCGTCTCTTGTTATTCTTAAGTGCCTCATTTCCATCCATCACCCAGGTCCTTCACCTCTCCTTCACCCATAAGTGGAACCCGTTGTTTCGTGTGATCAAACCCCTTGTGTATGGAGTTGGAATCTGTATGGGAAAATTTGGTATCAGTTCAAGTAGAGTTGGAATTAATTTAAGTGGGATTGGAATTAATTTAAGTGGGATTGGAATAGATAGGATTGGAGTTAGTGTAAGTGGAAATGGATCAAGTGTAAATGGGATTGGAACCAAAATAAGAAACATCAGCTGGGTGTATGGTGAGGGCTACTGAGGGCTGGTGCAGGGCCTGTGGTGAGGGCTGGTGAGGGCTGGTCAGGGTGTATGGTGAGGCTGGTCAGGGTGTGTGAGTGAGGGCTGGTGGGGCCTGTGGGTGAGGACTGGTGAGGCTGGTCCAGGGTGTGTGGTGGGGGCTGGTGAGGGCTGGTCCAGGGGTGTGTGGTGGGGGCTGGTGAGGGCTGGTCAGAAGGGTGTGTGGTGAGGGCTGGTCCAGGGCCTGTGGTGATCAGTATCGACGCCTCCATATCGACAACTGTCATTACAACATGATTGCTCGCTAATTAACAACCCGTGAAATTGGTACTTAAAGGAAGGTAGTAGAGGGTGTAGGGTGTAGCGTACCAGGGTGTAGGGTGTAGTGTACCAGGGTGTAGTGTACCAGGGTGTAGTGTACCAGGGTGTAGTGTACAAGGGTGTAGTGTACCAGGGTGTAGTGTACCAGGGTGTAGTGTACCAGGTTGTAGTGTACCAGGGTGTAGTGTACCAGGGTGTAGTGTACCAGGGTGTAGTGTACCAGGGTGTAGTGTACCAGGGTGTAGTGTGTAGTGTACCAGGGTGTAAGCGCTTCAACGTTCAGGGTCTTTAAGCGTCGTTCACTAAAACAAACCAATTAAGACATTCTTACCGTTCCCAGCAGTGACTCGGAACGTCTTGTTATGAACGTACTAAAGGTGTATGTAATCCCTTTAAACAATCCCTTCAGACAATCCCTCAGACAATCCTTCAGACAATCCCTTCAGACAATCCCCCAGACAATCCCTTCAGACACTCCCTTCAGACAATCCCCTCAGACAATCCTTTCAGACAATCCCTTCAGACAAGCCTCTCAGACAATCCCTTCAGACAATCCCCCAGACAATCCCTTCAGACACTCCCTTCAGACAATCCCCTCAGACAATCCTTCAGACACTCTCTCTCACAATCCCTCAGACTATCCCTCAGACAATCCCTCACACAACCCCTTAGACACTCCCTCAAACAATCCCCTCAGACAATCCTTTCAGACACTCCCTTCAGACAATCCCCCAGACAACCCCTTAGACACTCCCTCATACAATCCCCTCAGACAATCCTTTCAGACACTCCCTTCAGACAATCCCCTCAGACAATCCCCTCAGACAATCCCTTCAGACAATCCTTCAGACAATCCCTCAGACAATCCCTCAGACAATCCCACAGACAATCCCTCTCTATAATTCACCAAATCTCACCATCGTCGTAAAAGTTTGGCGGCGGAGATAAAAACGACACGAACCAATCTGCCATTTAATTACCGCCCAGTGCAAAGTTCCTCTCTGGACCTAGCACTTGTCCCTGCCCATGTTGCAAGGATCTGTTTAATACATGTTGCAAGGTTTCCAGTGTGTGTGTGTGTGTTTTATGTTGCATGGTTTAGTGTGTTTTTGTGTTGTAAGGTCTCCTGTGATGTTTTATGTTGCATGGTTTAGTGTGTTTTATGTTGCAAGGTTTAGTGTGTTTTTTGTGTTGCAAGGTCTCGTGTGTGTTTTTGTGTTGCAAGGTCTCGTGTGTGTTTTATGTTGCAAGGACTTGTGTATTGCATGTTGATAAATTACTTGTTAAAAAAACACAGGAGTAGTTTATTTTGCAATTACCTTGTTAATATATGTTGCAAAAATACTTATCCGATACAAGATTAAGTTTGTTGCAAAAATAATTACCTTAAATATTGCAAGTATCAATTGAATTTGCTATTGAAGGGGATCAGTTTAATACAGTTAACAGGTATCAATTCACTGTATGTTCGTTGATCGCTTTATACCACAGTGCAACGATCATTTTAATGTATTTTGCTGGGATTATTGTATTCTATGTTGCAAGGATACGTTTATTGCATATTGCGAGGATCACTTGTTTGCTCTAGGGACAGGTTATTGCAAAGTTTACTGCATCTTAGAAGATTTTTATTTATTGTATATTGCAAAGGTATTTTTTTCCTTTGTTTTGGTTTTGTGTATTTGTTTTTGTTTTCTGTTTTCTGTGTTTTTTTTTGTTTTTTTTTTATTTGTTTAGTTGTTTTTTTTAACGAAGTAATGGATTAAGGACAGAAGGGGGTTGGTTATAACACAGTGTCTGACCATTGTGTTGAGTTGGGTTGGGTTGTTAGGTTGTTAGGTTGGGTTGTTTGTTAGGTTGGGTTAATTAGGTTATTAAAGGGTTGGGTTGCTTAATAGTTAGATAATATCAGGACAAGGGTGATATTTTATGTATGTAGAGAGAGAGAGAGAGAGCACGAGAAGGAGAATTAAGAGAGTAGGTAAAAAGGACGCCTAGCCAGCTTAGAAGTTGATCCCTCCAATTTTAACGCCAACCAATTATATTTCCTCGCCTCACTTGTCGAATTCCACAGTGATATAGGAAGTAAGAGTATGTATAATAGCATAACACGCACACACACACGCACACACACACGCACACACACACACAATATTGTCATTATTGGCCACACTATACCATCTGGCTTTCATTTATCAAGCAATTTTCACTCAATACAATCTTGATCACCACTACCAACCATTCACTCACTACCACCATCACCACTACCACCATTACCGCATCACCACTACCAACCATTCTTACTCACTACCACCATCAACACTACTACCATCACCACTACTAAACCATTCTTATCTACTACCACCATCACCACTACCAACCATTTTCCCAACATCAATAACACCATCATCACTACCACCATTACCATCACCACTACCAACCATTCCTTACTCACTACCACCATCACCACTACCAACCATTCTTTACTCACTACCACCATCATCACTACCACCATTACCATCACCACTACCAACCATTCTTTACTCACTACCACCATCATCATTACCACCATTACCATCACCACTACCACTACTATCACCCTTCCTATCACCTCCACCCTTAACCACTAGCATCTACCACTATCACCACCATCTTCTGCCCACCACCACTCCTACAGAATAGGCCTTTGATGTGATTGTTGTGTCAAAGTGAACTCTTAATGAGATTATCTGATCAATTTTTCACTCTGCCTCTCCCTCCTTCCTTCCTTCCTTCCTTCCATCCTTTATTCCTTCCCACCTTCCTTCCTTCCTTCCTTCCTTCCTTCCTTCCTTCCTTCCTTCCTTCCTTCCTTCCTTCCTTCCTTCATTCATTCATTCATTCATTCATTCATTCATTCATTCCTTTATTCCTTCCTCCCTTCCTTCCTTCCTCAAGATTTTCCTCCCTCCAACCTCGCTCCCTCTCTCCCTCTCTCCGTCACTCCCTCTAGACTTGCCTCTCTCCCTCCCTCCTTCCCACCGGACTTCTCCCCACCACTCTCTCCCACTAGACTTCTCCTCCTCCTCCTCCCTCCCTCCTCCCTCCTCCTCTCCCCTCCTCTACTTCATGTCTTAAGTGTGAAGGTCTAGCAGAACTTGAGGCGTTTCTTCTCCTCTTTTTCATTCTTTCTTCCTTCCTCTTCCTCAATTCCTCTCTCTTTCTTCCTTTCCGCCTCATTTTTATCACCCTTAACCACCATCTTCCTCTCTTCTCTCCTCTTCCTCCATTTGCCTCTCTTTCGTTATCTTTATTTCTCCTCATTCTATTTCCATCCCAATTTCCTCTCCTTTCCTGTTCTCTTCCTCCTTCTTTCTCCTCTTCCTCCTTCCTTCTCCTCCTGTTTTTATCCCTTGTTTACCTCCTTCCCTTCTCCTCAGAGTTTGCTTTTATCGCCTCCTGCTCCTCCTCTCCATTTATCTTCTCCTTTCAGCTGTTCTTCCATCTCTTTCCCGCCAGAGACGAGGAGGAGGCAGCTGATGGTCCCTCTTGTGCGGTCAGCTGGACAGACACTCCTAGCCTCTCTCTCTCTCTCTCTCTCTCTCTCTTCTCTTTATCTATCTCTACCTGCCTGCCTCCACCAATTTCACTCACAAAACTTGGGTCATTCTTCTCTTCTGATCTAATTGACTGTCTTAATATCTCACTTCAAAACAGGTAATTGTAATAGACTCGGTTCTAATATTTACTTGAACACGATCGGTCACTTTTGTTTTTCCTCACAAGGACAAAAAAAAATATAGATATGGGGTTTAAATGTTGTTTATATTTGTATTTGTGTGGGTTTTTTTACTTGTTTTCCCTGTGATGAGGGGAGAGAGAGAGAGAGAGAGAGAGAGAGAGAGAGAGAGAGAGAGAGAGAGAGAGATAAACTAATAATCAAATCTATTTCCATTTATTTATTTCAAATTTTCCAAACATTATAAAGAAAAATATTTAGAACAGTATTTTTTACCTGATGTAGATTTTTTCAGAAACTTTCTTTTTCTTCTTCCTAAAAATAAAAAAAAATCGAGAGAAAAAAAAAAAGAAAGCCTTGAACTTTCTTTTTTAATTTATGGTGAGAACTTTCCCTCACGTCTTACCTCCCGCTTGTCAGAACTACAGGTGAGAGAAAACGATTAAGGTTAGGTTAGGTTAGGTTAAGTTAGGTTTAAGCTGGGCTAGGCTGGGTTGGGCTGCGTTCCTTTATTTTCCTTCACCCAAAAGTTGTCAATATTGTACTCGTGCACTTTTAACCTGTTGAGTACGATGGTTTAATCCCTTGAGTACGTTGATTTCATCCCTTGAGTATGATTACTTAACGTACTCAGCGGGTTAATTAATGGTACTTAAATCATTGTCAACGGGTTAAATCATCATACACAAATACTTAAACCATCGTACTCAAAGTCTTCGTACTCAAGGAAATAAACCATCGTACTCGAGGAATAAATCATCGTACTCCAAGACTTAAACCATCGTACTCGAGGAATAAATCATCGTACTCCAAGACTTAAACCATCATACTCAAAGGAATAATCCATCGTACTCAAGGGAACAAGTCCTCGTACTCAAGGGAATAATCCATCTTACAAGCATTCCCTCACTTTATAGCATCAAAGGAGACAACAAGAATGATCTGTGCTGCAATTTGCCTTCTGAGGGTAGAGTTTTGACTGAACACTCGCCTATTTTCTCTTTCAAAAGCAGAAATATAAAGCAACAAGCACAGTAATTTTCTTTTTCATTCGCTGCCTGAGGAGATAACTGCCTCGTGTACCCAGCTAAGGTAGGAAGTAATCTACTGTTGCCTCGTGTATCCAGCCAAGGTAGGAAGTAAACTACTGTTGCCTCGTGTACCCAGCCAAGGTAGGAAGTAAGCTACTGTTGCCTCGTGTACCCAGCCAAGGTAGGAAGTAAGCTACTGTTGCCTCGTGTACCCAGCTAAGGTAGGAAGTAAGCTACTGTTGCCTCCGTGTACCCAGCCAAGGTAGGAAGTAAGCTACTGTTGCCTCGTGTACCCAGCCAAGATAGGAAGTAAGCTACTGTTGCCTCCGTGTACCCAGCCAAGATAGGAAGTAGTCGACCAAGCGATATTGTTTGTTTTATTTTTGCTTTTTCTTCATAATTCCTTTGTTTTAGTTAAGTGGAGAGAGAGAAAAAAAAAGAGAACAAGAAAGATGAGATAGAGAGAAAGAGAGAGTGAGAGAGAAAGAAGGAGGGTAGGTGGATAGAGGATAGATAACTAGAGAGATAGATACTCGTATATAGTGATTTAGAGAGAGAGAGAGAGAGAGAGAGCATCAATCTCCCTTTAGTTCTCTTGTAAACATTCACCCATTGGACCTAATCAACAGATGTTCCCAAAAAAGGTCGGCTGGACTCTGTAATTTACCTGAGCTTGATGAGATAGGGTCCTAAAGCCATTCCCTGTCGAACCCGGAAGCGAACCAAGAAACCGAACCCAAAACCGAACCCAAAACCGAACCCAGAACCGAACCCAGAACCGAACCCGGAAACGAACCAAGAACCTAACCCGATACCGAACCCAGAAACGAACCCGGAACCGAACTCGAAAATCCATACAAGAACCGTAGTGCTTGATTAGGTTAGGTTAGGTTTGCTTTGGTTAGGTTAGGTTACCATTAATGTATATCATCATCAGGTGAAGCAGGTAATTTGGGGTGCGTAATCTTCAGGTAATCTATAGTAAGAGTATTTTTCTTACCTGTAATTAAGAGATAATTAATTAATAAAAACATTACCCCTTTAACACAGGGAAGAATATTTACGTAATAACTAAAGAAATACAGATTAAATAGTAACTAAATTAGAACGACATTTAGTATAATAAAATGGTCTCTCTCTCTCTCTCTCTCTCTCTCTCTCTCTCTCTCTCTCTCTCTCTCTAATTGTGAAAGCTATTAATGGTGGTAACAAGGGAAAAAGACTGTCAAGATGTGAATTTGCTCTGAGATAGATTTCGCCATGTTTATCCCTGGAGGCGACGATAGTGGTGATGTGTGGTGATGTGTGATGTGTGGTGGTGATGGTGGTAGTGATGATGTTGGTGATAATGGTGGGGGTGGCAATGGTGGTAATGGAGGAGTTAATGGTGGAGAAATGGTGGTGATAGTGTAGATATGGTGGTAGAAGTGGTGTTGGTGATATAATGATGGAAGTGATGGAGAATGATAGTGGTGGTGATGGTGATGATAGAGGCAAGGAGGGTGATGAAAGGTGTACATATTATAACCTGTTTAAATCTCACCTGGATGCTCAAGGTTGTTTGGAGAGCTAACCAGGTGATTAGGAGACACGAATTTACATATTTATTCACAGCGTTACGATAAAGCGGGGAAGAAGGAGTGAAGAGAGAGAGAGAGAGAGAGAGAGAGAGAGAGAGAGAGAGAGAGAGAGAGAGAGAGAGAGAGAGAGAGAGAGAGAGGAGGTAGGAGAGACAGAGGAATAGACAGACAGACAGACAGACAGAAAGACAGACAAACAGAATGAGAGAAATAGAGAGAGAGAGAGAGTGAGAGAGAGAGAATGTAGCCTCACACTGCTCTATAACCTCTTACGCTTCTCTGCATACGTCAAGTCTAATCTACAGAACTAAACAAAAATGTACTAAAAATATTCTGTAACATTCAACCCCCATCGTGGCCACTGGATTCTGTTATACACACCTTTTGTAACCTGGATTTTGTAGTCTTTTTTTTTTTTGGACGCTACCACGGATACGATGGGTGCACAATAAACTAGCCTCTGCGATAAAATTCAATACTACAGGAATTCAGTATATAACATAATCACCAGTATCACCACCACCACCACCACTACTACCTTAACTACACCGCTCGTTAACTAGGCAGTCCCAGGTGTCGCACTAACTACCCCATGTCACGGAGTTTCTGTCACACAATTTACCTAATCGAAAATAAATCGATTCTACACTTCCGTTAATGGAGAGGAAGAAGAGGAGGAGGAGGAGGTGGTGGTGGAGGAGGAGGAGGAAGAAGAGGTGAAGGTGGAGGTGGAGGAGGAGGTGGAGGAGGAGGAAGTAGATTAGGAGGAGGAAGAGGAGGCGACTGAGAACTCAATGTTTATCTTAAGTAACACAAACAGTCTGTCCTTCCTCACCCCTGACCATGATTGTGGGAGACACACACACACACACACACACACACACACACACACACACACACACACACACACACACACACACACACACACACACAAACACACACACACACACACACACACACACACACACCAAACTACAAACCCAACCTATTTTTCCCATCAACATAAACAGAAAAAAAAATTTAATATCTCCAAAAATATAATACAATACTAACACACGATAATATAACCCATAACAATATACAAATACCTTTAAAAAAAATTACTACATAAAATACCACAAACCTAAATTTTACATATATACGAAACTCCTCCTTAGAAATACCTGAAGTAACTCGTATGTATTTATGGGTGAGAAGAACAACACCAGGCAGCTACATCCTGTTCTCTGGCGTGAACGAAGGTGTGGGGGTGAGATGAGCTGCAGGTATGGATGGGTTAGCCTTTACCTGAGATGAATGGTGCTTGGGGAGGTCTTGGGAGATGAGGGTGTGTGAGGAGGGGGGTGAGGGGGAGGTGTGTGGGTGTGTGTGTGTGTGTGTGTGTGTGTGTGTGTGTGTGTGTGTGTGTGTGTGTGTGTGTGAGACGTGGAAAGAGAAGCAAAGAAGAAAACACACACGCACGTACACACAAACACACAAAGAGAGAAAGAGAACAAAAGAGAAAAAGAAAGAGAGAGAAAATGAAAGAAAGGCTTGATAAACTAATCGAGGTACATGTGTAAGGGAGAGAAAAAGGGACATAGGAACATTGACAAGGTAAAAGAAAAAATGAGGAACAGGGGGAGGGGGAGGAGAAGAGGAAGGGGAGGAGAGGAGGGGAGAGGAGAGGAAGGGAGGGGGACGAGAGGAAGAGCAGAAGGAGGGGGAGGAGAGGAAAAGGGAGGGGAAGGTGGGAAAAGGATGAGGTTGACGAGGAAGAGAGGAAAGGAGAAGAAGAGGATGAGGAGAAGAGGGAGGGAAAAATGAGGAGAAGAGGGAAGGAGATATGGAGGGGATAATAAGAGACGTATGAAGAGGGAGGAGGAGAGAAGAAGGAGAAGAGACGAAGGGGGGGAGAACAGAAAAATAAAGGGAGAAGTAAATAGGGAGAGAGAGAAATAAAGAAGAAAATGTACAAAGGGAGAGAGAGAGAACATCCATACCCACTGAACACACAACAGTACAACGAGAGCTTCAGACTACGGCTCAGGGCTTACCAAGACTTTATCAATAACACACAATACCTTCAGGCGATGATTTGTCTGCATCATGATACAACACAACAAGATCCTACTAACACTAGTCTCTATTAACTCTTAACTCCCAAATCCTTTAACTAATTCTCAAAGTTTCATAAACGATTCTAATTCCTAAATCCTTTAACTAATTCTCAAAGTTTCATAAACGAGTCTAATTCCTAAATCCTTCACCTAATTCTCAAAGTTTCATTCAGGATAAAGTTTTTTTTTCTGTTATATTAAGAAAGGTTCAGTATAATGGCGATGGTAGAGTCTCAGTGAACTTTCGTCGCCATTTTTGTTTACGTCATATCATCCCCGTGTGTAGAATCGGATCCTGTAGTCTGTTTTTGTAGTGTTTATATTCCTGACACTAATTGCATTACGGATTCCTTTTGTAGATCCAGCCAACAACTACAGTGTCCTTCTTTAGTCCTTTCGTAGATCTAGGCATAATTTACAGTGTCCTCTTGTAGATCCAGGCATTATCTACTGTACAGTGTCCTCATGTAGATTCAGGCATTATCTACAGTGTCCTCATGTAGATCCAGACATTATCTACAGTGTCCTCTCGTAGATTCAGGCATTATTTACAGTGTCCTCTCGTAGATTCAGGCATTATCTACAGTGTCCTCTCTTAGATTCAGGCATAATCTACAGTGTCCTCTTGTAGATTCAGGCATAATCTACAGTGTCCACTCATAGATTCAGGCATAATCTACAGTGTCCTCTCGTAGATCCAGGCATTATCTACAGTGTCCACTCATAGATTCAGGCATAATCTACAGTGTCCTCTTGTAGATTCAGGCAGCCTCTACAGTACCAACACCTTTAATCAGTTCAACACAGGCAGGTAACCATGGCACAATTCCCATTCCAGAGAGACTGAGGTTCCGTAGTGTTCAGATTGTTGCCGTCATCACAAACTCCTGTGTATTCCCATTACTGATCTGGAACAGGTGGGAATATTCCAGATTGGGGGTAAACTCCATACTGTTGCCATTCCCAGTGTGGCGTGAAGGTTACACTTGGGCGGTCCTTCACAAAGATTAAGATGGTTAAGTGTGTCATGTGTGTTGTGTGTGTTGTGTGTGTCATGTGTGCCGTGTGTGTGTTGTGTGTGTCGTGTGTGTTGTGTGTTGTGTGTGTCGTGTGTGTTGTGTGTGTGTTGTGTGTGTCGTGTGTGTTGTGTGTGTTGTGTGTGTGTGTGTCGTGTGTGTTGTGTGTGTGTTGTGTGTGTGTGTCATTGTGTGTTATTATTGTGTTGTGTGTCGTATTGTCGTGTGTGTTGTATTGTGTCATTATTATTGTTGTATTATTGTCGTGTGTGTTGTGTGTGTTGTGTGTGTGTTGTGTGTCGTGTGTGTCGTGTGTGAGGGATGGGGGCTCTCTGTGCCCACCTATGTACTCTCCCGTATGCACCAACACCCTTCCCTCCCTCATGCCCCATCCCCATCACACCCTCCTCCCATCCTCATCACCCCTTCTCCCCCTCCCCCATCCTTACCCTCCTCCCATCCTCATCACCCCTTCTCCCTCCCCCCATCACCCACCCCCCTCCCCAACCATCACACCCTTCTCCCTCCCCCATCACCCACCTCCTCCCATCCCTCATCACACACCCCTTCTCCCTCCCCCATCACCCACCCCTTCCCCATCACACACCCCTTCCCGCAAAGCTGTAGTAGAATCCAATAGCTTTTACTGGCCTTTGTTGCAAAAGTTGATGTCACTCGTTGCAGAGAGAGAAAGGTGGACACATGTGGATTAAAGTCTTTGACCGCCCCATTAAAATACATTTACACCAAAACTCGGACTTTTTTTTTACGGATTACTTGAGGCTATTTAATGCTATCGACTACCATTAAAAGTCTTTACCTCTAGTATTTAAATAATCTATAGATGAATTTTAATAGTTTTCTAGTATTTTTTTAAGATTCTTGTCATTTAGTGTAGATAAAAGGGTTTAACTGTAGATTTTAATGCCTTTTAGTTCACTCTGGTTATTCATGTGTGATTTATGGCGTCATTTAGTGTTATTTAGTACTGGTAAATGGTTGCCAGGTGTAGAGTATAGTGACTTTTAGAGAGTTTTTAATAATTTATGTTTTATGGTTTATGAGACTCGGTTTGGTGTTGATTTCTTTCACTTGTAAATAAACCTTGGTTATGAAACGTTGATCCCAGGACAATTTCTTCTTATGTCTTTCTCCTTCCTTCCTTCCTTCCTTCCTTCCTTCCCTTCCTTCCTTCCTTCCTTCCTTCCTTCATTCCTTCCTTCCTTCCTTCCTTCCTTCCTTCCTTCCTCTCCTTCCTTCTCCTTCCTCCTTCCCTTCCTTCCTTCCTCCCTGCCTCCCTCACTTCCCTACCTCTCATTCTGCCTTCTCTCTCCTCCCGTCCCTTCGCACCATCCACCCTTCCTCAATTCCCCACCTTCATCCCTCTCCCTCCCTCCCTCCCTCCCTCCCTCTTCCCTCCTTCCCTCCCTCCTTCCCCTCCCTCCTTCTCTCCTCTTATTGACATATTTACAGTAGACGCAACTCCATCAATGACACCAAGTCTGTCCGTCACTCAGTTCACTCCGCGCTTCACGTGTTTCATTATAATTTTAGATCCGAATTGAGTTTATCGCCCTGCATATGTACGTTCGTCCGTATGTATAAGTGAAGACCGAAAGCGTTATTTTAGTTGTGGTCTCTCTCCGCTTATATCTCGTCCATTTATTCAATCACCTGTTCACCTCATTCTGTTCTTCTCATCCATCCTTGTTATGTTGCATTATCTCTCTCTCACTTTTCCTCCCCTCTTCTTCTCCTCTCTCTTCCTTTCCTTCCTCCCTCACTCACTCCCCTCCCCAGCTCTTCCCTCTATTCTAACATATCTCCCCTTTCCTTTCTCCCTTCTCTCCATCCTAACGCCCCTACCATTTCTTCCTCCCTCACCCAGTCCTCTCCCCAGCCCTTCCCTCATTCCTAACGCCCCTCCCATTTCTTTCCTCCCTTCCACTCCTTCTTTCTATTCTCCTCTCCTCCATCCCTCCTCTCCAACTTTCCTCATTCCCATCTCTCATTTATGTACCATGCACCCGTAACTTTCCCTCTCTTCACCTCTCACTCTTCCCTCACGCCTCATCTCACCACTCACCCGCCTCCACTCATCCCTCCTTTATCACCCCCTCACCTCCTCTCCCTCACCTCTCCTCACCTCCTCTCCCCTCACCTCACCTCCTCTCCCTCACCTCTCCTCACCTCACCTCACCCCTCACCCCCCTCCCCCAAATCCTTGTTAGCCGTCACACAAAAGCACCACTAGTCCGGCTATTCTCAACACAAACAACACTATCGGAGCTGGCTGTTGATTCCCTTTCACAGACAGTTCCGGCGACAGTCTCTGACCTTTACGGAATACGGGTCAGTGGCGAGGCTACACGGTCAATTAAGTGCCAACGAGCCGACCAAAGCGACTATACCTGGCCTGGATTTAAGACCATGAGACGGCTAATGATTTAATTTTGTTTTATTTTATTTTTATTATTTATTTTTTCGGTCTTGTTAAAAATCGTTTAAATTTAGTAAAATATGTGAATTAAAATTAGGGTTTTTTCTGTCTGTTTGTGTATCTGTCTATCCATTCGTCTGTCTATCCATCCATTTGTCTGTCTGTCTGTCTACGCCGAAATAACCCCAAGCCACTGTAGTATAAGCCTCTAAAAGGTCAACACAGGTCAAGGTTCAGAGGTCATACAGGAAGGTCATCCTATACTCGGAAACATAACCCAGCGAATGTTACTTCCTCTGTCTTCCTTTTGGTCGCCGCTGTGCCCCCGGAACGACCACTTTGAGATTTCGACCACTGTCATTATTATTATTATTATTATTATTATTATTATTATTATTGCTGTTGTTCTTGTTCTTGGTTGGGTTTTTCTTGTCCCGTGAGGAAATTTAATCACTATAGGAAGAACATTGGATGAAGGATTAAACAATGAGAGAGAGAGAGAGAGAGAGAGAGAGAAAAGAGAAGAGAAGAGAGAATATCCGCCACTTGCCACTGTCTGCTACTGGCCTCACCACTATCTACTGACCATCCATTCGCCATTTATCGTATTAATGCCACTCACCCCGACGACTATTGAACTCTATCGTGCCACTTACTACAATTGCCATTTACTGCCATTATTGCCACTTCCTGTTGATGGCAAGAGTACATCGCCCCCTGACATAGCTTTATCCATCCTCTGCACCCAATTTCATCCACTGCATCGCGCACACGTATGGTAGCGGTCACTGCATCGCCCCCACGTAGAATAACCACCCACTGCATCGCTCCCACGTACAGCATCGCACCATCACTACACACACTAAGTGCTTTCTGTACGTCACCACTCTCACACAATATTGTCTTTATTTTTAGTGGTAAAAGATTTCGTTGCTGTTGGGTACACTTTGAACTCTCTCTCTCTCTCTCTCTCTCTCACGATGGAAGAGAAAGATGAGGGGAGAGTGATGATGTGAGAGGGATAGAATGGGGGAGATTGAAGGTGAAGAACGGGAGAGGAAGGAGGAAGGGAAGGCATAAAAGGGAAAGTATATTAGCGAATGATATGGGAGAGGGTGAATGTGGGAGGGGTGAATGTGAGAAGAGAAATTGAGGAAGTGAAAGAGAATGTGATTTTATGGGAGAGTGAGGGAGAATGTAGAGAATGAGGGAGAAGTGAGAGAACGAGGAAGAAGGGAGAGGAAGAGATTAAGACACAGAGAGACAAAAATAGAAAGTGGAGATGGATAGAGAAAGAAAGAGATGAATGTGAAAAGACGAGAGATGAGAGACAATGAATGAAGAGAGGGGAGATAGACACCGATAACTGGGTTGTTGGGGAGAGAAGGAGATAAAGAGAGAATGAGAGAAAGAGAGAAAGTAAAAAAATAATAGACTATGAAGGAAAGGAAAGAAAGAAAGAAAGAAAGAAAGAAAGAAAAGAAAGAAAGAAAGAAAGAAAGAAAGAAAGAAAGAAAAAAGAAAGAAAGAAAGAAAGAAAAGAAAGAAAAAGAAAGAAAGAAAGAAAAGAAAGAAAGAAAGAAAGAAAGAAAGAAAGAAAGAAAGAAAAGAAAGAAAGAAAGAAAGAAAGAAAGAAAGAAAAGGGTAGAAAGGAACATAGAATAAACAGAGGGATGAAAGAGAGAGAGAGAGAGAGAGAGAGAGAGACGTCAATCCTGGGCTGTTTCAACGTTAATAAAACCTGGCTAGGAGGAGGAGGAAGAAGAGGAAGAAGAAAAAGAAGAAGAGGAGGAAGAAGAAGAGGAAGAAAAAAGAAGAGGAGGAGGAAGAAGAGGAGAGAAGAGGAAGAGGAAGAAGAAAAAGAAGAAGAGGAGGAAGAAGAAGAGGAAGAAAAAAAAGAAGAGGAGGAGGAAGAGGAGGAAGAAGAGGAGGAAGAAGAAAAAGAAGAGGAGGAGGAGGAAGAGGAAGAGGAAGAAGAAAAAGAAGAGGAGGAGGAAGAAGAGGAAGGGAAAGAATGAGTCAGTTTATTCATTTCCGTCAGTCAAGATGGAACTTCATAGAGCTAGCTGACGCAAGTAATTAAGAACAGGTGCCCATATACGCTATCTCCCCTTCCTCCCCACCTCCTTCCACCTCCTCCTCCTCTTCCACCTCCCTCTCCCTCCTCTTCCACCTCCTCCTCCCCCCTTCCTCCCCTCCTCCTCCTCCTCCTCCTCCTCCCCTCCTCCTCCTCCTCCTTCCCTCCTTCCCTCCACCCCACTCCTTTCTACCCTTAACAGAGACTAAGAGGCAATTAACAGGATACCGTTGACAGGAGGTACCATTAACAGGAGACTTAACAGGAGAACCATTAACAGGAGGTACCGTTAACAGGAGGTACCGTAAACAGGAGGTACCGTTAACAGTGGACTTAACAGAAGGTACCATTAACAGGAGACACTTAAAAGGAAGTACCATTAACAGGAGATTACCGTTAATGGGAGACATTTAACAGGAAATACTATTGACACGGCACCGTTGAGATAAATCACTGTTAACAGGAGGTGTCATAGGTTAGGTTAGTTTAGTTTAAAATAGGTTAGGTGAGGTTAGGTTAGGGTTAGGTGGAGAGGTGGAGGTGAGGTGAGGTGAGGAGGAGGTGAGGTTTTGGGTTCAAGGATTAGTGCACCCCTGGGTCCCTAACGAGGCCAGGACCTGGAGATAAGCCCAGGCTAAGAGGGGGGGGGTGAGGAGAGAGGGGGAGGAGAGGGGAGAGGTGGGAGAGCGGGGGAGGAGAGGGGGTGGGGGGGGGTGAGGAGGGAGGGAGAGGGAGGGGGGAAGGGTGAGGGAGAGGGGGTGAGGTGAGGAGGGAGGAAGGAGGAGACAGCTGGACCTCAGTGACGCAGCTTTAAATGAGGTGAGAGATAGAGATAAATGAGAGAGAGATGAGAGAGAGAGAGAGAGAGAGAGAGAGAGAGAGAGAGAGAGAGAGAGATATAAAGAGATAGAGAAATGAGATGAAGATAGAGGAGTGGGAAGTATATAAGAGAGACTGAGAGAGAGATAGAGAGAGAAATGAGAGAGAGATATAAAGAGACAGCGAGGCAGAGAGAGAGAGATAACGTAAAATAAATCGGAAGAAAATCATGAATAAAGACGAATTAAGGAAGAGAGAGAGAGAGAGAGAGATTACCTAAGATAGAGAGAAGATAAAGAGAGATAGAAGAGAGAGAGAGAGAGATAAGTTCAACCTCTTGATACAGGAAAGAGATAGACACACACACACACACACACACACACACACACACACACACACACACACACACACGGGGAACTGTCAAGGAATATGATCAACTAATGGGTGTAACGCCTCCATCCATCCTCCTCCTCCTTCCTCCTCCTCCTCCTCCTCCTCCTCCTCCTCCTCCTCCTCCTCCTCCTCCTCCTCCTCCTCCTCCTCCTCTTCCTCCTCCTCCTCCATCTCCTCCTCCTCTCCTCCTCTCTTCCCAGGCCACGACAAATGCATCCAGTCAATAACTTTTAATTAAGACTGAATTTCCAGCTTGAAGTTAAGCCTCTTTCAGAATATGACTGGCCTCGAACTCAGTCTAATTCTTGACACTCTAATAATCCTTCTGACTGGTCAACCAATCAACAGTTAATCACCAGTTACAGTCTTGTTTTCGTTAATTACTTTACTACTTTGGTTTATTTTAATATAACAAAAACCATAATCAGTTTGGTCAGTTAAGGCGGACATTGAACTGAAAATATTAAACCCAGGTAAAAATATAAGTCACCTTCGCCAGTGTGAGTAATTAAAGAGAGTCTGGCGTTCTTCCTATCGCCAGACGTCCGTTCGCTCGTCTCTTGCATGGAGTGGAGGGAGGTGCTGTTACTCCTCCTCAGAATAGAAAAGGTGAGGGCGTAGGATTAATGGAGAGGGAAAGAAGAGAGGTAAGAGAGGGAGATGAGTGGGAGTGAGAGAGATAATAAATAAGGGAAAGAGACACAGATGAAAATACTTTAAAGATGGAGAGGGAGAGTAAAGAGAGGGAGAGTAAGAGAGGAGAGGGAGAATAGGGTGAAAATGAGGAGGAAAAGGAGAGGAGGAAGAAGGAAAAGTGAAATAAAACGAGAAATAGAAGACAGGGAGAATAATAAATGAGGGACACGAGAAGGAAATGATGAGTAGGGAAGAGGGAGAGGATAATGAAGACCAAGAGAAGAAGAGAAGAGGGGAGAATGAAGAGGAAGAGATAGAGAGAGGGAAGGAAGGGGGGTGAAAAGAGGAAAAGGGGATGAAGAGGGGAAGGAGACGACGTAAGAAAGAGGACTAGAAGGAGAGAAAAGAAGAAAAAGTAGAAAAGAGGAGGAGAAGAAAAGGTGGTGTGAGAAGAAAGGGAACGAGAAGAAAGGGAAGAGGAAGATGTAGAAGAGAAAATTAATTAGGAGGAGGAAAGGAAGAGGAAGAGTAGGAGTATAAGGAAGAGGAGGAGGAGCAGAGGGAAGAGGCAAAGAGTAGGAGGGAGGTGAGAAGGAAGAAGTGTTGGAGGAGCAGGAATAGTAGGAAGAATAGTAAAAGGAAGGGGGGAGGGAAGAAGAGGAAGAGGAGGAAAAGAGGAGGAGGAGGAGGAGGAGGAGGAGGAGGAGGAGGAGGAGGAGGAGGAGGAGTAACAGAGTGCGCACCTCCACCTGGACAAAATTATCTTTATGTAAAACCAATACTTGTTATAGTCTGATCTGAGGGAGTTATGTGAGAGGGGAGAGATGTCTGTCTGTCTGTCTGTCTGTCTGTCTGTCTGTCTGTCTGTCTGTCTGCGTGTCTGTTGTCTGTATGTCTATCTGTCGTCTGTCTGTCTGCCTGTCTGTCTATCTGTCTGTCTTTCTGTCTGTCTGTCTGTCTATCTATCTGTCTGCAGAGTCTGTCTGTCTGTCTGTCTGTCTGTCTGTCTGTCTGTCTGTCTGTCTGTCTGCCTGTCTGTCTGTCTGCGTGTCTGTCTGTCTCTGTTTGTCTGCGTGTCTGTCTGTCTGTCTGTTTGTCTGCGTGTCTGTCTGTCTATCTGTCTGACTGTCTCGTCCTGACTGTCTATCTGTCTGTCTGTCTGTGTCTGTCTGTCCGTGTCTACCTGTCTGTCTGTCTGTCTGCGTGTTTGTTTGTCTGTCTGTCTATCTGTCTGCAGAGTCTGTCTGTCTGTCTGTCTGTCTGTCTGTCTGTCTGTCTGTCTGTCTGCGTGTCTGTCTGTCTGCGTGTCTGTCTGTCTCTGTTTTCTGCGTGTCTGTCTGTCTGTCTGTTTGTCTGCGTGTCTGTCTGTCTATCTGTCTGACTGTCTGCGTGTCTGACTGTCTATCTGTCTGTCTGTCTGTCTGTCTGTCTGCGTGTCTGCCTGTCTGTCTGTTTGTCTGCGTGTCTGTCTGTCCAACCATCATCATCTCTCCATCTCTCCTCCTCCCTCACCTCACCCCCCCTCTCCCTCACCCCTAACCTCAACCCATCTCCCACCCTCCAACTTATTCACCCACCCCCCCTCCCTCCAACACCCTCCCCCTCCACCCCTCCCTCACCCCTCCCTCCCTCACCCTCCTCCGCCCCTCCCCTCCCCTCCTCATGACCCAAATACACAACAAAAACAGACATAGTTAAAAAGAAATACATAAAAAATATAACACTAATTATACAGGTAAATATACACCTTAAAACACTACTAATGAGGCTAATTAGTACACCTTAGAGCCAGGATTAGGATAGAGGATTAACTCTTATTTTCCTGACGGGTTAAGGTGACTCGTCTGTCTGATGGCGTTTTGGCTACATGGACATTGTGTGTGTGACAGAGAGAGAGAGAGAGAGAGAGAGAGAGAGAGGGGGGGTGAAATATATAGACAGATTAAATGACATGGAGAGAGAGAGAGAGGAGACATTTTAAGCGAGGGTAAAAAAGCTGTATTTATGTTTCTTTTTCTTTTGACTGTGGGGACCCCCCTCTCTCTCCAAACACCAGCTAATTGCCTACCTGTCGCTCTCACTAACCAACTTATGCTATATAACCTAACCTAACCCACCTTTCATTCTAACTAACCTAACCTAATCTAACCTATCCTAACCTAACCTAACCTAACCCAACCCACTAACCCTAATCCACCCCTTTTCATTCTCACTAACCTAACCTAACCTAACCTAACCCTCCACCAATGGCCTCTCACCGCGGGTCTCCACCATCTGCAAGCACGATCACTGGATAGCAACTTTAAGACCACCACCACACAGCCTCCTCTCCCTCTTGGCCACGATACACGCCCCTGGCCACGATACACGCTCTTCTGGCCACAATACCACGTCTTCTGGCCACGATACGCGTCTTCTGGCCACGATACGCGTCTTTTGGCCACGATACGCCTTCTGCCACGGCGTCTTCGGCCACGATACGTCTTCTGCCACGATATACGTCCTGGCCACGATGGCCTTCTGGTCACGATACACGCCTCCTGGCCACGATACACGTCTTCTGGCCACGATACACGTCTTCTGGCCACGATGCACGTCTTCGGTCACGATACACGTCTTCTGGCCACGATACACGTCTTCTGGCCACGATGCACGTCTTCTGGTCACGATACACGCCTCCCGGCCACGATACACGTCTTCTGCCACGATACGCGTCTTCTGGCCACGATACACGTCTTCGCCACGATACGCCTTCGGCTACGATACATCGCCACGATACGCGTCTTCTGGCCACGATACACGTCTTCTGGCCACGATACGCGTCTTCTACGATAATACGTCTCTGGCCACGATACACGTCTTCTGGCCACGATGCACGTCTTCTGGTCACGATAACACGCCTCCGCCACGATACACGTCTTCTGGCCACGATACGCGTCTTCTGGCACGATACGTCTTCGGCCACGATACGCGTCTTCTGGCTACGATACACGCCTCCTGGCCACGATACACGCCTCCTGGCAACGATACACGCCTCCTGGCAACGATACACGCCTCCTGGCCATTACACACGCCTCCTGGCCGCAATATATATCTCCTGGCCACATCACACGCCAGCTGGTTATTATCGGGAGAGAAATATGAAGAGATAAAAAAAGGTGATGGAAAAAGAGAGAAGGAGGAAAGAGAATGAAAGAGAATAAGAAAGAAAGAGAGAGAGAGAGGAGAAAGAAAGAATGAGAGAGAGAAAGAAAGAATGAGAGAGAGAGAAGAAAGATAGAATGAGAGAGAGAAAGAAAGAATGAGAGAGAAAGAGAGTGTGTGTGTGTGAATGAATAGAAGAAAAAAATGAAAGAATGAAATAAGAGACAAAGAGACGCGTGTCAATGTTCAAGTAACGGAGGAATAATGAGGTGTGTGTGTGTGTGTGTGTGTGTGTGTGTGTGTGTGTGTGTGTGTGTTAATCTGTACCACACACTTCAACACCCTTCTCATAATTGTTGGGACTCATAGTAACATCATCTACCTCCTCCTCCTTCCTCCTCCTCCTCCTCCTCCTCCTCCTCCTCCTCCTCCCCCTCATTACCCCTCCCTACTCCTCCAATAGCATCGTTAAATAGCCTCCTATTACCTCCAAGTATATCCCTATTCTAGTGTCTAGGAGTGAGATGAGGTGAGGTGAAGTGTCTGGGGGTGAAGTGAGGTGGAGTGTCTGGGGGTGAGATGAGGTGGAGTGTCTGGGGGTGAGGTGAGGTGAGGTGTCTGGGGGTGAAGTGAGGTGGAGGGTGGAGTGTCTGGGGTGAGGTGAGGTGGAGTGTGTCTGGGGTGAGATGAGGTGAGGTGAGGTGTCTGGGGGTGAGGTGAGGTGTCTGGGGGTGAGGTTAGGTTAGGTTACGTTAGGTTAGGTTAGGTTAGGTTAGTGTCTAGTTGTGACGGTTTACTGTGGTGTCTGGTTCAGTTAAATTCTTCCGAGGGTTTTTCTGTAATTTCTGAATCATCACAGGTACAGCTTTAGGTCCCAAGCCCTTACAGTTACTCCCAGGTGGGTTACAGGTGGATTACAGGTGGGTTATAACCTCCTGAATCCACCCATGAACTTTACACCACCAGTGAGTTACGTTACCTGTGTTACCTGTTACAAATGAACACCTAACAAATTAGTGTTGAGGTAGTGTATTGACAGGTAAGTTACGAGTGAGTTGAACATCGTATATATTATAATTAAACACAAAGTCAGTTTAGAAGTGGCGATAAAACCAACAATATAACTCCTGCTCACTGTGCTAGTTGAGAACAGTTGTCAACAAACCATAATTAAATTTAGTTGAAATCATAATACTCTCAGATACTAAGTTGAGTTGTGGAATTGTAGGTGCTCTATCCTCCCCCCATCTCTATCCATCCCCACCCCCATCTTCCCATCTCTCTCCCCCATCACCCCCCCACAGTGGAAGCTTCTGCGGTTAGTTATTGTTGAGGTGAGGTGAGGTGATTTAAACCAACCTAAGCCTGTTACCTTTTACGTGGTTACACACACACACACACACACACTAAGAGTCGAGTCATCTGGCCAAACTAGTTAACATTTGAAGCAGTTCCGTTGTGCTCGATGAAACATAAAAATACTAACATGAACACTCCAAGTTGAGGTGCAGTGTACAGGTGTTCAGCTGCATTGCTCTATTTGCATATTTCAGCCGTAAAGAAACACGAGGGCAGATGTGAAATATGTAGAAACAGACGCACCTCCACTAAAACTCTTATTCCTGCCCTATTTTTTCCTCTTAGAAAGTTGTGTTAGCTCTCTAAACTGCACTATAAAACGTGTTAATTTTAGTTAGTGATACTATAAGACTCTGAGGTGGAATAACAATACACTACGAACACCTTGTCGAGAATTATCATATTAGAGTGTTAGAAAAGTCACGATTTGTTGATTTTGAGTAGTTACCCTTCAAATAAGTGCAATTTTCTATGGGAATTATTATTACTTCACCCATTTTCTTTTTCTTTAATTAATATTCCCTAAGTTATTTCGCTATTCATCTATCATCTACATATATTATCATTATCTACAATTTACTCCAGACAGACCAAAGTCCCACACACAGACCAAAAGTCCCACTGACATACTGAAAGTCCCACCACGCAAAGTTCTGCCCCACAGTCCAAAAATCCCACAGCTACAAACTCCCAAACAAAGACCAAAAGTCCCTCAGATACAGAGTCCCAAAAAGTCCCACAAAGTTCTGGAAAATATCGTAACTTAGAAATCTATTCCTTTCATCAAGACATTTCGTTTTCGCGGTGAAGAAAGTTATCATCTTTTTGGGGTGAGGGATGTGGTAGGGGGTGTGGCAGGGTGGTGGGGGACTGTGTGGGGGACTGTGTGGGGATGTGTGGAGGGAGTATGCCATGTCCATTATTCTCTCTCTCCGTTATTGGATTTGGACGATTCATGTCAATGTTTCCACTTGGGTAGATTTTCATCGTCAGGAGTCGAGGGAAAGTTATTCTTGATGAGCAGGAGAAAGAGAGCAGAGACCCAGGGGACGTGTACAGTAGAGGGTTTGGTAGGCTACTTCCCCTCTCTCCTCCCTACAGTTTAGCCTAGTCTGGTCTGGTCTGGTCTGGTGAGCCTTGTTAAAGTCTCTTCTTCTTCTTTTTCTTCTTCTTCTCTTTCTTCTTCTTTTTTTATTCTTCTTTGTCGTCCTTTTTCTGCTCTCTTTCTCTCCCATAAACAAGCCCTGCGTCAGCTTCACATCTCATTCCACTCCTTCTTCGTCGTGTTGTCTGTGAGAAGCTGCACTAGAGAGAGCCTTACCTACCCTTACTGACTGCAGCAAGTTGTTGTTGGTGGTGGTGGTCGTCGTGAGCATCTGGGAGTTAGTTTGCTTTGGAGTTGTTCCCACTGTTTGCGTTCAAGATTATTAGAAGAGCTCTTAAAATATTGGCATGTGGGAGGTTGAAGGAGAATTCTTTATTTTCTTTGTTTACTTTTCATTCTTTATTCCAAGTTACTTTTGTTTTTCGTTGTTTAATGTGTTTGGTGTTTATATTTTTTTCAATTAGTGGATTTTTTTTATTGTGGATGTGTTTAAACTTTTACGAATGCTTTTAAAATTGTCGACTTTGTTAATTGGGATTGGATAGGGATCGTGAGTATAAACACAGAGCTCAATAAACACATCAACATTTACCCACTCCATCTAATTCTTGTTTTCTCTTTCTAGTATAATTATTTTTTTTCTCACTTTGATGACTGAGCTTATAAATAAAAAATGTATTTATATATTCTAAGGATAATTTGTTAATATTTTAGACAGACTTTTATGGATATTTATGTTATTTTCCGTAGCTAACAAAGGTAAATATTTATTAAAGATTCGAACGGTGGATATTCCTCGTGACTCGAAGTATAAGAAGGAACCTAACAATAATGACGTCGTACAAAAACAAAAGAACATCAACTATCAACATTATAAGTATACTAAGACTCTACCTTACTTATATACGTCCACTTAACACCACTTATAAGACACTATTAACTTACAGAACCCTCAAAAAGATCCTTTACATTAACTTAGTCACTTAACTGATACTATGTGAACGTTTATAGTTAAGGTAGGAGTATTAATAGGATTTTGATATTAGTTTGGTGTTTTTGTGTAAATTAACCAGTTAGTTGTATTCCTACGCCTTTATTTACAGGGAATTAATCGTACGAACCGTAAGAATGTGGCTTTTAATCCTTTCCCTACGAATTTCCCCAATGAACTTTCCCTATGAGCTTTCTCTACGAACTTTCCCTACGAACTATCCCTACAAACTTTCCCTATGAACTTTTCCCCTTATGAACTTTTCCATATGAACTTTTCTCTTATGAACTTTCCTCACGAACTATCCTCTCACAAACTTTCCCTATGAGCTTTCTCTACGAACTTTCCCTACGAACTATCCCTACAAACTTTCCCTATGAACTTTCCCTACGAACTATCCCTACAAACTTTTCCTACGAACTATCCCTACAAACTTTTCCTATGAACTTTCCCTATGAACTTCCCTATGAACTTTCCCTATGAACTTCCCTATGAACTTTCCCTACGAACTATCCCTACAAACTTTCCCTATGAACTTTCCCTGCGAACTTTCCCTATGAACTTTCCCTACGAACTTTCCCTACGAACTATCCCTCCACACTTTCCCTATGAACTATCCCTACGAACTTTCCCTACGAACTATCCCTACACACTTTCCCTATGAACTTTCCCTATGAACTTTCCCTACGAACTTTCCCTACGAACTTTCCCTACGAACTATCCCTACACACTTTCCCTATGAACTTTCCCTACGAACTTTCCCTACGAACTTTCCCTACGAACTTTCACTTCCCCTACGAATTTTCCCTACGAACTTTTCCCTACGAACGAGAAATATTATCCTCGTGTCGTTTATAATTTTACCAAGAAAAAGTAAATAATAAAAGTTACATAGAGTTTGACAGTCGACAATGCATTAGAAATATGTCGTCAGTTTTAAATACGAGAATAGAAATTAAATTAAGTTTGTCGTGCACTTTTGCTAAACTGATAAGAACTTAATTTAAAAGTTTTCTGTTTCCTAGAATGAGAAAATTCAATGAAAAAAAAAACACATATTTGTTATTAATTCTTACTTAATTATCAGTGTTGTGTTTTTGCATGCGATTAAATTACGTGTTTGTGCATGCGATTAAATTAGGTTAGGTTAGGTTAGGTTAGGTTAGGTGTCGATATATACAAAAAAAAATTATGATTGAATAAACTGCTTGAATATATCCCAATTATTGTGACATAAGGAAAAAATATATTCTTTTTTCATACGATATTTACTCTCAGAATTGAATAGATTTTAGGAGAAATTTCTAAGAATTATTTCGTAGAGGTTTATAGCGTCGTAAATACAAGCAAACACACGTGAAAAACTGAACGAAATTCCGAGTAAATTCTACAAATGATTTACTCGAATATGACATAGAGGAATTAGTTACACTTTTGACTGTCCTGGGTATTTATTGAGAATTAATTACCCTAATGATGCTTTTCAGGCAATCAACTCATTAGTCTGTTTGTAATATCAGATAATGGGTGTGTGTGTGTGTGTGTGTGTGTGTGCCGTACTAGTTACAGGAGGTGGCTCGGTGTTTTAATATAAATATGATTGACAATATGAGCAGCGGACGAGCCTTAGGGGGAGATAATTTGCACACACACACACACACACACACACACACACACACACACACACACACACACACACACACACACACACACACACACACACACACACACACACACACACACACGCACACACACACACACACACACACACACACACACACTAGTATATCATTTCTTCATCTTTTTCATAATCAACGTTTGTATTTAATCATTAAATTCTTAACACCACTACAGGTACACACAGGTAAGGACAGGTGGAGGTATACTAGTACAGGTATAAATAATTAAATAGGTGTAGGTTAGTAATTAGACAGGTGTAGTGTTGGTAGTAAATAGTAATACAATACAAATGCTTGATACAACAGGTACAGTATTAGCCTAGTACAGTGGCGTGGAGAATAGATCATAATAAATTCCAACAATAGATGGCGCTGACACAACACAGAAAAAAGACTAGCTGGCAACATTGACTCAGCCCGCGGCGTACACTCCTCTCTTCTGGGAACACTGCTATTGTGACGAGGAGTTTGATTGTTGATTTAAACCCGACACAGAAATTAATTGTGTGGGGGGGGGGGAGAGATCAATATTGTAGTGTTTTTTTGTTTGTTTGTTTTAATATTCAGTGTGAAGTGTTTGTTCCGAGGCTCAGGAATAAGACTGACATATAGATATAACTGACCTAACTTAATGCTAACCTAATCACAACCTGACCTAAGCTACTCCCCCCCCCCCTAGATAGCGTTAGGGTTAGTTATCAGATGAAATATACTAGGGGGGGATAAACTTCAGGTGATCACATGATATAGACTCGCACTAATCTTCATAATTATCTACCTGGTACACTGTTACACCTGGTACACACACGGTACACACACACGGTACACACACACACACACGGTGCACACACGACTGCCTTCACTCCCCCAATTTGTAAACTTTGGTACCCATTTACAGCTGGGTGAACTGGGAGTACCGGGGATAGAACCACCGACTCTTGGAAAAGGAGGCGAGCGATATATCCACTATACCACCGCTGACTCTATAAAGTGTAGGAAATAAGTCCTCGATGTTGGTGAATATTATTATATATCTTGGCTATGGTTGATGAAAAGGTTAAGCTGTGTATACACTGACTTTCTTAATCTAACCTAACTAAACCTAACCTAACCTAACCTAACCCAACCCAACTGTAACCTAACCCAACCTAACCCAACCTAACCCAACCCAACCTAACCCAACCCAACCCAACACCTGGGTCCTTAACTTCCACCCAACCCAACCTAACCCAACCTAACCTAACCTAACCTAACCTAACCTAACCCAACCCAACCTAACCCATTACTGTTTAACGGAAGCATCTCTACAACACACATAACTACATTATCGTAAACCAAACATTGTTCTCAGATATGTAACAACTCTCTCATTAACCAAGCCGTTCTGTTTACATTTGGCAACACTGATGGTTCGTTGTATCATCACACCGTAGCTCCATTAAGGGGATAAAAAAGATAGCCCGATTTTTTTTTTTACATATAACAAACTGAAATCTGGGTATAGTGTGTTTGTTTGTTTATAAATCTGTGTATGGGGAGATGAGTAAGGGTGTGGATGGGGTGTGGATGGGGTGTGGAGTCTTCATTTCCTGGTGTAGTGGTGTGGTGGTGGTGTGGTTCAATGGTGTTTATTGGCATAGTTCAGTCATGTTTAATGGCGTGGTTCAGTGGTTCGGTTCTGTGGTTTAGTTCAGTGGTTCGGTTCAGTGGTTCGGTTCTGTGGTTCGGTTCTGTGGTTCGGTTCAGTGGTTCGTGGCCCAGTGGTTCGGTTCTGTAGGTTTAGTTCAGTGGTTCAGTTCAGGTTCGGTTCAGTGGTCTGGTTCAGTGGTTCGGTTCAGAGGTTCGGTTCAGTGGTTCGGTTCAGTGGTTCGGTTCTGTGGTTTAGTTCAGGTTCGTTCAGTGTTCAGTTCAATGGTTCGGTCTAGTGGTTCGGTTCAGTGGTTCGGTTCAGTGGTTCTGGTTCTGTGGTTCAGTTCAGTGGTTCGGTTCAGTGGTGCACCTAATGGCTTCTGGTAATCTCAGGGCGCCACTCGTTTTCCAAAATCATAAACATTATTTTTATAGTCTAGGTTTAGGTGTAAATAAATATATAAATTATCAATATCACTTTTGTTTACGTATTTACACTTCATTGTCACTTTATTTGCATATTTACACGTCGTTGTCACTTCATTTGCATATTTACACTTCATTGTCACTTCATTTGCATATTTACACTTCATTGTCACTTCATTTGCATATTTACACTTCATTGTCACTTTATTTACATATTTACACTTCATGTATAAATTATGTTTGTAAATATAGATTATCGTTGTATTTTCTGGTAAAGGTCATACGTTGACATTAAATGATGAGTGATGTCAGGTCGAACTAACCAATCAAAAGTAAGTTAATTTAATATCGTCGTTTAATATTCGCTTTAAAATCAGTTACAGTTAGTTTGTATTAGTTAACAGCTGACGTATTGTAATTCATTCCTCTAATATTGAAAATAATTCGTTGTTGTCGTTGTTGTTGTTGTTGTTGTTGTTGTTGTTGTTGTTGTTGTTGTTTTTTAGAATGATTCATGTTTATAAATTATTTAAAATATTGAGTTTTGTTTTAGATCGAATTATGAATGATAGGTTAGAAGTTATAGGTATATTGTAGGTTAGGTTATGGTTGTATTTGTTAGGCAGGTTGTGTTGAGGTTAGGTTGTGTTGGTTTGTAAGTTGAAGTTGTGTTGTAGGTTGTTAGGTTAAAGTTAGGTTAGGTTAGTTAGGTTAGGTTAAGGTTAGGTTATTGTGTTGGTAGGTTAGGTTAGGTTAGGTTAGGTTAGGTTATTAGGTTAGGTTAGGTTAGGTTATGGTTGTGGTTAGGTTAGGGTTAGTTAGGTTAGGTTAGGTTAGGTTAGTTTGTTATGGTTAGGTTAGGTTAGGTTAGGTTAGGTTAGGTTAGTTAGGGGTTAGGTTTGGTTGTTGTGTTAGGTTAGGTTAGTTAGGTTAGTTAGGTTAGGTTAGTAGGTTCGGTTATGGTTAGGTTAGGTTAGTTAGGTTAGGTTATTAGGTTAGGTTGGGTTAGGTTAGGTTAGGTTTGGTTTGGTTATGCAGGTTAGGTTAGGTTGTGGGGTTGCACAGGTTAGGTTGGTCAGGTTGGGTTAGGTTGTGTTGTGTCAGGTTAGGGGTTGTCATGGTTGTGTTTTGTGTTGGGTTGGGTTAGGTTGTAGGGGTTAGGGGTTAGGTTGTGTGTTATGGTTGTGGTTGTGTTAGGTTAGGTTGGTTTGGTTAGGTAAGTTAGGGGTTGTGTTAGTTAGGGTTGTGTTGGGTTGGGTTAGGCTTTGGTTAGGTTGTGGTTGGTTGGGTTAGGTTGGGTTGGGTTGGGTTAAGTTAGGTTAGGTTGTGTTGGTTGGGTTGGGTTGCTGGTTATGGTTAGGTTAGGTTAGGTTAGGTTGGGTTATGGTTATGGTTATGTTGGGTTAGGTTAGGTTAGGTTATGGTTAGGTTATTATTTTGTATTAATTTTGTTTTGTTATTTGTATTTTTTTCGTTCTTTCTCTCTCTTTAATTTGTATTTCTTTCTCTCTCTCTCTTTTGTCTCTGTCTCTCGTTATGTTATTTGTATTGTCCCTCTCTCTCTCTCTCTCTCTCATTCAGTCGTTTTCTCTACTTTCTTTGGTCTCTTTTCTCCTTTCTTCCGTTATCTCTATTTTTCTTCCCCTCTCTCTTCCTCTTTCTCACTCTATCTCTCTGTCTTTCTCTACATATCTCGATCTATCTTACAAACTTCACCAGTACATTCTTATAATACTCTCCTAACCCAACCAAACCCAACCAAGCCCAACCTAACCCAACCAAACCCAACCTAACCCAACCTAACCCAACCAAACCCAACCCAACCTAACCCAACCAACTCCAACCAAACCCAACCCAACCTAACTCCAACCCAACCAAACCCAACCAAAACCCAACCAAACCCAACCAAACCCAACCAAACCCAACCAAAACCCAACCTAACTCCAACCAAACCCAACCAAACCTAACCTAACCTAACATAACCCAACGTAACCTCCCAGGCTGAGTATTTCGTGTCCCTGAAAGCCGTGCACCTTCAGATCATAGGAACTGGTGTCCAAGTGAGAGCAACCACACCGGAACCGGGAGCCCCTGCCCTGAGTGTTTAAAATGAGATAGGCCGTCAGTGTGTGTGTGGGTGTGTGGGTGTGTGTGTGTGTGGGGTGTGTGGGTGGGTGTGTGTGTGTGTGTGTGTGTGAGTGTGTGTGTGTGTGGGGGGGGTGGGTGGGTGTGTACAGGTGTATGTGTGTAGAAGGGAAGGTAAATGTCGTAATTAGGCCTAGGTAAGGGGGCAAATACAGTACCTCACCTTAACACTACCTTATAACACCTGAGTCTTGATTACAGGTGAGTATAATTTGGTGATTTCTTAAGACAAGGTGACTCATATAATATATTTTACCCCATTTTAGTTTTTATCAGAGATCATTGGTTAATCCGACACTGACCATTATACACGTTACCATGACAACCATTATAGGCGTTACCATGACGACCATAATAGACGTTACCATGGCAACCATTATCAAGAGAGGCAGTACAGAGAGGGTGAAATATTTCCTGTTTTTGTTTTGCCATTTATTTAATTTATCACATTTTCCTTTGTCCAGATTTATCGGTTTATGTCTATTGGGAAAAATAAAATGGAGGAGAAGGGAGAGAGAGAGAGAGAGAGAGAGAGAGAGAGAGAGAGAGAGAGAGAGAGAGGAAACGAGACACACACAAACACACTGAGAGACAGACAGACAGACAGACAGACACTGAGAAAGTGACACAATGCTGGTGGTGGTGGTGGTGGTGGTGGTAAGGGGGTGCAGGCCAGGCAGGAGACGCCCTACAGGCCAGGCAGGAGACGCCCTACAGGCCAGGCAGGAGACGCCCTACAGGCCAGGCAGCACAGGCCAGGCAGGAGACGCCCCACAGGCCAGGCAGGGCACGCTGCAGGCCAGGCAGGAGACGCCCCACAGGCCAGGCAGGAGACGCCCCAGGCCAGGCAGGAGACGCCCACAGGCCAGGCAGGACGCCCCACAGGCCAGGCAGGAGACGCCCTACAGGCCAGGCAGGAGACGCCCACAGGCCAGGCAGGAGACGCCCAGGCCAGGCAGGCAGAAACGCCCCACAGGCCAGGCAGGAGACGCCCCACAGGCCAGGCAGGAAACGCCCCACAGGCCAGGCAGGAGACGCCCACAGGCCAGGCAGGAGACGCCCTACAGGCCAGGCAGGAGACGCCCTACAGGCCAGGCAGGAGACGCCCTACAGGCCAGGCAGGAGACGCCCTACAGGCCAGGCAGGAGACGCCCTACAGGCCAGGCAGGAAACGCCCTACAGGCCAGGCAGGAGACGTCCTACAGGCCAGGCCAGGTCTCACTGCTTCCTGCTCATTAGCCAAACTTTGACTCCCCGTCCTCACGCTGGGAAAAAACTAACCCGAGTGGAGAGTTTGGCATGAAGTGTCCTGAGTCAAGAATAGGGAGGAGAGGGAGAAAGGGAGAGAGAGAGGAGAGGGAGAAAGGAGAGAAAGGGAGGGAGAAAGGGAGAGAGGGAGAAAGAGAAATTGAGAAAAAAGAAAAAGAGAGCGAAAGAGAAATTGAGAAAAAATAGAGAGCGTTTAGTTTAGTTTAACAAATTTATTGGCAGAGCTTGTAGTACAGTTTGCCTATTCTGAGTAATTCAGTCAGGTCTTGACACTGAGGGTGGTATCACTGTTCACTGCCATGCAGGACAGAGGTTCGTACACAAAGAGTTGCATCATATTCATTGACAGTACATATACATATATGTAAACACACACACACACACACACACACATATACATACATATACGTATATACATACACATATACATGTACACGTACATATACATGCACACACGCACACATACATACATATACGTCGGTCAGATTCATGTGGGTAATGTCACTTTTCACTGCCATACAGGACAGAGGTTCGTACACAAAGAATGCATCATATTCATTGACACTATATATAGGTCAGATTCATGTGGGTAATGCCACTGTTCACTGCCACGCAGGACAGAGGTTCGTACACAAAGAAGGAAATACATCACATTCACCAGCAGCATATATAGGTCAGTGGATCACATACATTGGAGTCATATTCTAATTGAAGACTAATCAGTGTGGGCTAGCAAATTTGGGATAAACAGCAAGAATGTCCTCAAGCACACCTGATTCAATGAAGTAATTACATAGTTCAAGATACAGTAAGTCAGGTGGCCTGAAGTCTTTGACAGTGTCACATTCAATAATATAGTGTTCAAGTGTATGCTTTAAAGGTTTATCACAAAGTTTACATGCTGAGTGTTCCGGTATGGGTACAGCGTTACTAACTTGCCAGATGTGTCTGTATCCTAGAAAAAAGAGAGAGAGAGAGAAATTGAGAAAAAAAGAGAGAAAAGCAGAAAAAGAGAAAGGGAGAGAAAGCGAAAAAATGAAATAGAAAGAGAGAATGGGAGAGAAAGAGAGACAGGGTGAGAGAGAAAGGAATAGAGAGAGAGGGGGGGAGATGAGAAGGTAGGAAGTAGAAAGAAAAACATGTGAGGGAGATAGAGAAAAATATTACCTTTTTCTTAACGTGAGTGAGGGGAGAGGGGAAGAGGGGGAGGGGGGGAAGGAGGAGGGGAGGGGGTAAGGGAAGGGGAGGGGGGAAGGGGAAGAGGGGAAAAGGGGGGAGTGGGGAGGGACTGCTTTCTTTATCAACGTGAGTGTATTAAAGATTTTCTTGTTTAGGAAAGAGAGAGAAGAAGAGGAGAGAAAGAGAGTGAGAGAGAGGGGGAGATAGTGAAAGAAAGAAAGGGAGAGTGAGAGAAAGAAAGAGAGGGTGAGAGAGGAGAAAACTGCTCTCTTTAGGTCGCGTGAGAGTTAAAAATGCTCAGGAAAGACAGTAACACAGACAGACAGACAGACAGACAGACACAGACAGAACCACGAAGTCAACTGCCATGTCTAGACCTGTACTTTCTTTCTCTATAACAAGGAGGACTTTCTCTCACCTCCAACAAAGGAAGAAAGCACCTCCCCCTCTCCCCCCCCCCCTCTCTGACTTTCTCCCAGAAGTAAAAGATAGGTTTCATTCCTTCTCTAAAAGAAAACTCGCGCTTTCTTTCCGTCAAACTATGGAAATTAAGCGCTTTCACTTCTTATCAGTTTCCCAAGAGAGTGAGACAATGATACGTGAGTTACTTTCTCTTCTCCTTTCTCCTTCCTTAAAACACATTATTTTCTTATTCATGAAAGCATAGAAAGCAGATTAACTCTCTCTCTCTCTCTCTCTCTCTCTCTCTCTCTCTTGATGTTATATTTAGAACCTTTATATAATAGAGAGAGAGATATAAAGATGTTTTTTTATCGACCTAATTAAGATACGTGTTCAGGTGTGTACAGGTGACATATGTCTATAGAACACCTGGATTTTTTGTTAATGATAAGGTTTAAAATTAATATTGAGACTAGTTTTAGGTTCAAAGAGATACCACTTACCCTCCAGTCCCACTTACCCCCCACTACCACTTACCACGTCCCCACTACCACCCTTACCACGTCCCCACTACCCCACCACCCACCACCTACTAACTTCACTAACTCTGCTGCACTAGATAGGTAACTTCTCAACTAACCCGTACCAGGCGGGTCTGAAAGTGGATCCGGCAACACAAACTTAAAGCCACACTTGCGACCTCAGCGTACAGCCATGTGGATTACTGTCTTTACTTAAGGGGGTGTATTTAAGGGGTTTTAAGGGGTAGGGTATGTAATTAAAGGGGCCTCATGGGTAATTAAGGGGGATTTAGGTAGTTTAAGGGTCATGTACCTAATTAAAGGGGTCATGTCTTTAATTAAGGAGGATTTAGGTAGTTTAAGGGTCATGTACCTAATTAAAGGGGTCATGTCTTTAATTAAGGGGGATTTAAGTAGTTTACGGGTCATGTACCTAATTAAAGGGGTCCTGTCTTTAATTAAGGGGGATTTGGGTAGTTTAAGGGGTGTTGTATGTAATTAAGGAAGAATTTGGGGTAATTTAAGAGGTCTTGTATATACCTTAAAGGGATTTTAGGGATGTATAAAATAATTCACCCCAACTTAAGGTGTGTGTGTGTGTGTGTGTGTGTGTGTGTGTGTGTGAGTCTTTGTGTGTATATGAATGTGCCTATGTTTATATTTATATGTAAATAAGAGACGGGACAGACAGACAGACAGACAGACAGACAGACAGACAGAAAGAGAAAATAAAAGAGAAACAATTAGAAAACACATGAAAGACAGACAAACGAGACAGAGATATAAAGAGAAAGAGAGAGAGAGAGAGAAACAGTGACAGACAGACAGACAGACAGACAGACAGACAGATGATTATATCCCACCACATACCAGATTAATATAAACAAACAGACTACAAAAGCAACACTGGTTGGCACTAGGCACTCAAAACAGCGGCAGCGAATAGTATATTGCGACCAACAGCTGTGAACCTCGTAAAACTATACTGACTTACTGTACAGACGAAACACAAAACACCAAAACATCGCGTCAAAAGCAAAATGGTTCCTCTTCGATATTTTTTTCAGATTTTTTTTTTTTTGAGGGCGGTAGTGTAGGACTGTATATAAATCGTCTATGTTACAATTGCTGTATTCGTGTTCGTGTGGTACAGCTGGTGGGGGTCGTCTCGTCTATGTTACAATTGCTGTATTCGTGTTCGTGTGGTACTGCTGGTTGGGGGTCGTCTCGTCTATGTTACAATTGCTGTATTCGTGTTCGTGTGGTACTGCTGGTTGGGGTCGTCTCGTCTATGTTACAATTGCTGTATTCGTGTTCGTGTGGTACTGCTGGTTGGGGTCGTCTCGTCTATGTTACAATTGCTGTATTCGTGTTCGTGTGGTACTGCTGGTTGGGGTCGTCTCGTCTATGTTACAATTGGTGTATTCGTGTTCGTGTGGTACAGCTGGTTGGGTTCGTCTCGTCTATATTACAATTGCTATATTCGTGTTCTAAAGGTGCTATCATCCTACACTGTGATAAATAATACACTAAGGTTATCTCTGCTATCGTTGTCACTCTCTACACTTACGATATCTTCACTACTATACCTGAAGTATTATTGATATCGTTGCTACACTACACGGATGGTGACCCTACGAAGATTCCTATCGTTATCACATCGCAGGTATGATAAGTACACACCTGGACCGTTTTGGCTATCGTTATGATACTACAGGTGTGATAAGTCTGATATTAAATGAGTATTATAAGTAAATGATGTAATATTAAATGAGGGTCTGGGGGCCATTTTATTGTAGCTGATTGTGTTTGTATTTATATATGACGTATTGTTGTTTAAGGGTGAAAGGATGATTTTGCTGATGATATGTTTGGACTCTCTCTCTCCCTGGGGTTTAATAATGGTGACCGTCTCGTGTTTAGTGTGGGTAAACTGCACAAAAGTCGGAACTGTTGTTTCTTGTGTATTTAAACAGCTGGTTAACCTCCCTCTTCATCTTCTCCCTCTTTCACCAGCTGTTCGACTCTCCCTCACTCCCTCCTCCACCAGCTCCTCTTCCTCCCTTCTCCACCAGCTGTCCCTTCTCTTCCCTCCCTAACAACTGACCCAATTTTCTCACCACTAAATTAGCTCCATGAAAAATCCTAAGATAAAAATCGCAAACCATTTAGATGACACTTACAGAAAACGAGAGAGAACACATGAAAGAAAACGGTATACAGAGTAACATGACAGAAAACGTATTAAAGGGAGAACTTATAGAAAATGAAAGAAAAAATAATTGCAGAACAAGAAAAGAGCAGAAAATGTATAAAAAAGCGGAAAATTGAGTTAAAATGAAAGACTAGAAAACAAATGGGGTAACCGAGTGAAGTGATAAGAGAAAACGTATTAAGGGGGAACTTAGAGAAAATGAGAGAGAGAGAGAGAGAGAGAGGTGGAGAAAATGGAAGTACCGGGGCGAGGTAATGATAGCAGATAAATTTGGTCCGATTCCCCCAACGAAAACTTTTCCAGACAGGAACTGAAAGTTAATGTTGTTTGGATGAGAGGTGATAGTGGGATGTGTTTAGTGAGGGGGAGGTGGGGTGGGGGGAAGAGGGGGAGGAGGAGGGGAGAAGGTGAAGTGGAGAGGGAAGAGGGGAAGGAGGAGGGAGAAGGTGAAGTGGAGAGAGAAGAGGGGAGGAGGAGGGAGAAGGTGAAGTGGAGAGAGAAGAGGGAGGAGGAGGAGAAGGTGAAGGGAGAGGGAAGAGGGGAGGAGGAGGAGAGGAAGGTGAAGTGAGAGGGAAGAGGGGGAGGAGGAGGGGAGAAGGTGAAGTGGAGAGGGAAGAGGACGGTGAGTAGGAGTAAGAAGAGGAAGAGGGGAGAAGAAGAAGAAGAGAAGGGAGAATAGAAATAAGAAGAAGATGATGATGAGGAGGAGGAGGAGGGAAGAAAACCAACTAATCACTGAATACAATAATACAAGATGAACGACCAAACCTGAGTTGTTAGGATGTGATACAAGTGGAAACAACAACAACAACAACAACAACAACACAGATCCTATTATCCTCCCCCTTATATCCTCCTCAACACCCTTTATCCTCCCCCTTATATCCTCCTCAACACCCTATTATCCTCCCTTTATATCGTCCTCAACACCCTTTATCCTCCCCCTTAGTATATCCTCCTCAACACCCTTTATCCTGCCCCCTTATATCCTCCTCAACACCCTTTATCCTCCCCTTATATCCCTCCCTCAACACCCTTTATCCTCCCCTTATATTCCTCAACACCCTTTATCCTCCCTTATATCCTCCTCAACACCCTTTATCCTCCCCCTTATATCCTCCTCAACACCCTTTATCCTGCCCCCTTATATCCTCCTCAACACCCTTTATCCTGCCCCCTTATATAATCCCCTCTACCCTGTGTTAATCCCCTGATAGGCTATTCAATCCCTTTTCCCTCAGCTGCTCCATTACTTCACCACTAATTAGGGGGATTTAGAGATCCTTATGCAGTTTGAGTGTGTCGGCGTGTGTTTTGAGTGTCGGCGTGTGTTTTGAGTGTCGGCGTGTGTTTTGAGTGTGTCGGCGTGTGTTTTGAGTGTCGGTGTGCATTTTGAGTGTGTCGGCGTGTGTTTTGAGTGTCGGTGTGCATTTTGAATGTGTCAGTGTGCAATTTGAGTGTGTCACTGTGCATTTTGAGTGTGTTGCCGTGCATTTTGAGTGTATTGGCGTGCATGTGGCCAGTAACCATACAGATCTAAAAGCATGAATATACTTACACACAGAATACATCCAAGTCTATTATACAAACAAGTCCCAATGCATATTCATACACTCAGCTATGAATACAAACAAATACACGGTTATAAATTCATATGTATTTTTGTAGTGTGAGGAAAGAGCATATGTATCATGTATCAATGGAGTCCACAGCCAGGCAGTTATTGGTTGGGGTTTGGTTAGGTTAGGTTTGGTTAGGTTAGGTTGGGTTGGGTTAGGTTAAGTTAGGTAATTGTAGTGAAGAATTGTTGACTGGGTCATTGTTAGTCAGGTATTAATATTAGTCACCTCACACCCTCCCCCCCATCATCCCTCACCCCTCATTCCTCACCTCCCTCACCCCTCATCCCTAACTTCCCTCACCCCCACCTCCTCACCCCCCGCACCCCACTCCCTCACCTCCTCACCCCCACACCATTACAACCTTTAACCCTTAACTCCTCCTCAATTTCACACCTTCAATTCTCCCATTCTTCACCTCACCTCATACTTTCACCTCACCCCCTCACCCACACTCTCATCTTCACCTCACCACCCTCACCTCATCCTCACCCTTACCCTTCTCATTTCAATTCTCCCCTTCCCCTCACCCCTCCTATTCATAATGGATGCCCTTGCTCGAGAATAATATGAAAGGTAAAGGGGGGGTATTATAAGCCTTTAATCCCTCCAGCAAGTGAGGGGGGGTCAGGGGAGGGGGAGTCAGGGGAGGGGTGGGGTCAGAGGGGAGAAGGAGGAAAAATGAGGTAGCGACTTAAATGGGAAGGAAGACATTGTTAGCAAGAAGGAGGAATTTTATGGAGCGGAACTTAAGTCAAGTAGAGGGATTATGGGTGATGATGATGAGGAGGAGGAGGAGGAGGAAGAAGAAGAAGGAGGAGGAGGAGAAGGAGGAAGAAATAATAAGTCAAAATGTATAAGGAGGAAGCAGAAGATAGGTCGTCGATTAGGAGTTGAAGAAAATTAGAAGGAAATTGGATTTTCTCTCTCTCTCTCTCTCTCTCTCTCTCTCTGTAATATATGGAACCAATAACAAACCCAAAATTCGAGAGTTGGTGTATAAAGTTAGGTCTGTCTGTCTTTGTCTGTCTGTCTGTCTGTCTGTCTGTCTGTCTGTGTGTGTCTGTCTGTTTGTGTCTGTCTGTTTACCTTTCTTCGTGTTATTTTATTTCTGTCTGTCTGTCTCGGCTTCCTTCCTATCTGTCTATCCTCCTTCCTGTCTTCCTTCTCCTCTGTCTGTCTGTCTGTTGGACTGTCTGAGCCTGCGTTGGGTGATGACCAGTAAGGAGGCGTGTGAGTGAAGGGAAAATAAAGCAAAGGAAGAGAAGCAGTCAAGATAAAGAAGATGATTGAGAATGGAGAGAAGAGAGAGAGAGGGAGAAGAGAGAGAGAGAGAGAGAGAGAAGGAGAGAGAGAGAGAGAGAGAGAGAGCGAGAGAGAGAGAGAGAGAGAGAGGAGAGAGAGAGAAGAGAGAGAGAGAGAGAGAGAGAGAGAGAGAGAGAGAAACAACCCAACCTATAGATTATTAACAAACGACAATATAATGTTACTCGCCTCACCAAACAGCAGACTCTCTCTCTCTCTCTCTCTCCTCTTATCAGTCACTTCAGTTCTTCACTTTCCCTCTCACTAGTCAATGCCACCCCATCATCCTCCCCATCACCCTGTCCCATCACTCACCCATCATCAACCCCATCACCCACCCCACTTCCCCATCACTATTTTATAAGGTGTCTCAGAAAAATTTATACAGATTACCATAACAGTCTGAGGAAACTTGTATACATAATTTTGAGACACCTTGTATGTATTCCCCCTCCTCCCCTCCTATTATGCCAACCTTCACTCCTTGTAAGTTCTCTCTCTCTCAGTTCTCTCTCACTCTCTCAGCTTTCTCTCAGTTCTCTCTTCTCTCAGTTCTCTCTCTTCTCTCAGTCTCAGTTCTCAGTTCTCTCCCTTCTCTCCCTTCTCTCACTTCTCTTTCTATGATTCCTTTTCCCTATATGTTTTTTCACTGACAAAATTTACAGTTGATTTTAAAACTTACAAAATTCAGACAGCAGTAGGGGTTGTACTGGTCTCAGTAACAGTCTAGCAGCAGTGGGGGTTGGTAACACTGGTCTAGACAGGCAGTAGGTTGGTAACACTGGTCTAGACAGCAGTAGAGGGGTTGGTAACACTGGTCTAGACAGCAGTAGAGGGGGGGGGTAACACTGGTCTAGACAGCAGTAACAGTAGACAGCAGGGGGTTGGTAACACTGGTCCAGACAGCAGTAGAGGGGGTTGGTAACACTGGTCTAGAGACAGCAGTAGGGGGTTGGTAACACTGGTCTAGACAGCAGTAGAGGGGTTGGTAACACTGGTCTAGACAGCAGTAGAGGGGTTGGTAACACTGGTCTAGACAGCAGTAGAGGGTTATAACACTGGTAACACTGGTCTGACACAGTACAGCAGTAGGGGGTTGGTAACACTGGTCTAGACAGCAGTAGGGGGTTGTAACACTGGCTCCAGACAGCAGTAGAGGGGGTTGCACACTGGTAGCAGTAAGGGGTTAGTAACACTGGCTAGACAGCAGTAGAGGAGGTTGGTAACACTGGTCTAGACAGCAGTAGAGGGGTTGGTAACACTGGTCTAGACAGCAGTAGAAGGGTTGGTAACACTGGTCTAGACAGGCAGAGTGGGGGTAACACTGGTTAGACAGCAGTAGAGGGGTTGGGCTGGTAACACTGGTCTAGACAGCAGTAGGGGGTTGGTAACACTGGTCTAGACAGCAGTAGAGGGGGTTGGTAACACTGGTCTAGACAGCAGTAGAGGGGCTGGTAACACTGGTCTCTAGACAGCAACAGCAGACACCAGGGACCTGCTGGCTGTCTTGTCAAGTCGGGCGTGGAGCACAGCTGAGAGAGACAGGGAGACAGGGAGACAATCTCGCTGGTGGACGTTTACTAGAGACAGTGTAGAAGACGTACGAGACAGTAGGGAGAAACACAACACGAGAGAGAGAGAGAGAGAGAGAGAGAGAGAGAGAGAGAGAGAGAAGGAGATGAAGGAGAGACAAGACACATATTAGAGACAGGAAAGAGATACAGAGAAAGACGAGACACACACACACACACACACACACACACACACACACACACACACACACACACACACACCAGATGCAGCTTTACGACTCTCATAACATCAAAGTAAAGAAAAAATATAACGAAATAAACCAAGAATTTCCATCTGTAAAAAAATATAATACTAAAATATAATAAAACTTTAACCAAAAAATAATCTCCAAATATCAACAAAGTTTAGTTTCAAAATAAACATCAAATCCAACTTTTTTGTTTTTCAATTTTTATTCAAGAAAAGACAAAATTTATTCTCATTTGTTTTAGTTTCATCAAAAGTAGAAGAGGAAGAGGAAGAAAAATAAAATAAATAAATAAACTATTTTTTTTTCTCTTATCATAATTACACTAATGATGTTAGCACCAGCGGCAAGATTTAATTGGGCGTTTAGGTCGTATTAGTGACATGAAAGGCCCAACCAGCGACGTCTAGAGCGAGGCAGCGAATGACCATAAAGTCTTACCTGGGAAATGACTGATTTTTAGACCCGCCATTATCATCACACCTGAGGAAGACTTAATTAACGTTAAGGTTAGGTTAGGATAGGTTTGGTTTGGTTAGGTTAGGTTAGGTTAGGTTAGGTTAGGTTAGGTTAGGTTAGGTTAGGTTAGGTTAGGTTAGGTTAGGTTAGGTTTGGTTAGGTTAGGTCAGTCTTAACTTGCATACAATGATTCGTATATAACAGGAAAGTTTGTGTACATCAATTAACACACCTCAACGCCACCATACCTGTTCACTCACCTGAGAGTTAATGAGGTTAGAAAACTCAGTAAATATCCCTTTAATAAATCCTAAACAAACTTCTTTATTAATCCCTGTATAATCCCTTTAATAAAATCCCTTCACGTAAATCCCCCAAACAACTTTTATATCACCCACTACAAAATCCCTCAGGTAAATCCCCCCAAACAACTTCTGAAATCCCTGTAAAATCCCACCTCCAATAAATCTCAAACAGCCTTTAAATCCCATGAAGATACAAGATCAGGTGAGGGGTAGGGAGGGAAGGGGGAGCGGGGGTAAGGGGTGGATGGAAGGGGGAGGGAAGGGAGAGGGAGGGACGGGTGGTTAACGCAGTAGAGGTGAGGGAAGGAAGAGGGTGAGAGGGAAGGAGGTGGTTAGTAGTGGTGGTAATTGATGGTGATTGGTGGGGTAATTGGTGGTGGTTGATGTTGTGGTGTTGGTGACGGTAATTAAGAGTTGGTTTGTGATTGATGGTGATGATTAATAGTGGTGGTTGATGTTGGTGGTAGAGGTGGTGGTTGGTGGTGGTGGTGGTGGAGAACACGACAAAGATATAAAATGTGGCAAGCGAGAGAGAGAGAGAGAGAGAGAGAGAGAGAGAGAGAGAGAGAGAAGACTAAGACTCTTTTTTTTCCAATGAATTTAAAGTCTTGGACAGAAACTGAAAAGTCTACATTCGATCTGTTCACTGAGGCATCAACCCTTTCCCACAGATTGAAGATATTGAAGCAGATGCTTTGGGAAGGGTGAGGGGGAGGGAAGGGAGGGGAGGGGGGAAGGGAGGAAGGGAGGGGGGGCGGGCTGAGGAAAGTGTGTCTGGCCCATCATCTGCCTGTGTGGAATGGTATCACGGGGTACAAAGCCAACTAGTAAATGAAACGCCACAGACATAAGAATCAAGGAAGCAGATGCATGCATCCACAAGGACATGAGGCCCATATAAACCCACAAGCAGACATAAGACCTATAAGAGCATTACAAGGCCCAAGCAGACATGAGGCCCACAAAGGCACATAAGACCACAAGCAGACATAAGACCCACAAGCAGACATAAGACTCACAAGCAGACATAAGACCCACAAGCAGACATGTGAGGCCCACAAGCAAGACATAAGACCCACAAGGCATATGTTTTGACCCAATAAAGTTACATTACAAGGCTCACAAGCAGACATGAGGCCCACAAGGCATTACAAGACCCACATATATGTTAATCTGGGCTGCCATTACAAGACTCACAAGGCACATGAGACCCAAGGCTATTTGGCGAGACCCAGGTAATAAGCAGACATAAGACTCACAAGCAGACATAAGACCCACAAGCAGACATAAGACCCACAAGCAGACATATAAGACTCACAAGCAGCATATGAGCCCCATGCTGCATTACATGACCCACAAGCAGACATAAGACCCACAAGCAGACATAAGACCCACAAGCAGACATAAGACCCACAAGCAGACATAAGACCTACAAGCAGACATAAGGCCCACAAGCAGACACAAGACCCACAAGCAGACATAAGACAGTAAGTAGATACCACGTACACACACACACATATCCTCAACTTTCGGTACAATAGAATGTAAACACAGCAATAAGAACGACTCACACAAACAGAAGATCGGGACAAAAGCCAGAGCTGGGAGAGAGGGGAGGGGGAGAGGAGAGGAGGGGTGGAGAGGGAGGGGTGGGGAGGAGGGGAGGTGGGAGAGGGGGAGGGGTGGAGAGAGGGGAGGGGTGGGAGAGGGGAGGGGTGGAGAGGGGAGGGGAGGGGTGGAGAGGGAGGGGGAGGGCAGAGGGGAGGGGGAGAGAGAGGGGAGGTGGAGGGAAGGGGTGGAGAGGGAAGGGGGAGGAGGCAGAGGAGGGGAGGGGTGGAGAGAGAGAGGGGAGGTGAGAGGGAAGTGCAGAGGCAAAGGGGAGAGAGAAAGGAGCAGGGGGAGAGAGAGGGGAGGGGCAGATGGGGGAGAGGAGGGGAGAGAGAGGGGAGGGGGAGAGGGAGAGGGAGGGGGGTGAGAGAGAGAGGGGAGGGGTGGAGGAGGGCAGGAGAGGGGAGGGGGAGAGAGAGGGAGGTGGAGAGGGGAAGGGAGAGAGAGGAAGGGTGGAGAATGAGGGAGAGAGAGGGAGGAGGGAGAGACAGAGGGGGGAGGGAGGGGTGGGGGTGTGGAAACAGGGGTGGTGGATGGAGAGGGGAGGAGTGGAGAGAACGAGGGGGTGGAAAGAGAGAGAGGGGGTGGGAGAGGGAGGGGGGAGAGAGAGGGAGGGGTGGAGAGATTTGAGGGAAGGAGAGGGAGGGGTGGAGAGGGAGGGGGAAGAGAGAGAGAGGGGTGGAGAGGGAGGGGGGAGGGAAGAGGTAGGTTTTGTTTGTCAAATATTTCCAAGACGCTGAGGAGAGAGAGGCTGGAGACAGACAGACAGACAGACAGACAGACTGACAGACTGACAGACAGACAGACAGACAGACAGACATCCACATCTTGAGGTTATTTACTCAACAACTTAATTACATGCCAAGGTGAAACACGTTGTAATCCGGGCAGGTAACCTCATCAACTTGTAATCGAAAATTAATGAAGGATTATTATTGTTTCAAACACATTATTACGCAAACAATTTCAGGTCAAAAGTTCAAGTTCACTTTCTGGAGGCTGTCAGTATAAAATCGTTCATCTTTTTTCATATAAATATTTCTCTTGATTATAACTGAATATTTTCTATATCTGTGTTAGTTAATCAAGTGCCTACCATTCCTGATCTAACTGATGGATTTTCTTCATGTACAGGTAAACACATAGTAATTAATAGGTCACGTCAACAACACCTCTCTGCATAAATGAATAAATTATCTCTTTTTCAGTTCCTCTATTGCTTCTAACTTGTATCTCAAAGGAACTAAATTTATTAGATATTTATTGAGGAGATTAATATTGTGGTTTGTTTAGTTAATTTATTCATGGACAGGTTGATATAGTATAAACTTGTATGACGATTTTATTGAAGAATTATCTATCTATTTATTTATCTATACAGCCATCCATCCATCTATCCATTACAATGTTTAATTACAGAGAGAGCTTTATGTAGTATTCAAACACGTTATTATTATTATTATTATTATTATTATTATTATTATTATTATTATTATTATTATTATTGTTGTTGTTGTTGTTGTTGTGGTTTTTGTTGTTGTTTTCTGTTTTGTTTAAGTTGCCACACACACACACACACACACACACACACACACACACACACACACACACACACACACACACAGTTTTATCCCACTCCAACACTGACTAAATTCTGATCTGTTCTTTAAATATAAAAATATAAATAAAATAAATAATGGAAGTTTTAATTCTAAGTTGAAATTAAATTAATATTAAATATATTTTGTTAATTTCTGTTTATATCCAGTGTTATTTAAGGTGTTAAGACATTGTACTCAAGGGGTTAAGACATTGTACTCAAGGGGTTAAGACATCAACAAAGGGTTAAGATTGTACTAAAGGGCTAAGGATATTGTACCCAAGGGTTGGCATATTGTACTCAAGGGGTTAAGACATTGCACTCAAGGGGTTAAGACATCGTACCAAAAGCTAAGACATTGTACTAAAGGGCAAGAGCATTTCGTACCCAAGGGGTTAAGACATTATACTCGAGGGGTTAAGACATTGTACTCAAGGTGTTAAGACATTGTACTGAAGGGTTAAGACATTGTACTCAAGGGTTATGATATTGCACTAAAGGGGTTAAGACAGACTAAGGGTTAAGACATTGTACTAAATAAGATATTGCACTAAAGGGCAAGATTACCGTGCTAGACATTGTACTCAAGGGGTTAAGAGACGCGTACTCAAGGGGTTAAGACATTGTACTCAAGGGGTTAAGACATTGTACTCAAGGGGTTAATATACCTTATTCAGTGGTCTAATTCTCTGTAATCTGGAGGTTGAAATCGTACTCAAGAGGTTAAGAAAGCACTCTGACTTACTCTTCACGTTAAGAAAATTCTGTCAACAAAACTGTCAAGTATTTCAATGTTTCCTTTGATACGACATTTTCTTTTGATTTGAAATATAAAGTTATATAATTTGGGATAGAAAAGAGTAATTAAAAGTTTATTAGATTAAGATGTGTGTGTGTGTGTGTGTGTGTGTGTGTGTGTGTGTGTGTGTTTGTGTGTGTGTGTGTGTGTGTGTGTGTCCTCCCTGCCTTCTTCGCTCCCTCCCTCTCGCATTATTCTTTCCTCCTTCCCTCTCCCCTCTCCTCCAACCCTCATTCCCCCTCTCCCTTCCTCCTTCCCTTCTTACCCCTTCCTCCCTCACTCTCTCCCTTCCTCTCACCCTCCTGCCCCTTCTTCCTTCCTCCTCCCCCCCCCCCTCTTCCTCCCTTCTTTCTTCTCTTCCTCGCTAAAGCAAAAGAGGGCCTGGGGGTCAGCTGGGTCAAGCAGGGTATATTACCTCATGAGAGAGAGAGAGAGAGAGAGAGAGAGAGAGAGAGAGAGAGAGAGAGAGAGAGAGAGAGCCCACACGGATCATTTACTCACCACAGCTGGCATGGTCGTGGCCCGGAGCGTGGTGTCTGATGTTCCACAATACTTTTGATAAATTGCCAATGAGGGTCCGGCCAATAGCGGGAGCCAGGGCAGCGTAGACCAGACTCGGGGAATAATTTGTTCATCACGATTTATTTACCGAAGCGGGTGAAGCGGGTGAAGCGGGTGTGTGCGCCGGCTTCTGGATTTTCAAAATTGTGAAGTGTGGACTTTACTAACAATGTCCGGAGAGTTGCCTGCCGTCCTCTCGCCCACCCACCCACCCACCCACCCATCTATCCGCCCGCTCGCCTCACTGACGAATGGTTCAGGGAGACTTCATTAGCAGCGAGTGTGTGTGTGGCGCCGACTGGTGAAGACGTCCCGCTAAACTCAGCAGTTTGTCGCGACGGCACTACCTCATAACCCAACCCCCCCGGCCCCGACCCACCTCACTCATAATCCACCCACCCCTCGACCCACCTCACTCATAACCCACTCCACCCCTCGACCCACCTCACCTATAATCCACCCACCCCTCGACCCACCTCACTCATAACCCACTCCACCCCTTGACCCACCTCACTCATAACTCCACTCCACCCCCACCCCTGACCCACTTCTAATTATAACCCACTCCACCCCTCGACCCACCTCACTCATAACCCACTCCACCCTCGACCCACCCTCACCATAACTCCACTCCACCCTCGACCCACCTCACTATAAACCACCACCCCACCCTGGGTCTCTTAACCTCACCTATTTCCACCCGAGCGACACAATGCGAAAGAAAAAAGAACTTAAGTAAACTCTCGAGGAAATAAAGAAATACAGAAACGACGAAGACAAGACGGAGACTGGAGTTCGTAAATAAATATTTCCGGCAGAATAAATTGGGAGGAAATGTCTACAGGAAGTGTTGGCACACCCCTGTACCAAGGCCACTCCACCACACCTGATCTCTTCTAACTCCATCATGATCCCTGATAGTGAACACACTCAGGTGTGTGTCCTCCCTCCCTCCTCCTCCTCCTTCCCCCTCCCTCCCCTCCCTCCTTCCTCCTTCCTCCCTCCTCCCTCCTCTCCCCCTCCCTCCTCCCTCCCTCCCTCCCTCCCTCTCCCTATCTCTCATCTCTCTACGTCTCTCCTTTCCCTCCTGCTCTATACCTTTCATTATTCTCCTCACACCTCACTTCTCCCCATTTCCCTCACACCTCACTCTCCCTCATTTCACCTCACACCCTCACTTCTCCCTCATTCTCCCTCACACCCCTCACTTCTCCTCATTTCTCCTCACACCCTTACTTCTATTCTCCTCACACTTCACTTCTCCTCACTTCTCCTCACACTCCTCACTTCTCCCTAATTTCTCTACTCACACTTCATTCTCATTTCCTCACACCCTCACCTCTCCCTCATTTCTCCCTCACCTGCTCCTGATCATCCCTCACAACTAACTGTAACACATAATGAATAAATGAATAATTACATAATAACCAAGAACGATACAAGTGGCTGTCTTCACGAGAGTCGAGTTGGAGTTACTACTTGATGCTGCTCCTTGAGATGAAGGTCTTAGTGGGAGTATCTTGAGCAATGGCTTATAATTTACTCGCTGTTAAGATATTATACACACACACACACACACACACACACACACCAATTCATATTTACGTCTACAAACCCACGTTCACATACCCACAAACCCACACCCACAAACCCACACTCATGTCCCCAAACCCATGTCCATAAACCCACGTCCACAAACCCACAATCCCACGGACTAAAGCCAGACTCGGACACCCTTAGCAGACACAGTGTAAAGATCGATAATAGACTTGTTAGAGGGTAATCACCTGTGAGTTCCGGCAGCTCTGAGTCTCTGATTGGCCGGTTCCCTTCTCTCCACACCAATCAGGCTAGAGAATCACGCTAATGATCTATTGTCCATCTCGGCCCAATCAGAATCCCATGCCATCCCCCCCCCCCCCCTTGGAACCCTGTGGGTTTGGTTTAAGGGGGGAAGGGGGAAGGGGGGGAGGAGGAAGGGGGGGAGAAGGAGGAGGAGGAGGGCGGGGAGGCGAAGAGGAAGGAAGGGGAGGAGGAGGGGGAGGAGAAAGAGGAGGAGTAGGAAGAAGAGGAGGAGGAAGCAGAGTAGGGGAAGAAGAGCAGAAGGAAAATTAGGAAGAATAGGAGGAGGAAGAAGAGAAAGTAGGAGGAGAAGAGAGAGGAAGTTCCAGTTCCCAGTTCGCACTCTGAGAAGACCTTAACGCCGGTATAAACATTTCATAACTATAATGTATGCTAATGCACCTCGTCTCATGTTTATGATTCATGATAAACAATAGAGTCATTACGTTGAAAGCAAATCCCTCACATTACAACGACCTAGCCAAAGCCACAGGCGGGATGACCTCTACGGACACAAGGAGGTCAAATATGAGGTCACCATCCCCTCCCCCCCCCAATCTTATACTCTAAATTGACGATACGTGTAAGTTCTTCGTCAATTTCAATCTATTTTTTTTATTTCTATTCATCAGCGTTCGTATAGTCTTAAATGCCATGAATCCGTATTTGAATCCGTATTTGAAGCTGTATTCACCTTATGTCAACAAACACGTCCTGAGCCGCAGGGATTTTGTGGATCTGTTTATAAAAATACGAGTCGCCATTGTCTCGTCTCTTTTATATTGAATGGGATTTTTTTTTTGTGATGGAGGAATGGAGAGAGGGAGGAAGAAGAGGAGGGGGAGAGGAGAAAGAGAGGAAGAGGAGAGGAAGAGGGGGAGTGATGGTGAAAATCGTCGATCTTGGTGATGTTGGTGATGATGGCTTCGGATCCACAAACCCACACCCTACAAACCCACACCCTACAAACCCACACCCCAAAAACCCACATCCTACAAACCCACACCCTACAAACCCACACCCTACAAATCCACACCCTACAAATCCACACCCTACAAACCCACACCCTACAAACCCACACCTTACAAACCCACACCCCCAAAACCCACACACCCTACAAACCCACACCTACAAACCCACACTACAACCCACACCCTACAAACCCACACCACAAACCCACACCCCTACAACCACACCCTACAAACCCACACCCCACAAACCCACACCACAAACCCACCCCTACAAACCCACACCCCACAACCACACCCACAAACCCACACACCCCTACAAACCCACACCACAACCCACACCCCATGCAAACCCACACCCCAAAAACCCACATCCTACAAACCCACACCCTACAAACCCACACCCTACAAATCCACACCCTACAAATCCACACCCTACAAACCCACACCCTACAAACCCACACCTTACAAACCCACACCCCCAAAACCCACGCTACAAAACCCACACCCTAACCCAGTAACCCAACCTAACCACCCACACCCCGAAACCCCACTAACCCACACCCCAACCCACTAACCCACACCCCACACATAGAAGTTAAGTAATAGTGAAAATGTCTCAAGTCTCGTTGTAGTTTAATTCCCAATAGCTCGTCAGGTTTGGCAGTTCCCTCAGAGCTCTGGTTAAGACAGGTGATTGATGCGCTATGACAGACCTCGTATGTATGTATTGTATGTATGTATGTATGTATGTAGTATATGTATACATGTATCTACGTATATAAAGCAGTCAATAATAGACTCTCTCTACTAACCTAACCTAACCATGAAAATAATGCATGAGTATTCACCCCCTCCTCTCGTACACTTAATCAGGGGAAAAGCTTCATCCTCCTCCCTCACGTGACCGAATATAGTGGAGCAGAGTGTGAAAACAAGGCGATCAGTCAACGTCACTTAAAAATGTATGATTTTCTGAGTTAACGCAGGCATATGACCTTTTCCCACTCCACCCCACTCCACCCCACAACCTCCATCTCCACCCCACTCAACCCCCGTAACCTCCCTCTCCACCCCACTCACTCAATCTTGCATGTTTGTGCAGTAAAAATGAATAAAGAGTTGCATTCATATGAGACGTGTTGCTTAACTATTTTGTATGTTGCTTCATATACATTTTGCTTTCATGTGTGTGTGTGTGTGTGAGAGAGAGAGAGAAAGAGAGGGTGAAAACAGTGACATTAATCCTGCAGTGAAAAGAGGTGATATAGATACTGCTACCGTGCTTGTTGGAGGGAGGGAGAGAGGGAGAGGGAGAGAGGGAGAGAGGGAGGAGGGAGGAGGGAGGTCAGTTGGATTATGAAGGAGGAATGAGGTCTATGTAAAGATATTTAGAACACCTCCAACACTCCACCATTTCTGAACACCTCTACTCATTCCTGAACACCCTCACCATTCCGAACACCCCCACCATTCCGAACACCCCACCATTCCGAACACCCTTCATTCCAAACACCCCACCATTCCGAACACCCCCCACCATTCCGAACACCCCCACCATTCCGAACACCCCCCACCATTCCAGAAAACCCCACCATTCTGAAAACTCCCACCATTCCGAACACCCTCACCATTCCGGAACACCTGACCATTCAGAACAATTTCACCATTCAGAACACCCCTCACCATTCCGAACACCCCGACCATTGCGAACACCCCCACCATTCCGAACACCCTTCATTCCGAACACCCTTCATTCCAAACACCCCCACATTCCCAACACCCCGACCATTCCGAACACCCCACATTCCGAACACCCCCCGATTTCGAACACATCTAGCGCACCAAATCAACTAGACTACATTAAATCTAAATTAAGGTCACCAACTACCCCAATTTAAGGGCCGTACAGCACTATCTTGCCCCCCCCCACACAAGGGTCATGACCTCGCTAAATGAGAATAATTTGGCGACTTAAACGACCTTATCTACATAGTGTGTGGTGTTATGTAGGGTCACGACCTCTGGGATCTTCTGGTGATGGTGAGAGAGAGAGAGAGAGAGAGAGAGAGAGAGAGAGAGAGAGAGAGAGATAAACTTACCCAGCAAGAAAATATAGGAAATGGTGGATTTAATTAAGAGCGAGTCTGATTAATAAGGGATTGGGTAAAAAACGTTTATCAGTATATTTGAAGATTAGGAGAAGAAAAAGTTGGATTAGGGGAGGAAAGTATGAGGTGTAAGGCGGGAGGATTAGGTGAAAGGGGAAATTTTGATTAATATGACATTGTGGAAGAAGATATTAGAGGAGAGAGGAACGTGGTTACTAGGATTATGGGAGTAAAAACAGAGTGAAGGGGACTGATTGACCTAGACGGAGGAGCAGGGAGAAGAAGAAGACGAGGGAGGAGGAAGAGGAGGAGGAGGAGGAAGAGGAGGAAGAGGAAGAAGAAGCCCTCACCTACTGTAACCTAACCCTCACCTGTGTCACCTGATGAAAGCTTCCATTAAGCTCCTCCCCACTATAAAGTTTTCCTCCCGATCACCCTACAGCATTCATTGATTTGCTGACGCACCAGGCTGTTGTGTAGGCTTCTGAGGGTAAAATCTCTCCATTGTCAGCACTTGTTTGAGGAGGAAGTGGTTGTCCTGACGAAGTGCTGACACTGCTCTACTGCTGACCATATTGATGCCTCTATAGTCGACTTGGGCTGACAGTCTCTCTCTCTTATTTTACGTCTATCTATCTATCTATCTATCTATCTATCTATCTATCTATCTATCTATCTATCTATCTATCTATCTATTTGAACTAGGAAAGAAAAAATTTACCTCATACAATTATGAAAACAAATTAGACTCGTTTCCCCACACACCTTAGTACCGCCTCCCAGTACCGCCACGACTCGGTTAACAAAACGAGCCTTAATCAACTGCCTAAGTCAAATTAACGAGACATTCTCATTAAACACGTCTCTATTAACGAAGCTGTATTGACGTACGATCGTTAATTAGCTCATTCGCGTAATTATCTAATTTATGTGACCCGGGTATATATTTCACCCGAGTTATGGTAGCTTTGATTTGTTATGGTGTTTGAGGTCTTGTTATCTCCGGGTTGTGTCGATTAGATTCGTCTTCCCAAAAGGCTGGTTCGCTCACTTCTGTCAACACCTGGATACATATGGAGAAGGGAAGGGATGTGCCTTCTGATATGTGTCATCGTTATTATTCTCTAAGAGGCTGTGTATGTGTCACTACGTTCCATTACAATTAAATAAACTCAATATGTATCATAACTATGTGTTAATGATCACTACAGTCGACTAAGCTGCGTATGTGTCCTAACAGATGATGGTGTATTCAGAGCAATGTGTAAGCTTATGTATCAACATTAGTACACTGTAATTTATTTAGTATGTATTATAACACAGTATGTATAGTAACACAGCCGTAACGCTACACACTATGTATCACAACACAGCCGTAACACTACACACTATGTATCACAACACAGCCTTAACACAAAACACAAAAAAAAACAGTGAAAATGTGGTGTTTTGTTTTTCATTAGGGAATCAATTAACCATTTATCTGTTTCGCCTGCAACACGCGATACAAGGGAAAGAAAGGAGGAAAAAATAGGAAACTCAAAACTGCAATATTTCCAGATTAATTCTCGTAATTACCTCGACCAGATAGTAGACTTGCCCTTCATTTTCAAAATTTTCCCAGCCTAACATTTTACAAAGTTAATTAAATCAGTGAATCGTTTAAATGCTAGGGAAAAAAATTTTAGTTTACGGAATTTAAAAGTATTTCAATTAATTTCTTCTTACCCTTGACTCTACTTCAGAAATAATACTCTTATTTTAAAACAACAATAATTCAAAGCATAAAATCATTCTTTTTCTGTTTATTCATTTATTTTATTGCTATTGGAAACTCATCTTGAAAATTGCTATTAAAAAATCCCTCTTTTTTTAAACAATAATAATTCAATGCATTTAATCATTTCAATTCATTTCAATAATACCAAGATATTAATTCATTATACTCGGGTCTGGGCTGCTGAATGATGGGACCAATCTTGTTTCAGAATACTAATGAGTAACTTGAAATTCATTAGTAATTATTTCCATTGAGGTAAAAAATTCTTATTCTTCGTATGCAAAGTAGTTACGAGTGTTGGATAGGTGGATATTGTCATCAAAGTTTGGTCATTGTATTCAAAAGGTCAGGTCATTGTATTTAAGAGGTCAGGACATTGTATTTAAGAGGTCAGGACATTGTATTTAAGAGGTCAGGTCATTGTATTTAAGAGGTCAGGTCATTGTATTCAAGAGGTCAGGTCATTGTATTCAAGAGGTCAGGACATTGTATTCAAGAGGTCAGGTCATTGTATTCAAGAGGTCAGGTCATTGTATTCAAGAGGTCAGGACATTGTATTCAAGAGGTCAGGTCATTGTATTCAAGAGGTCAGGTATTTAATTAAACAACACCTCCAAGTATGTTTCTGAGTGACCGCAGCGTGTGTGTGTGCGTGTGTGTGTGTGTGTGTGTGTGTGTGTGTACTAGATTTTGGGGGATCACCTGAATATTAGATTAGGTTAGGTTAGGTTAGGATAGATTAGATTAGGTTAAGTTAGGTAGATTAGATTAACTAGGGTGTCCAATCTTTAATTGATCTGGATGTTGTCTGATAATCAACTGTTACGTCATTATCATCATTATCATCATTATTATCATCATTATCATTATCATCATCATTATCATCATCATCAGATACCCAAACAGAACGCGTCCTATCCACGTGACTCACCCATCATGTGACCCTCAATAACACACCAAGTAATTCCCAGAATATATTAAACAACAACAACAATAACAACAAACAAAAAATAACAACAACCGCAAACAACAACAATAACAAAAAACAAACAAATACCCAGAGAAACACTTTATTTTATACACTAACAATATACCACAACACAGAAACAACAACAATAACATAAACATATATTCACTCACAATAAAAAAAAACATAAATTACAAAAAATACCAAAAAATTAAATTATTCCATATATTTGTGTTGCAGGTAGTGGCCGCCGTCCCCTGTACAGTTCCTTGACGGCATCTAGCATGTAAGTACCTAAGAAACATTGAATGACGGGGATTGAAATTCTTTATCTCTTTTTGGATTTTTTCTTTATATTAAGGAGTGTTTCTGTTTTTTTTTTTTATATGATATATGATGAAGAGGAACAGTGTTAATTATAAATTAATTCTATATATGAACTTTATAGCAGATATAGCCAAGAGGTGTTCAGCGAATTTTGTTTATAAATTTTACCTTATAACGAGGTAATTGTACCTTATAACGAGGCTTTTCCACTAAACTTAAAAAATAATAATAATCTCATTTGCGTAAATTGGCGTAAAAAATAAACAGTCAATTACAGATTTACGCTTAAAAAAAACTCCAACCTAATTATGATTTGTAAAAAAATTGGATATCGGTAAATTATGGCGGTTGATTAATACACATAAACGAGTATTTAGCTCTTTTATAACTCCTCCTCGACGCCCTGTTCAGTAGGTCACAAGGACGAGGTTAAAATAGGTCGTACTTGAAGGTGTGAGTTGAGTGAGTGAGTGAGTGGGTGGGTGAGCGTTATGTTCCTAGTTCTCCTGACAACATTGGTAGACCGAGAAGTGCTTATGTTGGTTGCGTTAAGTGGGTTTGGGGGTTCAGATGTGGCTTCGTTAAGGGAGAGTTCATGGGTTCGGATAGGGGTTCGATTGACACACACAACACACACACACACACACACACACACAAAAAAAAAAACACCCATCTTTCACAAGCTTAACGCAGCCAAAAATTACCCTGAATAATCAAGCCAACCTGAATGAAACTGACTCGAGCAGATTCAGAATTTAATCAACCTTAACTGGAGCAAACTTTCCCTCACAAATTGATTCGGAAACTAGTTTACTGAACACTCTCAAAACGAACCACCGACCCAGACCCCGACTCGTAAACTCGACACATGATCAGATAACCTATGATGGACCCCGACGCTTGATTACTGATATTGATAAAGACGAAGAATTTATCATAAAAATCAGCACAGTTTGGGGGGGGGGGGATAGTCAGGCCAAGGTCAAAGAGATAGTTTCTATTTTTCTGACTAAATTTACTATGATATTGAGTAGTTATTGTTGTTTTTACTGTTTTTGTTGTCATACACTGGTTATCACTTCTCCTCTGAGTGTGAGTGTGGATGTGGGTGGAGATGGATGTGGATAGGTGGATGACTATTGAAGTTCCCGACAGTGTGTGAATGGTGGATGAGAATGCAGTGTCTCTCTCTAAGTCCCTGTGTATTATGTAAGATATAGTAATCCCTAATTGGTGTCTAAATCATAATACAGAATATAAAATACAGCAGTATCTATGTAACGTATGAATGGTCGAGCAGGTCCCTGTATTTCTATGTAACATGTCGATTACAGCTGTAGCTCTCAGTTCGCTCGGGTCTGTGTAAAAATTTATGTAATGAGGAGAAAAGTTTTGTAATGAAGTTTTATGCACGAGGCGTGATACAGAGAGACCTAAACCCCTTGAGTACGATGATTTAACCTCTAGAGTACCAACCCCTTGAGTACGATGATTTAACCCCTAAAATACGATGATTTAACCTCTCTAGTACGAATCCCTTGATATAATGATTCAACCTCTTGAGTACGATGATTTAACCCCT